>NC_138750.1:11727276-12117960 GCF_965113315.1 Podarcis vaucheri
AAACAATAATTACAGTAAAATATCTAGAAATATTGGACAACAGTCAGCCACAGCTGTGGACTTTTGGCTCCCATTGATTTCAGTGAGGAAACTTGTGCATAATCTCTCCATCTTAAATGTGCTTATGTTGGGTTTGAACCAAACACTAAATTGGTCCTTGATAAATGGATTCGAGCCATGATGGTGTAGGAAGGAGTCACAGCTCAGTGGTGGTGAACTAGCATAAAAAGTGTTAGCTTTAAAGCTCTGTGCCCGAGTGCCCTGCCAGACTTCCCCAACCTGACACTCAAGATGTTTTGGACTACAGTCTCTATCAGCCTCAGCCAGCAGGGTCAATAGTTGGGGTGATGGGGAGTTGTAGTCCAATGGTGTCTGGAAGGCACCAAGTCAAGGAAGTATGATAGAGGCAAAATGAAGCATGTTAAGATCCATGAATCACAGTGGGAGAGTTATTGCAGATGGTTAAATGTCTTCCATTGAAACCCAAGGGGCTTAAGTCAAATGCTTTAGATTGTCTGGATCTACTGCACAGCTGTGAATGCAGTGATACATATATTATAAATATGTACTATATATTTTCATAGAATCATAGAATCATAGAGTTGGAAGAGACCACAAGAGCCATCGAGTCCAACCCCCTGCCAAGCAGGAAACACCATCAGAGCACTTCTGACATATGGTTGTCAAGCCTCTGCTTAAAGACCTCCAAAGAAGGAGACTCCACCACACTCCTTGGCAGCAAATTCCACTGTCAAACAGCTCTTACTGTCAGGAAGTTCTTCCTTTTGAATGTGCCTGGTAATGGGTTTGTTGTGTAATGTGTGAAATGGCCTTTAGGTATCAAACACTGTTGGGGGCAGACAGAAGACTACTTCTAACTACTAGGAGAATAATTATGTACCATTACAATGATTTGTTCTCCTAGCATCAATCCTATACAGTGGTACCGCGGGTTAAGTACTTAATTCATTCCAGAGGTCCGTACTTAACCTGAAACTGTTCTTAACCTGAAGCACCACTTTAGCTAATGGGGCCTCCTGCTGCTGCCGCGCCGCTGGAGCCCGATTTCTGTTCTTATCCTGAAGCAAAGTTCTTAACCTGAAGCACTATTTCTGGGTTAGCAGAGCCTGTAACCTGAAGCGAATGTAACCTGAAGCGTATGTAACCTGAGGTACCACTGTACATCTCTATGCAGAAATAAGTCCCACTGTATTCCATGCAATTTACAGCCAAGTAGGCATAGGGCAGAAATTTGATTCCGATCACATTTAAAAGTGAACTAACCTAGTTTGCACTTTCCTAAGCAAAACACAGCCACCCTTTGAAATGTGAAGTTATCTGAATTTTCAATTCAGTTCTCCAGCCAGGATAAAGTGTGCAAAAAGTGCACAAACAACATAAAACGTTGTGTTCTATTGGGGGAAATGTGTGTGTTAGGCGAAATTGCGTACAAATAGGAGAAAATGCACTAAAACACTGACGAATATTCACAAGTACTTTATTTAAATTAACAAAATGGCAAATCAGGGTGGGAATGTGGAGAACTAAGCTTCAGGCTAGAAAAGTGAGGCAAGGAGAGAACCAGAACTTGACAGGCTCACCCAGCCCTACTCCCCACTGAGAGCCAGTGTGGTGTAGTGGTTAAGAGTGGTAGTCTCGTAATCTGGGGAACCGGGTTCGCGTCTCCGCTCCTCCACATGCAGCTGCTGGGTGACCTTCGGTTAGTCACACTTCTTTGAAGTCTCTCAGCCGCACTCACCTCACAGAGTGTTTGTTGTGGGGGAGGAAGGGAAAGGAAAATGTTAGCCGCTTTGAGATTCCTTAAAGGGAGTGAAAGGTGGGATATCAAATCCAAACTCTTCTTCTTCTTCTTCCCTAGTAAGTGCATATACAGGATTGCAGCCTAAGCTCGTGAGTAGTATGTAGTAGTTGGGGACATCCAAACGTGACTGGGAGCGGCCGCCGAGACCATATAACACCGGTCTTGAAAGACCTACATTGGCTCCCAGTACGTTTCCGAGCACAATTCAAAGTGTTGGTGCTGACCTTTAAAGCCCTAAATGGCCTCGGTCCAGTATATCTGAAGGAGCGTCTCCACCCCCATCGTTCTGCCCGGATGCTGAGGTCCAGCACCGAGGGCCTTCTGGCGGTTCCCTCACTGCGAGAAGCCAAGTTGCAGGGAACCAGGCAGAGGGCCTTCTCGGTAGTGGCGCCCTCCCTGTGGAACGCCCTCCCACCAGATGTCAAAGAGAACAACAACTACCAGACTTTTAGAAGACATCTGAAGGCAGCCCTGTTTAGGGAAGCTTTTAATGTTTGATGTATCACAGTATTTTAATATTCTTTTGGAAGCCGCCCAGAGTGGCTGGGGAAACCCAGCCAGATGGGCGGGGTATAAATAATAAATTATTATTATTATTATTATTATTATTATTATTATTATTATTATTATTATTATAACTTATTTGCTATAACATGTTGGTTTGTGGAGACGAACAAGTCCCCTCCCCCTTTAAAAAAATCAATTCTGGCAGCAGCCACAACATGAGGGATATTTTAAAGGTCAAAGATTCTTGGTTTCCTAGCTATTTTAAGCAGCCCAGTTGGACATGTTTGCAGAGTTATTCTATGCATTATTCATAGCAGCAGGGAAATGTCTCTGCACCTTTTTCTGATTTGGAAACGATGATTCTTCCTGGCATTTTTGGCTGTGCAGTTGCACATTCCAGCTGTAGCAAGACACCCCCACCTTTCTTGCCTGTCTCTTCTGTCTCTTCAGTGAAGATGAACGTGGGTCTTGTGGTTCTGTTGTTGAGGACACCCATCTGCAATTGGGTACAAAGTGTACTACAAAGCTAGCTAATGGCCCATTATGTAAGAGGAGAAAGCTGGTGTCCTTGTACTTTTCAAGCATCTCCATTGAGCCTAAGCAATGGATGCCTTCTTTATTTATTTCATTTCAATGCCACCCTTCCAGGGTCCCCATTGTTCTGGGAAGCATTCAAGAACAGAACAATGGTAAGTGTAGGTAAATGTGATCCTTGGTTTGAATGGATAAGCCAAACAGAACAAACTCTAATGTGAAATGATTTGGACTCGTTCAGAGAAGGAAACGTTTGGCATGCATTCATCTATGTTTTCCTTCTGAAAAAAATGTATCGTGGCCAGTTATGCTTATTGACAGTGTTTGAAAATGTGCCGTGCAATCTTATATATGTATACTCACAAGTAAGGACTGTTGACTTCAGTGACACTTCGTCCTAAGTACAGTGGTGCCCCGCAAGACGAATGCTTCGCAAAATGAATCTCCTATGGGCTTGCTTCGCAAGACGAAAATGTCTTGCGAGTTCCTGCGGGCTTTCCCCCCTCCCCCCTTTTCTAAGCCGCTAAGCCGCTTATCAGCTGATCCGATAAACTGATAAGCCGCTAAAAGCCGCTAATAGCGCTAATCCGCTAATCCGTCAATGGGCTTGCTTCGCAAGACGAAAAAACCGCTAGACGAAGAGAATCACAGAACGGATTCTTTTCGTCTTGCGAGGCACTACTGTAAGCATCGATAGGCTATAATCCAAAGCATACATTCTCTGTATGTTCTGAGTGAACATACTGTTTATTGCAGATATTAATATTGCACAGCATGACGCAATTGGATGCCTCAAAGCTGGCTCCTTTTGGAATAAAAATTGTCCAGACCCATAATTATTATGATTCAGAGCTTTGCTAACCAGAACTTCTTCAAAATAGGTACTAAAACATTAACCATACACCCAGAAAGTTGAATAAAGCAAATGCATATTCAAGCATAGGTTCTTCTTCTTAAATATATAACATAATAACAATCAGAGCAAAAATCAAAGCTCTACCTCTCCCATAACTTACATCCAGCCTAAGGCTATGAAGCTATTGGAGAGGCTTCATTATCACATCCTTCTCTCACCTGAGAACAAAAGATAAGGCAACTCCCTTTCACAATGGAGATTTGCAACTGAATACCTCAATCAGATGATCTTTTTTAAAAAAATAATTTTTATTGAGATTTAAGATCACCCACCAACACCAATAAAACATCAAATCTTATTACATATATCCTACTTTATGCTCCGTAGAGCTGTTGACTTCCGTCCTTCCCTTCCATCAGTTTTCCTATTCTATTCTATAGTTCACAGTTTCTTTGATTAGATATTACAACATGACATAAGATTTACTTCAATCCTGCCAAAGTTTTCAAATTTGTACAGTTCTCACTTATATAAATCAAAAATTTACACCATTCTTTTTGGTACTTTGTCTCCTCCTGATTGCAAATTCTGTGTGTCAATTTAGCCATCTCAGCGTATTCAACCAGCTTTATCTGCCATTCTCCTATTGTCGGCATCTCCTGTTGCTTCCACTTTTGAGCTATCAGAACTCTAGCTGCTGTTGTTGCATACAGATATAATCTTTGATCAGTCTTCTTAATATCTTCTCCCACCAAACCTAGCAAGAATTCTTCCGGCTTTTTGGGAAAGCTATACTTAAACATCTTTTTTAACTTGTTATAAATCGATTCCCAGAACTCTTTTAATTTATTACATGACCACCACATATGATAGAAGTCGCCATCCTTTTCCTTGCATTTCCAGCAAGTTTTACTACTAGTTCTGTACATTTTTGCCAATTTGGTGGGAGTAAGATACCAACGATAGACCATTTTCATAACATTCTCTTTTAAGGCAGAACAAGCAGTGAATTTTATACTCTCATTCCAGAGTTTGGCCCATACATCATAGTCTATGTTGTGTCCTAGATCAATAGCCCATTTTATCATAGCCTCTTTTATAAGTTCGTCTTTTGTATTCCATTCTAATAGGAGATTATACATTTTTGAAAGTAGTTTAGACTTACTTTCTATAATGTTTATTTGAAATTTCGATCTTCAAATCCTAATTTTTTGTCCTCTTTAAAAACATCATTGACTTGATGGTATTGCAACCATCCTGTCAATTTTCCAAATTCCCAAATATTTAACTTTTTTGACCACCTTGATTTCAGTTTCTTGTTCTAACCTTTCTACTTCACTTTTTTCTAAATTTTTGCCTAACATTTTCGTCTTTGTCTTATTCAATTTAAATCCTGCCAGTTGCCCAAATTTTCCCATTTCTTCCAATGTTATTTTTACACTTTCTTGAGGTTCTTCTAAGGATAATACTAAGTCATCCACGTAGGCCTTAAGTTTGAATTCTTTGGTGCCTATTTTGACCCCTTTTATCTCTGTTCTTCCTCTCAGGCAATTTATTAGTACTTCTAATACACTGATAAAAAGCAGCGGAGATAGTGGGCAGCCTTGTCTGGTACCCTTTGTAATGTCAAATGAGTCTGTTAAGGTGTTGTTCACAATTAATTTTGCTTTCTGCTCTGAGTAAATTTCCTCAATTCCTCTTAAAAAGGTGCCACAGATCCCCATCTTTTCTATACTCTTCTTCATAAATGACCAGGATACATTATTAAATGCTTTTTCAGCATCGATGAACATCAGTATGGCTGGCTTATCATTTCTTACTTCCAGGTATTCCAATATATTAATAATATGTCTCACATTATCCTGAAATTGCCTACCTGGCAAGAAACCTCCCTGGTCTTCATGAATTAAATCATTTAATATTGTCTTCAATCTGTTGGCCAAGATATCCACAAAAGTTTATAGTCATTGTTTAATAATGATATCGGTCTGAAATTTTTAACACTCTGATGGTCCGTATCTTGTTTGGGGATCAACGTTATGTAAGCCTCCTTCCAGGAGTTTGGTGTTTGGTATTTTCCCTTTTCCTTGTAAAATAGCATTCATTACTTCCCCTAGAACCGGTACTAGCTGCTCACCAAGTGATTTATAATACTTAGAGGTTAACCCATCCGGTCCTGGGGCTTTGCCTTGTTTCATCTTCTTTATTGACTTTTGGATTTCTTGATTAGTTATTGGGGCATTTAATTGTTCTCTTTCCTCCAATGATATCTGTTTTCCTTTATAAATTTCCAAATATCTTTCTATCTTTTTTATATCTTCTTTTTCTTTCCTGTAAAGTTCCTTATAGAATCCTTGAAAGGCTCTTCTTATTTCTTTTGGATCTTCCATCAGCTGTTCCCCTATCCTGAATTTATTAATTAAATTTTGACTTTGACATTTTCTCAGCTGCCATACCAGAAGCTTCCCAGTTTTATTTGCCGATTCAAATTTTTTTTGTCTCATTAACTTTACTTTCCATTCCACTTCTTGATTCACCAACATGGAATACTGAGTTTTTAGCAATTTGATAGTCTGTTTAATGTGTTCATCTTTAGGTTTTATTATCATTTTTTTCTCATTTTCCATGAGTTGATCCAGAATTTCTTCTTTTTTTCTTTCTCTTTCTTTCTTTTTATGGCTATTTTGCTGGATTAGGAAACCTCTCATGACAGCTTTACTCGCGTCCCATACAGTGTCCAGACTGGTTTCTTTATGTAAATTCCATTCAAAATAATCCTTAATTGTCTCTTTCGCTTTCGCTACTATTTTTGGGTTCTCAAATAAAGTGTCATTCATCCTCCATCTAAATGAGGATTGTTCTCTACCTTTTAATTCCAGATAAATCAAATTGTGGTCCAATAGAGTTTGTGATCTCAATTTTATTTACTCTGGAAACCAGTTCTTTAGAAACCCAAACATAGTCTATCCGACTCGAGCTTTGGTGAGGTTCCGAGAAAAAGGTGAACTGTTTTGTAATTGGGTGTTTCCACCTCCAGGTATCTATTAAACCAAAGTTTTCAACCAATTCAAAAAAAAATTGGGGGAGTTTACCCTCATTTATATTTTTTCTCACTTAATCAGATGATCTAAGGTTAAACACTAATGTGTAAGATAGCAGAGAACATCAACAGTTAATTGTCATCATCCTTTTATAAAATACTTTACTGATAATCCTGAAGAATGGCAACTACCGAAATCACAGATTGAATTTTGGCAAACTTAACTAGATTGATCTGTCCGGGGTGTGTGTGTATGTGTGTATCCCTTTCTATCTTTTTTGTAGTTGCTATATATTGGGTTACTATATATTTTTTTAAAAACAGCCACGGTTAATTGTCAACTCATAAACTTATCAAAAGCTTCAGTGTGCTTCAATAGATCTTTCCCAATGTTAAACCCTTTCAGCAATAAACATACATGCCTTTTCCATTTCAGTGTGCAATTAAACAATCATACTTAACACTGTTATGAGTTGTGGGCAGGCGGTAGGCTGTATGCTAAGATCCCTTGAATTCCTGGATCCAGCAAGTGTTAAAATTTAAGCAAGGATTCAAAATCAGGGCATAGCCAGGCCAACTTCCTGGTGAGGCCCAGATACTGGTTGACAAGGTAACAAGGCAACAACGGTTGTGGCTCTGTACCAAATGTCTCTCTCAATTTGCTGGTAGTTAGAAAGAGAAGGGCCAGAGTTGAGGTAGGAGCTAGAAGCTCGAAGGAGGTAGAAGCCAGAGAGAGAGAGAGAGAGAGAGAGAGAGAGAGAGAGAGAGAGAGAGAGACATGCTTGATTTCTGCTTGAATACAAGACTGCAGGCATGGGATAAGGAAGACCCTCTTGGGGTGTTAATGCTGTGACCCCTTCCATCATAGGCTCTGGTTGTATATATGTGTAAATGAACCATATATCTTAAATACACCACAGTCTTTGCCATCCCTGATTGCGAAGAAACCAAACCCTGGGCAAGTGCCTGGAACCCCTGGCGATTGGCGATTAGGGAGGTGTACAATGATACATAGGAGTGTGGTGTAATGCCCATCTAGTGGGATAAAGCACATCATAATGATATATGAATGCTGTATATTTCCAACCATGTTTCAGTTCTCCTGTTTTTGCTTGTTACTCTTTTCCTTTCCATATACTATAGTGTGGGAACACTTTCCTTTTCAATGAAAACACTGGTTGCTTTTTTAAAAAACAAAACAAAGCAAAGCAAAATATTAATAAAACCATGAAAAAGCCAACAATTAAAATACAATGATTAAAACATACCTACAGAACACCCATAAAAGGGCAGCCTCACATATTTAATTTTTGTTGTTACAATATTTCAAAAGGCTTTTTCAGGGCAACAAAAACTAGCAGAGGGAAATCACTGTTGCTTGCTCTCGAAACATCCTTCTTTACCTAAATTACTAATTACACACTCCACTGCCCACCTGTAATTATGATATGAGTAGAAATTTCTACACCTCAGCAATTTAGCTGGTTCTTCTTTCTAAAAACAGCCAATTCAACTCGAATGAATCTCACCACAAAGCAGCACAATCCTGTCAGAGTAGAGTGGCAAAACCTGAAAATGAGAGCTGCCATCTGGTCAGTATTTCTCCCTGTCCCCACCATCTCATTTTTATGAGTTTTTAATCCAAGGTAATATCATAGAAAAGCTTAGCCGGAAATTGTGCAAGGTCTCTTGCATCTATTTTAAGTCTTCTATCCCTACGCTGATAAATGAAAATGTACAGGCCATGAATTGATGGGAGGAGAAAGAGGAGCCTATGCTTACCAACTCTTTTTCCACCCCAAGATGTGTTTACCAGCTCTTTTGCTCAGCCTAGCCTGTGGGTGGGCTTAGTTTCCAAATTTCTCTCATGTCTCTCACAGATGAGAAATCTGTGATTAGCCTCTCCCACAGGTGGGATGTGTGTATATATATATAAATATTTGGATTATTATCTAATATTCAAGATCTGGATGAAATTGCACATGGTGGGAGATAAATCTAAAATTAGATGGGGAAGAGATTAAGATAAAACTATATCAGTGAAAAGTTGATCTTATCAACACACAAAAATAAGATACTATTAGTGTTAGTATGAATGCTCTCATTTATCAAATACAGCATTATGCATTGTAAACTTATTACAGGCTTTGCTGAATTCAGACGCATGCCATTTGATGCTAAAAACCAGTAATTCTGAACTTGTGTTAACATCTAATCTTCTTCTCTAAGCCACAATCAGACGTCTGTAGATAAGGAATATCATCATTCCCATTTTCCTGCAAATGAGTTGGACTGCATCTTCTTTCAGTATTACATAATCTCATCTCTACAGAACAGATAATAATTATCTGCACTCATTAATTATGTGCTCGTAGACATAGACTTTCCGCTGTTAACCTGGCCATATGGCTTTCAGGGATATGCTCCTTACATCATGATGGATGGTCAATTGTCAGTCTTCCAAGGGCAGGTGTTGAGCAACCTTCCCAACACACACACACTCTGTGGCGAAACTAATTGATCATAACACTATATAATTATAAGTTACCTTCCCATTGGACACTATTTCTCTTCCAGAGTTAATAGCTAATTAAGTACTTTGTAAGTTTTACATAAAGTGGGGGGTAGTTACACAGACTGGGCAATGAGGGGCATAGCAATTTGAAAGTATTCAAAAGTATAGTAACAAATACGAATTGGAGCTAGAAATATATTCCAGAGTCCAGCCAAACTTAAACTCCAATTAATTCAACTGGAAGCTGTCTCTTTCTGTGAAATCAGCGGGACCTCCAAATGCTTAATTTTGGGTCCTGCACCTAATCTTTGGCGTCTTTCTTCAGCTGAAACTCACTTTTCAGATAATTTGCAATTATTATCTTTAAAGTGGGCTGGTATAATGGGTTGGATCTGGACTAAGTTTGTTGCCTTTAGTTCCCACTGAAATCAGTCTAAAAAGTTAGTCATAGCTGGGTTAAATTCCTTTGATTTCAATGGAAATTAAGTGCAATGAATGAATCAAGCCCAATGTGCTTAATTTTCAGAGTTATTTGACAGCATCATTTGGAGTTGCCACTGAAACATGGTGGAAATTTTCCCTATTCCCCTCCTAACACTATTATGCTGCACAATCGCCCATCTCTACTCCACATCACTGGCGGCTGGGCAAACAAACAGTGTAATTGCACCTGAGAAAGATGGAAGAAGCTGTATCGCGCATTATGGAGGGGATGGCGGCTGCCATTTAAAGCTTTGCTGTTTTTGTAATATTGTATATGCCCCAAGCCACACATTTGATTGTTCTGGATTGTACAACTCTTTCATTGAAGTCAGTGAGACCTTGGAATATTTACACCAGGCAATCAGCTCATTGGGAGCTGATTCCTATGTGAAATATATGTGTCAATGGAAAATCTCAATAAATCTGGCATGAAAACTATGTACAAGAGCAGCTATGGATAAGAAATACTATCTCCTATTTAGAGACCTTTTTGCAATGTTACCTGGACCCTGTATCCCAGTGTAACTATCAATCTTTTGTTTATTCTTCCACAAGTAGTTGATGGACTTAAATGCATCTTTCTGCACATTCAAATTCCCTGGACGCAATGTCCTCATATTAATAAATTTGATTACTTGAGTAGCGTGATACATCTGTCTTTCAAGACATGATATGAAATGGCAACATTCAGAGCAGCAGTGAAGCATTAAGTAACTTCCCACCAATAAATAATTTTAACAGTGTCATATCCTCTCAAGTCTTTTAGAATTAACTTTGTTAATTTTTGTTGTTTCTCTCTTGCTTAGAACATGCAAATTAATGTGATGAACCAGCAGAGAAGTGGACGCAGATTTTCTGCTAAGACAATCAACTTAATGAACGGGTAATTAGTGTTAAGAGCATTAGTAGCATTAAAGCTTAATGAGTTGATTCTTCAGCATGTCACATCCCTCATTCCACAGTTTACCAAACTAAAAGTTTATTCCTCTTTTTGAAATGAAGAATGCTTTTAGATATGAGGTAGAATAGAATTAAGTGGGAGGGAAGGGTATGAATTATCGGCGTAATTAAAATGAAACAACTGAGAAAGTAGTTCATTTTAACTAGCCGTTTTAGTCGAGTTAAACTAAGAACTTCCAGAAATGCAAGGTGCAATACAGTTCATTAAGATTTACAGAAATGAGAACATGTATTACTTTTCTAAAAGTTAACTGAAGGGAAAATATTGCAATATAGAGTGGGGCCATTTTTATTTTTTTTATTTTTTTGTAGTTTTCAGGAACATGTTTGCAAGATGGTGAGAGGCCCTTATGGAGACAGGGGTTTTATAGAGGCCATACAAAGAGCCAGGTGAAACAGACCCACCTCAATTTTTTCTCCAACCATAGTATTACTGTGGGATTTTTGTTCAAACAGGAATGGCAAAATTGGACTCGGGGGTCAGTTTTTGTCAAATTTATATGAAGCATAACTTTTTAGGATTCAAGTGTCTATTGGTCAAATTATGTCCTAGATCAAATTTACTGCAGCTGCTTGCTAGCAGAGATAACAAGATTATTAGGCTCGTGAGAAGCTTCAGACAGAGAGGGTCATTTCCAACGCTGCTCCGCTCACTGCTAGTATGGGTTTAATTTAGCACAGCAAAATTGTCATGAAATGTAAACAGCCCAGACACAAAGCCTGCTATATTCGCCAACACTCTTGCCTTGACAGCAAGAATGAAATAAATTAATGATGTTTTATTCACCTGTCAAAAGGAAATTGCTCAACCCAGCTGGGTGAGCAGGCAGAGGTTTGTTAAAACCAGATTCACAGATGAGCTGCAGCCCTCAAGAGCGCATGACACTTATCCCAAATTCCAGTCAACAGATCCACCATAATCAACAGCCCTCAATGGTTATTCTTGCTTTATTACCTGGGATAACAGGGTAGACTAGAAATTCTATGTGGTTTCAGATGGAAAAAGCCAAGCTAGATCAAGCAAAATTTTGATTCATCTCTCTGAAAATTAGATTATACTTATCAATTTCTTTTTGAGTAACAGAAACCAATATATATAATTAGGCAGGTAGGTGGAAAATCAGTAATTTTGTTTAAATAATCCTCTCACATTTCTGAGTAACTTTAAGTTAGTTTTTAAAGAATGCTCAGAGCTTGTCATTATGCATGATCTTTGCCCAGAAAAGTGGCATATAAATATTTAAAAATCAATTAATCACCACTTCCCTTTAAAAATTTTGCTTACCTTTCCCAATAATAAAAATAGGCCAGGAACCGTGGGTTTTTACATTGTGGAAAGTGTTGTGGCACAAGATTTTTGTTTCCCTGGCAATGACCTCTGCTGTTGTTCTCCTATCTTAAAGGTAAAGGTAAAGGTACCCCTGCCCGAGCGGGCCAGTCTTGACAGACTCTGGGGTTTGTGCGCCCATCTCACATCTATTGGCCGGGGGCCAGCGCTGTCCGGAGACACTTCCGGGTCACGTGGCCAGCGTGACAAAGCTGCATCTGGCGAGCCAGCGCAGCACACGGAACGCCGTTTACCTTCCCGCTGGTGAGCGGTACCTATTTATCTACTTGCACCCGGGGGTGCTTTCGAACTGCTAGGTTGGCAGGCGCTGGGACTGAGCAGCGGGAGCGCACCCCGCCGCGGGGATTCGAACTGCCGACCTTTCGATCGGCAAGCCCTAGGCGCTGAGGCTTTAACCCACAGCGCTCCTATCTTAAATATTCCCAAATGACTGTTTTCAGAATATTCTTCCCTTTCCCTGTACTGCTGCTCCAGATATGTCACCATTATCAATTAAGCAGTTTGTGACATCCAATCATCTCTCCCCCATTTCCATTCCATTTGCATTCTGAAAGTCAATTGGGCAGAAAGATTAATCGGAATATTTATATTATGGTTTAACAAATGCAGTACAGTCATAAATATTCAGCACCTGTCAGAGTGGCCATTCATTAAAATTAGGGGAGTAGATGAGTAAGAAATAATCAATGCTTGTTAAGGAGAGCCACCAAGAATGGGAAAATATTTGCTCATTATCTCCTAGTTTTATCTGGCCCTTTGGCTCATCAACATTCAGCCACACTGCCAAAGAGCATGAAGGAGAAAAACTGCAAAAAGACAAGGACAGGAGAGAGGAAAGGAAAGTGATGGCATCTTAGTGTTTTTCTGATCTGTATAGAAGCATTTCCCTTTGCACACCTTTCCCTTGGCACATGCAGATGGGCATACGGGGTTGAGAATGGCACGGAGCATGGACTATGCAGAATTAGATAAATTTTGGAGGAGGAAAACAAGAAAAAAAATATTCTGAATCTCAGAAGCCAGAACAGCAAGAGGGATCGCTGCACAGTGAAAGCAGCAATCCCTCTTGCTGTTCTGGCTTCTGGGATAGCTGCGCAGCCTGCATCCGCTCCATAAGATGCACAAACATTTCCCGTTACTTTTTAGGAGGGAAAAAGTGAGTCTTAGAGAGCAAAAAATACAGTACTTGTTTTTCCCTTCCTTCCTTTCAATCTCACTTGCCCTCACTTGCCTTACTGACAACCATGGACCAAACCTATGATGTACTGTGAGACAACTGTAAACTATAAGTGGTGAAACTTAGTGCACAGGGTGCAATGCGTATCACTAGATGTTCCTCATGATCCCTTCCAACTCTATGATTCTGTGATTCTATCTCCACTCCCCAACTCCAAAGATGAGGGAGATCCTACCATCCGGAGTAAATTGATTAATTTTCCTGATGATTGCTAGATGTTTGTAATACTTGTTTGGATTCTGCTGTCAGCTACATAAATCCTACAGCAAGAGAGGACTATTGTGTTCATGTCTTGTTGAGGGCTTCCTACAGGCATCTGGTTTTCCACTTAGAGGACAGAATGCTGGCCTTTGGCCTGATCCAGAATCATAGCTGTCAATTCCCCCCCCCCTTTTAAGGGGAAATCCTATTCAGAATAAGGGAATTTCCCTTGAAAAAAGGGAAATGTTGACCGCTATGCTGGTAGCTTCGACAACACTATTCAGCCATCTTGTCCTCTATCGTCCCCTTCTTCTTGTGCCAACATCAGGGTATTTTCCAGGGAGTCTTATCTTCTCATGAGGTGGCCAAAGTATTAGAGCCTCATCTTCAGGATCTGTCCTTCCAGTGAGCACTCCGGGCTGATTTCCTTCAGAATGGATCGGTTTGATCTTCTTGCAGTCCATGGGACTCTCAAGAGTCTCCTCCAGCACCATAATTCAAAAGCATCAATTCTTCGGCGATCAGCCATCTTTATGGTCCAGCTTTTCTCAGCCATCTTTATGGTCCATGGGGTCACAAAGAGTCAGACACAACTAAACGACTGAACAACAACAAATGTCCAGAATAGCTCTTCTTCTGCATCTAGAAATCTCTAATCCTATCAGGCCATGTGTCAAGTCCTGCTCTGTTGCAAGAATGGGATCCTCCCCAACACTCCTTTTGCATTATTATTTTTTTGACAGAGGTGGGGTGGATAAGCTGGGAGCACTCCATTAGTGGTGTAAAGGATGCAAGTCTCTATTTAGGTTCTGGAGTCTGAAGAAGCTGGGGAGGAGAGACTTTCTTTCTATGCCGTCTCCAAGCCAAATAACTTTCCATGCAGGTTGGGTTGGGTTCTTGAAAGAAGGAAGATTTTCAAAGTCGAAATGATTAGATTTCAGCACCTCCGTTGTCCCTCACAACAGTGAAATTAATATAGGGATGGAGAGGGCTGGATGGCTGAGAGACAGTCATCCATTGAGCCATCTGCCATGCAGATCTTTCCTCTCATTATCCCAGTAAGCCAGCAGGCGGTTGCAAATTGAAACATGTTTCAGTAATGTTTACGATGTCCTTGTGTGGCGCACGTACTGTAGACATAACAGAGAGAAGTTAATGGTGAATTTATTTTCAGTTCATTTGAGTCGTGTAGGAACAGAGGAAGCTGCTTTATATCAGGCCAGACTGATAGTCTTGGTGAACCATTGCCCACTCACGAGGGCATTGTAACTGTGACATAGTGAATTGAACAGAATGAAGACAAGGTGGGGAGTACCAAATTTTGGCCTTGCACAGGCCACCACTGGAATCGGAAAGACCAAAGTCCGCTCCGGCCCATCATCATTTTTTCCTGTAACCTAAAATCCACTGCTGGAGTGCAACTGTCCTTTGTTCTGTTGAGCCCTAAATTTCCTGTCAATCAGAGACTTCCTGTCTCTTAGTATAAGCAGAACTGAAAAAACACAGGAAGATCTAGTTGTTTGATGCTGAGTCCTAGAAATGTAAAATTTTCTAGTCTCCAACTTCTCCCCTCAGCCTTAAGAATCTAGGGATTGTGCCTGAAAATTCCTTAAGTGTCCACTGTATCTTTGCAAGGCAGGAGGATGGAGAGGAAACCAGAAGTTGTTCTGTGCTAGGATTTCAAAAGAGCATTCTCTGTATAGAGTTTCCACCTCTCCAACTTAAACTGTGCTGGGACAAAATATGAAAAACACTATGCGGTACATTAAAACTTTATAAAAAAGATTAGATAGATTTTTTTGTGTGTTTTTTTTAAAAATAATGAGATCTTATATTTGGATGTTCAAATATGTTTTTAAGTGCATAACATAGTTACTTACAAACCTCAGTATGTTAATATGACTCTCTGAGGGCAGGTTTATTGTCCTGTTATTTACTTCCTAGCAGAAAACCTATTTCCAAGCCAAAATCACCCTTTCTTTATTGACGTCAATAGAAGTAACTCTGGGAAATCTGAGTCAATGTCTTAAATATTTTATAATCTGTAAATCTTCTGAAATGAGGCACTCCTGAAGAGTTTTTGCAGTGAGGTAAAACGAAACCTAGGCCAATCATATTAAATCAAGAAACAGCACCTGGGATATTGAACGAACATAAACGGGCAAAAAGTGAAAAAGCATAATATTGAACTGTGGTTTTTCTACTTTCCTCGCATTTGTGGTTCAGTGTCCCAGGTGTTATATCTTGATTGCATCTTATCTATTGATCATGCAGAATTTATTTATTTCACAAGATTTGTGTATTGATTGATTGTAAAAAAACCCTCAAAGTGGTTTGCAAAAAAAGAATGGAACAATAAAAGTATCAGTGAAGAGCAGTTTAAAACAATTATTCAAAACATTCAGAAAATAATTAAAATCAACAATAAGCTAAAAATCAGAGTAAAACAAATGTCAAAATTCTGCGTGTCTTCATAGGCTTTCCTAAGCAGGTGCCAAAATGAGTACAGTGAAGGTCAATAGGCAGGGAGTTCTCTTGCCACACCAAGAGATTGACTTCTTACAAATGTGGAATAAGTATTATGCATCACCTGTAACAGCAAGTGGGGGCAAGACCATCTTGCAAGTAAAATGGCACCAAGTTGTTATAATAAATTAATAATAATAACAATGTTTTATTTGTACCCCAGCCGGAGGTACAAATAAAACTAACACAGTATACAAAGAACATAAGAACATAAAAACAGGCAATCAATTAATTAAAATACAGTGGTACCTCTGGATGCAAACGCATCCAGAAGCAAATGCAACCCATGTCTGTCCGTGCGCGGGTCGCGATTTGCCGCTTCTGCGCATGCACATGACGTCATTTTGACCGTCTGTGCATGCGCGAGCGGTGAAACCTGGAAGTAACGCTCTCCGTTACTTCTGAGTCACCGCAGCATGCAACCCCAAAATACTTATCCCGAAGCTACTTCAACCCGAGGTATGACTGTACATCTTAAAATTAGATCAGAGCAAATTAAAATCTGGACAGATGGCAGTCCACGGGTAAAATTGAGAGTGGTTAATATTCTCCAGGGCCAACTGTTACCACTGGTCTTATAAAGGACCTGTGAGCGGGCCAGGAGGCATCTTTAATGCTTGTTCTTATACAGAAAGAAAAAAAATCAGACTGAACCCTGACCAAAGGCCTTCACATACTAATAGTAACACTTAGCTCAGCAGCAAATTGGCAAACAGTGCAGGTCTCTGAGCCAGGATGTTATATGCTGACAAGGTCTCACTCCTGTCAGCAACCACGCTGCAGCATTATGCACTAACTTCAGCTTCCGGAGCAAGCAAAAGGGGAGCCCTACAAAGAGCACATTGCAGGGATGTCGTCTTGAAGTAGCCACTGCATAAGCCACTGTGGCCAGGATTTCCTGGTCCTGCTGTTGCTTGTCAGGTGAGGTAAGGTAAGGAAGTTTCGGAAGTTAGGCGGCAGAGACAGGGAGTTAGTGGGACAAGGTCATTTCTAAGAGGCCTGAACTGGCTTATAAAAATGGCCTGAGTTCTTCCAAAATAAGAAGAAGTCTTCTTCTTCTTTTTTTAAAGAACGTCAGTAGTTTCTGAGGTAATCTCAGGTTATCTTGGATGCTTGTCCATCTCTAGTCACAGTTCATTTTCCTCCCTGCAGGGTTTCGGACTTTTGTTTGCCTCCTGAATATGTGGAATACTGTTGGGGGGGGGGGCTGCAGTAGATAAAATTAGTGGATGGTGGGAGGTCTAAGCACCTTTCTCCCACCGCTGCTGAAAACTGCTGTCTATAGAAGTTATTTTGCCTTGAAGAAGCAGCCATTGAAGCTTTGTTGTACACATTTGTCTGTGATACTTATTCTGTCCCTTCGGCCCTTTATTCTTTGGCTCTCCTTTCACAGCTACATTTTCAGACTCTTATCGGCATCACAGAGATGTCTCTGGGCTCGGGGTTGTGTTGGCACTCCCATTAAGCATACCCCAGGGCAGTGCTACCACAACAACATAAAAGCATTGGGACTTGATATACCTGCCATGCTGAGTTCCAGCATGTAACCGTGTAATTGGCCTTGCTTAATGGAAACGGGCAGATTAAATACTGTTTACCACCAAAGCAACACTAGGTTGAGTCCCCTGCTAATTGCTTTGCCACATTGTCAATAAATCAGTTGCCAGGTTAAAACGGAAATTAATGTGGTCAAGTGTAAGCATTTGAGACTTGGGAAGAGAACAGCCCTTACAAATGGGTTCTCCTTAGTAGACTTCATCCGCACAATGAAAACAGGCAGGGAAATCTATGGTTCCTTTCTGCTAATAAATGGACGATACGAAACGTTAAGCAAACAGTTGTGACAAGTGTGCAAATGAGGAGCAACAATAAAGCAATTATGGCAGGACAGATTTGTGGAGGCCAAGCAGTCAAGCTCTCTTTCTTTCTTCTCGTTCTTCTTTTGCTAGTCATTTGTCCAGTGTTGGTATGAAGCACCAAGTTCAGATTAGGAAAGGTAAAGTCAGAAGACTATTAATGTTTGGGAATTTGATACTGTCACCTTTCTTTGACAGATGCCATATCATAAAAAATCAGACCCCCTTTCCGTACCACAGTGGTACCTCGGGTTAAGTACTTAATTTGTTCCGGAGGTCCATTCTTAACCTGAAACTGTTCTTAACCTGAAGCACCACTTTAGCTAATGGGGCCTCCTGCTGCCACTGCACCGCCAGAGCACGATTTCTGTTCTCACCCTGAAGCAAAGTTCTTAACCTGAAGCACTATTTCTGGGTTAGCGGAGTCTGTAACCTGAAGCGCATGTAACCTGAAGCATATGTAACCTGAGGTACCACTGTATATCCTGAGGAGTTGTGGAGGATGCAGTTCATTTTGCATGTTCCTGTTTACTGCAGATACCTGGTTGTAGTGTTACCCTATATATAAATGTGTGTGACTGTTTTCCACAGTCAGGAACAAAAATGTTTGCATGGTCTAATGTCACAGAGTTGGCCAATTTAAATGGGTAGATTGTTGGGTTCATAGATGCATAGAAAATATACCAGAAACTTTGTTTTATCAAACAGACAAATACTAGCATGGCAGATTTATTTTGTTGCTACCACAATAATAGGATGAGGGCAGTATTTTCCTAGTTTTTAAGTGTGCATTTTAAAATGCACCATTTATAGAGCTGGTATACTGCAGTGACTATTATGAAGGCTTTAGCTACAAGTCGGAAGTCATGCAGTTGGGACAGTTTGCCTGGTCAAAGGAAGGGAATTGAGAGCGGTATCAGGAAGGCTCAGCAACACGAGAAGCAAAAATGCTAAGAAAATCCATCCTACTTCTCACTGATATAGTCTTGGGCTGTACTCCTTCAGATGACAGTAGGGACATATGTGATTGAATGCTCCTTCATAGGGGGAAATCCTTCTACAGTGGTGCCTCGCAAGACGAAAAGAATCCGTTCTGTGATTCTCTTCGTCTAGCGGTTTTTTCGTCTTGCGAAGCAAGCCCATTGACGGATTAGCGGATTAGCGCTATTAGCGGCTCTTAGTGGCTTTTAGCGGCTTATCTGCTGATCGGATCAGCTGATAAGCGGCTTAGCGGCTTAGAAAAAGGGGGGAAGGGGAAAAAAACCCAGCAGGAACTCGCAAGACATTGTCGTCTTGCGAAGCAAGCCCATAGGAAATTCGTTTTGCGAAGCACCTCCAAAACGGAAAACTCTTTCGTCTAGCGAGTTTTCCATCTTGTGAGGCATTCGTCTTGTGGGGCACCACTGTATATAGAAAACTATCACCTCTGGGGGAAGACTAAATCCCATCTGCTGAACATGTAACTCTGGGCATTGTTTTTATTTTAGTATACAGAAGAGCAGTTATTCGTGTAAGTCCTCATGCATCTAAAGTGGTGCTGCTCAGATACAGTCTGAAACCTTATTGAGGTCTAGACCTTAGGCTGGTGGATTGAAACGGCCATGCTAAAAAACAACAACCCACCAAAATAAAACACAGGCACGGAATTGCGGTTGCAATCCTGAAATTGCTAGCATGTGGGTGGATTAGCAGGACTCCATTCACTCTAATTGGACTCCAGCAAAGGCCTGCCCACATAGAGCTCTTTGTAGAGCCTGTCTAAATTAGTTCTCCTCCTTTGCTCAGGGAAGTACTTTTCTCAGAAAATACTCTTTGCCTGTCTACATTGTCTCTGACAGAAACGTATCACAATGAGAGCATGAAAAGAAAGCCATCAAACAAAACCATATTCCATATAATAAACTGAGGTTCAACTTTAGAATTTTATTCCTCCTTCACATCTTTCTTCACCCATTTCCCCCAAACCTTCTAATTTGCTACTTGGGGAAAATAAGCTAACAGCAGGAGAGGAGAAAATATTTTCCTTGGAGTTTTAAAAACATTTCTTCATATAATATTGGCTATAAAGACATATTTGAGCTGTTTCTTACCTGCGGCATGAGGTGTTTCAGGGTTTTGTTTGGCCTGGCCTTTAAAGCAAACTGACCTGGTTCATGTTTCTTGAACACAGTTATCTTCTGGTTTTCGCACTTCTCTCAATTTTTCTACATAGTTCTAGGTTTTAAAATGCACCAAAGTGTTTACCCATATGAGTGTTTTCAAGGTTGCCTCTTTTTTTTACAGTGCATGTTTTGTGAAAAAAATATGTACAGAAATAACAGGCGTTTTAAAGAAATCTGCTGGATCAAGCCAAAGGTCCATCAAGCATTGCACTGTGTTCTCGCAGTGGAATCCCACAAAACAGGATCAGAGCGCAGCAGCCTTCTCCTCTTGCCGTTCCAGCAAGTGGTATTCAGAGGTATACTACTTTTGACAGTGGTGGTAGAACATGGCCCTTGTAGCCATTGATAGCCTCCTCCTTCATGAAATTGTCTTCTTCTCTTTGAAGGCCATCCAGTTTGGTGGTCATCAGCACCTCCTGTGGTTCTGTCAACTATGTGAAGAAGCACTTTGTTTTGCCTGCCCTGCAACTTCCAACATTCAATGCCCCCAAGTTATCTTATTTATAAGTATTTATAAGTGACAGAGAAAAACTTTTCTCTAGCCATTGTCTCATGGATACTTTTATACACCTCTGTCGTGTCTCCTCTTGCTTTTTCCTTTAGCTAAAAAGTACCAGCGTTGGAACATTTCCTGGGGGGGGTTATTCTACTATTCTGTTTGCCCCTTTCTGAACCCTTTCCAGCTCTAAAAACTGAGACACATTAAGGGTGAGACCAATTATTGGTCCAGTGTTATGGAATGGATTCATGAATGAACACATCCAGAACCAACACAGCCCAAAAACAGACTGATCCTTCCATTGGTTCCTATGACTATGGACTATTGCCTCTAAGGCCTATTACACATTTTTCCTCAAGGTTGCTGTGCCCCTGCTGACTTTGCTTGATTAGTTTGACACTTCCAACAGTTCAACATCAACCTTCGGGGTCAGTTCACTTAATTAATAAACTGGAATCGCAGTTTCACCAATTTGCTTTCAATTGATGGCAATACAAAAAGAATCTCGTTGTGAATTCCACACGGTTCCTTTCATTCTTGGTGCAAACTAGGAAAAAGGTAGTTTTATGCCAGCAGTTTCAGATGCATGTTACCTAGCTAACTGATGCTATAATGGCAATTTCCACAACAGATGCAAAGAAGAGAAGCAAGGACATTTCCCATACTTCATCTGGATTTGTATCCTTTTCTTGCAGCACAGTAATTATCTGGGAGATGACATTCCCTTGTGAACCCTTGCAGGAAAACAATTGAAGCCACAAGAATTCTGCACCTTGAAGTATCAGCTACTGGAATCGTCTATAAAGCCTTGAGTCGGAATTGTCTATAAAGCCTTGAGTCTTCCCAGCTCAATTTATGTTCACAATGGGAAGTAGTGGACACTGTATAAAGCTCAGCCAAATGCCAAGCCTTAAAAATTGACTTTGGCAAATTTGACAATACTTGCACTCCAAAGAGTTTGTGAATGGATTCCTCTCTCTGAATACTGCTGCACATTCAGCTGTGCAGGTGTCCTCTCGGCAGCAGTAGCTTTTATTTCATACCAAACAAAGGAGAGTTATCAAATAGCGAGGCATTCTTCATGTGCTCACAGCACACTCATGTCAGACAGAATATCTTCTTTTAAAACAGTTTTTATCAATTTCCACTTTTAAAATAATAACTTTTCCTTAGCCGTGTTATTTTAACAATGATACTCAAGTAACTATATTCATAATAAATGAGTTGCAGATAAACATCCAATCAACATCTGTACAGCTACCTTACTGATTCACTCATTCTGCTGTCCAACACATATCAGCCTTTTTTATATTCTCACCTTTGCTGTCACTATTAAAACAGAATTGTATACATAAAGGAAAAGAAAAGTGAAGGCTCAGTTTAAAATATTGAATCCTATCGGGCCTTGGGGAAGATGATAGGTCTAGTGGCAAAATTGGATAAGGGACACAGAATTTATCCAAAGCAAGCTTTCTCAATGGGCCACCATGGGGCCCAATGGCTTCCATTCATTTTTATCTTCAGTGCCAAGTGGCAACATAAGTCATACTCCCACGGCCTGCTTGCTCTCCAAGGTACTGAAAAGTGGTCTAATGCCCACAGTCTCATTTCCCCCACCCTTTTCAGATCCAAGGATTTACTCAGCAGCACCTCATAAGCAAATATTTTAGCTAAATCTACTTTGAACCCTCACCAGAGAGCCATAAATCTGATTTTTAGTCATGCTGACTGAAAATTAAGGCATAAAGATCCCTAGACCCACCAGCGCCACAAACCTAGCTTACATTCACAGCACAACTCAGTACATGTCTACTCAAAAGTAAATGCCATTGAATTCCATGCAACTGACTCACAGGGAAGTAGTATAGGATTGCAACCTAAGACTGTTACTTATTTACGTCTGCTGGTGGAGATATAGCCTCGCACCTTCTACAGTAAACCACAGAGCGGTTTACAACATAGAACGTAAAAAAAAAAGTCACTCTAAATATAATCTCTATACAATACCAATATCTAAAAGTTATACAACTACATAATAGTCCATAATGAATATATACTAAGCAGCTATGTGAAATTGTGTAGAATATCCCAACAATAAACTCTATAACCTCTGTGAAAAACTTAAAATTATGAGACACTGTAATTACCTACTTATTTCAGGTGCACCTATAAAACAGAGTATGTATCTAATAACAATAAGCTCCTGAACAATAAAGGAGGTGAAAATCAACAGCAGGAGAGCTAAAGTGCAGAAATAATATACAAGTGCATATATCTCCCTGTACAAAACTAGACTGTAATCCCTCTACCCCAGATAATGACAGACCCTCCCAGCTTTCACCTGAAAGCTTTCCTTTCCTTTCTGAGTCTCTCTCCCTGAGATATCTCAATTTTCCTGCCTCTCTCAACCAGGGTCCCTCCACTATCTGCCAGTTTTATGGGATGCAATGGTGCCCCAGAAGGAAAGACATCAAGGGCATGACCCACTTTTCTGTCTCCCCCTTGAGGTGACCCCCACGGGAGTCACACCATCACTGGGCAGCCTGCTGGTGGCAGCAAGCTTTGAGGTGGGTAGAGTTCAATTTGCCTGCCTCTGCTCCTCAGCAGCTTATTAAAACCGACCCATTCACCAGATTGCTGTCAAATTTCTGTAAGAAGTTAAACTGTCTTAGAGAGTGTCTTCTGCACCATTCCACAGACCTTGCCTGTCCAACATGTGAAGGACTGTGAGGCTAAATGACTGGGATGTGACAGAGAATAGAGAAACCTAGCACATCCCCAGTCTCTCAGTTATGGATTCTGGCACAATTCCATTGTCTTTCCTACATCACAGTGATATAGGAGCAGTTGTCAGCTATTACATGCCTATTATCGATTTCTATGCAACTTTAATTGCCATGGCTTCTCCCAGTCAACCCCAGAAATTGTCATTTCTTTCATTTCTTTCACAGCCCACACCCGTAATAGTTCAAAGTGGGGAGGAATCAGGATTGTTCCTTGACAAAATGTCAATGAATGTCTTGAACAAGGTTAAGGACAATTCTGAATTAAATTAATAATGCGAAATTCTGTATCTTGGGAAAGCTCCACCAATATGTATACTTGGGATGAGCAATCTGACTTTCCAGATACTTTTGGACTCTTAATCGTCATCTGCCCCAGCTAGCATGGCCAATGATCAGGGATGATGGCGGTTGAGGTCTGAGAATATCTCATGGAGGACCACAGCTCCTCCATCCCTGATGTAGACCAAAGGAGTCCATGGCATGCAACAGAATCATATGCATGCTTACTCAGGTAAGCCCCATTGGATCCACATTTACTCTCAAGTAAACGGGCACAGAACTGCAGCCTCAGTTAATTGCTAGTACTTTATTTTATTTGAAGCAATATATGCAATTATAAATCCTACTGATGAGGTTGAAGAGAGCTGAGCCGAGCGGTTGCAAATGAAGTCAAAGTGGAGATTTAATTGGGCCATCTTTGGCTTGAACATTAGAACAGCAACAAAAACCTTTGCACACACATCTGTTTTATGGCTACACCAGACATCTTTATAAAGCCTGAATATTTGGCTCTAATCTGAGTGCATGAAATGGGTTTGATCCAATCTTTATTTCACTTTTATCCTTTGCTTCAGATTAATGAATCTTTAATCACATTGATGGGGAAAGTTAATAGAAAAATTAATGAAAGCACAACATCAGGGCCTGAGAGATGGACTGAATAACAATAGGAAGGCTACCAGCTGCAGTCTTTCTTCCTTTCCTCAGACCACAGTTTATGGTTCATAATGCCTCATCTCAGACATACATTTTTCTACAAATGGTCCATGTTATAAAACATATAAATAACTCAGTAGCATGTTTGTCATATACTTGACATCTAATAAGGGATATTAATTTAAAAGTGCCGAGTACAGAAAGAGCCTTTCAGACTTTAATCCATTTTGTTTCCTTTTACGGTTATCCTGTCGCACTTTCCCGCCACCCGAAGTCATTCATTATAGAATCTCACCTGGCCACTTATCAGGAATGATTTGATGGAGTCAGGCAATCAGTACCTTCCTGTTCATAGAACAGCTTGACAGTCAGCCTTCAGAACTTAACTCTGTCATGCATTGATTCCTCTGTGTCTCTTGTGGGCAAAAGTAAAACAAAAAGGCGAGGAAAACAGGGGACAGATATTGTGACAAAAGAAGGAAATAGACATTATATCATGTGTTGTTTAATCGTGTCCGACTCTTCATGACCCCATGGACCAGAGCACACCAGGCACTCCTATCTTCCACTGCCTCCCGCAGCTTGGTCAAACTCATGTTCGTAGCTTTGAGAACACTGTCCAACCATCTCGTCCTCTGTCATCCCCTTCTCTCCTTGTACCCTCAATCTTTCCCAACACCAGGTTCTTTTCCAGGGAGTCTTCTCTTCTCATGAGGTGGCCAAAATATTGGAGCCTCAGCTTCAGGATCTGTCCTTCCAGTGAGCACTCAGGGCTGATTTCCTTAAGAATGGATAGGTTTGATCTTCTTGCAATCCATGGGACTCTCAAGAGTCTCCTCCAGCACCATAATTCAAAAGCATCAATTCTTTGGCGATCTTTATGGTCCAGCTCTCACTTCCATACATCACTACTGGGAAAACCATAGCTTTAACTATACGGGCCTTTGTTGGCAAGGTGATGTCTCTGCTTTTTAAGATGCATTTTTAAGATATCATAGAGAAGCTAAATGGCGAAGGGGAACTAGGGTCCTCCCCAGACCACACAGCCTCTTCTCAGGCCACACCCCTCATGGACTCTGCATTGCACCTTCTTCAAGTGCTTTTGTCTGGTGATGTCTCCTTGAACTCTGATAATGCTTCTTGATTGGGTGGAGGATAGAGATGGGAGTGTGGGTGTGCTTAGAAACTAGCCTAGTGTCCAAAGGTATCTTCTGATACCTTGTTCCACTCACCCCTGGCCTTGTCTACCTCTGGCATGTAGCCATTTTTCTCAGAAGGCAATAGAACCAACCAGATGAAAAAGGTTCCCCGCCCTTGCACTAGACATTGGCCATAGTTACAGGTAATGTTTACCAATTAGTGGTCCCATTTGCATCAGAAGACAACTTCATCAGGTCCAACATGGTTAGGCTGAGCAGTGTGATCCAACTGGGGAGATCCTCCAAGATGTATATTCATATCTGTATCAACAACAACCATGAATTGCACTTGCTGGTTCAGGGTGACTGAAAGACTCTGACTGCAAACCTATATACACCTAACTGGCATGGATAGGTTTACATTGTGAATGGGCAAAACACAACTGGTTTGAAATGAAATTGTATTTCAAGAAATATTTAAGGGAAAGCAATGTATTCATTCGTTCAAAATAGCCATTTTGACTAAAGGAACGGTTATAAAATTGGCTTCAGTCATAATGCCAATGTAATTTTCTAGTATTGCTGGCTGAAAAACTTTTAGAGTGATTCATTGAACTCTATTTTCAGATTCTCAACAGAATCTCAACTTTTTGTGTCGATTTAAAATGCTAAAAACGTAGATCTTCTGAGATGGAAATTCTACAGTGTGCCAATCTCCACCCATTGAAATATATTTATTATCCATTGTTCACATCCTAAATTTACATAAGAGGGAAGTTTCAGATGACTCAGGCAGTATTTCCTTGGCTTATCTCCTATCTGAAGTTTCTGGTATCCTTTTACAACATTAGTAGGTATACAGTGAAAATGAGGGCCAAAATTAATGGATTATGCAACTAATTGGGCCCCTTTCCAGAAGTTGGATCCAGCACATTCATGACCAGCCCAATTCTACACCACCCCTGGAATGACCTTTTTCAGGAATCTATTGCTGGAATCCCCCACCAGTAGCACTCTTCTCCCCTGGTGGAGATCACTATTGGGGTGGGGATTTCAGACTAGCTGATTCCTTAGCAGTGGCCAATATTGACTGGTGAGGGTAACCCTTTATTTGTGGGCTAAAAGGGAAGGTTATGCTTTGAAGTGTTCTTAAAATTCCTTTTTTATTACTTGAAATAAGAGATAAAAAAGAGGAAACATTACAGAGGGTCTTTCTTTTTAACAATTAATTGCTTTTCTTTATTTAACTAAAAGTCACCTCAAATTTATTTCTTTGTCTTAAAAAAGCTTGTTGACTGAGTTACTGGTAATACACATTTTTATTTAAATGTCATTAAGTAAATCCATTGCTTCCAAACTTTTTGCCTTAGGGTACTAAAACATTCATCCTGGAAGTCATCAGTTTGTGATGGACATCAACTAGACCTTTGGGGTTTTACCTTTGCCTCATGAGAAGTGAGAACGCTGTCCATGGTGGCCTCTCATGGCTGAACGATACAAGGAAAATTGATCATACCAGGTAAGCTATCCTTCGGGTAACGTTGCCCATTATTACTGATCTCACTTGAGAATCAATCTCCCTTTCCCCTCCATCACTAAGAGTGGTGCTTGAGGCCTAGCGCAGCTTTCATATGGTTGTTGCAGGCTCTTCCAGTATTTTCGTGTGCCGAAAGTAATGGGGTTTTCCTGATGTTCTTGGCATCACAGGGGGTGGGGAGCTGGCACAAGAATCAGATGCCAATATTAAGACTCAGCTATACAGCTGCAAATAAAACGTTTTAAATGTGTTGTAAAGTGCAATATACAAACGTGACTCTAGATGGTGAAAGTGAGCTATGCCAAATTCAATGTATTTTTCAAATCATTTTTTATTTTAAAAAAGCATTATCACAATGTTTTTTATATGTGTGTAGATTCCACCTTGTTGTTGTTTAGTTGTTTAGTCGTGTCCAATTCTTCGTGACCCCATAGACTAGAGCATTCCAGGCACTCCTGTCTTCCACTGCCTCCCGCAGTTTGGTCAAACTCATGCTGGTAGCTTCGACAACACTGTCCAACCATCTCTTCCTCAGTCATCCCCTTCTCCTTGTGCCCTCCATCTTTCCCAACATCAGGGTCTTTTCCAGGGAGTCTTCTCTTCTCATGAGGTGGCCAAAGTATTGGAGCCTCAGCTTCAGGATCTGTCCTTCTAGTGAGCACTCAGGGCTGATTTCCTTAAGAATGGATCAGTTTGATCTTCTTGCAGTCCATGGGACTCTCAAGAGTCTCCTCCAGCACCATAATTCAAAAGCACCAATTCTTCGGCAATCAGCCTTCTTTATGGTCCAGCTCTCACTTCCATACATCACTACTGGGGGGAAAATAGCTTTAACTATATGGACCTTTGTTGGCAAAGTGATGTCTCTGCTTTTTAAGATAGTCTCATGGAATAAGTAGAATCTGACCTAGAACCTACCGGCTTTGGATATTCTTCAGTTACCACACTCATACCCATCACTTGTTTGAAGTGATATCTGCAACTGTGGACATGCCCCTTCCATGGTCTGCATACATAGGGTTCTTTAGGAAAATGTTTAGCACCTGAACCCGACTTTGTTCCGCAAGCACCATTTGTCGTTTGGCATCCTGTGGTCTTTTCATCCATCTCAGCTGGTCTGCTCTTGCCAGCTTGATCCCTACAATTGGTGGGTCCTCTTTAATCTGTCTTCACCTTTGGACAAATCCCTCCTATCTCTCAGAGCACTGTTCCAAAGTTGCTGAAACAAGTGCGAAACATTCTCCTCAGGAGCAATAAAGTAGGAGCTTCATTTACCTGAAGTTACATTTACTGTTAGAAAAAGTTTTTCAGCAAGAAAAAAAAATCCCTGCCCGACAATCTATATATCTTTTTCAATATGTGGGATAATTGGGGAACTACTGGTGTGAACTCATATGGTAACTGCATAATATATGCTGTCAATTATCTATTCCGTGACGTGAGTCACAAAAATAAGAAGCCACAATCTTGAGATCCAGTGGGTGGCCTCAATGACAGCAGGCGGCGTTTCTTGATACACTGTCTTTTAGGGCTCTCTGATTTTGCTCATCAAGCAGACGTGTCACGCAGCTCAGGTAGAACGTAGTTGCACACATAACATTACAATTTTTGGAGCCAGCTCACCACAGGGGAGTTTAAGAGGAGAGACTTCAAAATTATATGTCTAAAAATGAGACTCAAGTTGATATAATTCTAGCATGTCTCTTCTCTTTAAAAACAGGTGTTGAGTTTTTGTGGGGGTTTTTTTTTTTAAAAAAAGAATTCACAATTCAAAGAAAATTTCACAATCTGCACTAGACCTGGAAACTAACAGCTAGCGCACACATGGCTACAACCTCAACAGATGGCTTGTGTGTGGATCGGCCATATTGCATCAACACTGCAGATAGAGATTTTCTATCTCTTCAAACACCAGATTTTCCAGTAAAGTCAGCTGCCAGCCACCAACTGTACAGTAATGAAATTATGTCCAAACATGTATGAACAAGGCTTAAGAAGCAGCTCGAAAGGCCTATTAATAAACAGCATACAATGGATGGAATCCAAACAGCTGCTTGAGGCCAACGACTTCTGCCGGCCCAGTGAGGCTTCGGGTTGACTTTTTTCTTAGAACAGCTGATCCAGGTCATATCACAATCTGTTTTTGAATCTCCCTTAATTTTCAAAAGGAGTTTACCATTTAGCATAGGGAAACTCCTTTCCAAGGAGCCCATATTTCACGTTCCTTTTGGATCATAGAGTTCATTGCATTGCACCAGAACTCTGAAACTTAGATTCTGAGACTTTTGTATTTTTTAGGGGTTGTGGAGTTCACCATTGGGTATAATTTGACATTGCTGCTTAGAATGCATACATTATGTTCAGTGCTGTTTTTTTTATAATAATAAAAAGAGTTGTTGGAATTCACCATGATTCCACCATGCTTGGAATGATTCTATGATTCCATCCATCCATGCAAAAAGCCCAGACCAAATGAAGCTATTTTGAGTCCAAAAACAAAGTTCTTTATTATACCTGGAAGGGTGTAGTCTGCTCTTCCTCCCTACACTGCTTTTGAGGTTTTGAGCCAGGAGATGAAGGAGGTTCTATACAGCATTTCAGGCCATTAGCAGAATCCTTAGACACAAATGCCTCCTGCTGTTTCCTAAAGCAGGCCAGCACCAGTAGCAACAGCTGCTTCCTAGAATATGCCAAATTTAAAAGCAGTTTAATGTTTTACGGCATGAAATGATTTTGTCAATCCAGGAAGCAATTCTCAAGCCACAACTTCCACAAAGGTGATGTGCAAAGCCTTGCACCATTGCACAAGATTGTCCCAAACACCTTTAGCAGAGTTTTTCCCACTCCCAGCAGAGGATGGCAGAGAGGACACTATGTGCCGTCCTAAAATTACCCACCCCAGCCATCCTAGACCAACTTATCTGGGGAAAAGCCTCATTGAATTAAATGAGACTTACTTTAGTGTAGGCATCTCATATTGTCCAAACATGAGTAAACAGAATAAATCTGTAAATCCTTGGCCTTATACAGTACTGATCTTTCAAGGATTCTTCCTCCTCCCCCTCGTTCATCAGCTCCCCACGTTTGTTCAAAATCTGATAAAATAAACATGCACTTTTAATAATTGGGAAATCCCTTTGTATTTTCACTGCTCTTGAATGTTTGCCCAATAGGAATTCCTGCCTTAGAAATATTGCTCCTCTCGAACAGCAGACCTCCTTTCTTATTGCCTCCATCTTGTTATTTCTGAACAAACTTACTCGATGAGACCTGGTCCCTGCGCATAAACAGTTTATTTCCACTATTTCTTTTCTTTGTGCTTGCAGAGCTGGCTAGGGTCAGAACTGCTGCGCAGAGCGTGGGGAATCAGCGGGAGTTTGTTCATCCTCTTTAAAGTGCTGTATTTTTCATCCGGGAAAGTTTGTGTTCCTCTCTTTTCCTGTGTGCTAACATCACTCCCTTATACACTGCGGAAGATTGTCTCCTGCCAGGCAAGGCTCCCTGCATGATGCTAACTGTGTTTTCACTTTTCTCTCAGGGGACTTGTGTGAAGGAAGTTCAGAATGTTTAAGGTTCAGTCAGCTAACTTGCCCAGCTCCACATCTGAGATCTGAAATCACACCAGAAAATCTGTTTGCTCCGCTGTGTCAAGCCATTTCCTTTGAGAAATGACCAGCACCCACAAAAATACTCCTCCCATAATTGCTCAATTTCCCATGGTGGAAATCAGGGCCCAGGCAGGGAACCAGAGGTAGATTCACCTGCACAGGTGACTTGGACTAGCATGGAAAGTGACAACGACTGTATTTGCATGCCCTTTTGTGATTGGGAGTTTAATCTTGTCAGTTTCTCAATCTTCACTTTGATTGTTTAAATCCTTTCAGCCCAAATAATGGCTAAAGGCAGGAATGACAACAGGATTTCCTGGGCTTAGTATGCTGCAAGTGGATTGAGGCCCTTGCTTCACCACCCCACAATCTACTGGCAAGAAGTGCTGCTTAAGTACATATATTATGTACTTAATATACTTATGTATGCTAACATTGTGTATGCCATCAAATGCCAACAGTGCCAACAGTGTCCTTCAGCTCTCTATATTGGACAAACCTTATGCCAAAGAATAAACGGATATAAACCTGACATCAAGAATCACAAAACAGAGAAACCAGTAGGAGAACACTTCAATCTCCCAGGACATTCTATACAAGATCTCAAAGTAGCTGTTTTACTACAAAGGAATTTCAGAAATAGACTGGAAAGAGAAGCTGCAGAATTGCAACTCATTACCAAACTTAAAACCATGGAGAGACCTGGTCTGAACAAAGAGATTGGATTCTTATCTCATTATACATGACTAAGCCATTTTTCACCTTCTCACCCCTTGCCTTTTCCTGTAAGACCTATTGCAGTCGTTAAGAGTCGTCAACAGGCTCATCTCAGCTTTCTGCCAATCTCCCATTCCCACCACCCTTCTGAGTAATACCCCTCCCCACCTTCTCACTATATAGAAGGATCTGGCAACTTCTGTTTCAGTGTATCTGAAGAAGTGTGCATGCACACAAAAGCTCTTACCAAGAACTAACTTAGTTGGTCTTTAAGGTGCTACTGGAAGGAATTTTTTTTTATTTTTACATATATTAATTCAGCCTAGCCCAGTTCACAGGGCTACAACAAAGATAAAAACGGGTATAGTATGGTAATGTATGCAGTCTTGATTGAGCTCCTAAAAGACAGAGCCTCAAAGTGTCCCTATTTTCCAGGGACAGTCCCAGATTTACAGAAGCCATCCCAGTTTCTGATTTGATTTGGAATGCCCCGCTTTTCCATAGGACGTCCCTATTTTCATCGGAGAAATGTTGGAGGATACGGAGTTATGCGACTCCCGAGCCGAAGAGATAAGTAACTTTACAACCTTTAGAAGTTTTTTTAATGTTAAATGTTTGATTCCGTTTTTATATATGTTGGAAGCTGCCCAGAGTGGTTGAAGCAACCCAGTCAGATGGGCATGGTATTATTATTATTATTATCATTATTATTATTATTATTAGAGTAGGGCACCCCTATTTTCATCAGAGAAATGTTGGAGGGTATGGAAAGGTTAGGGATGCGGGTGGCGCTGTGGGTTAAACCACAGAGCCTAGGACTTGGTGATCAGAAGGTTGGCAGTTCGAATCCCCAAAATGGGGTGAGCTCCCATTGCTCGGTCCCTGCTCCTGCCAACCTAGCAGTTTGGAAGCACGTCAAAGTGCAAGTAGATAAATAGGTACCGCTCTGGCAGGAAGGTAAACGGCATTTCCGTGCACTGCTCTGGTTCGCCAGAAGCGGCTTAGTCATGCTGGCCACATGACCTGGAAGCTCCCTTGGCCAGTAAAGCGAGATGAGCGCCGCAACCCCAGAGTCGGCCACGACTGGACCTAATGGTCAGGGGTCCCTTTACCTTTACCTTATGGAAAGGTTTGATGCAAATATATAATGTCAGTGTTCCAACCTACTTTCCTTGGTTAGACAGCTTGGGGTGGATGTGGGAAGAAAGCTTCGCTTGGTTCCTGAAGAGTCTAGCCTAAGGATTAGACTAGGACCTTCTATTGTGCTTATGAAATGTGTCAATAAATATCCCCTAAAACATCCAGTGTGTGAGAGATGGTTCCATCTTTCTATTCAGCTCGTCCCGGCCATTTTGTGACTGGTGTGCACTGTACTTTCTTATGTGCCCACTAGCACCCAAAAGTTGACGACCCCTCCATTTCCGGACATCCTCATTAAAAAGCTGACTGACATGAACCTTTCTTCTACCATCTGTGACTGGATTAAAGACTTTCTGATAGATTGGACACAAACAATGAGGACTGGACATGTAACATCTAATTCCTTAAAAATCAGCACTGGCACACCACAGGGATGTGTGCTAAGTCCCTACCTGTATTCATTGAATACATACGATTGTGTATCATCTGACCCACCTACTGCAATTATTAAGTTTGCAGATGACACCACCATAATGGGTTTAATAGGTGGAGACGATTTAGCATATAGAGGGGAGGTCCAAAAAATATCTACTTGGTGCCTAGGGAACAACTTGCACCTTAATATCAGCAAGACAAAGGAGATGGTGTTGGACTTTCGGAGGAAGAGAGGAGAACTAGCCCCGCTGTACATCGGGGAGGGCTGTGTGGAGAGAGTCTCCTCCTTTAAATTCCTAGGAGTTTATCTCAGTGAAGACCTTACTTGGAAAATAAATACAACCCAGGTGATTAAGAAAGCCCAACAGAGACTCCATCTCCTCAGAGTATTGTGAAAGAACGATGTCAATCAACATTTGATGATCTCCTTCTACCGGTCAGCAGTAGAAAGTGTCCTTTCATACTGCATCACGGTGTGGTACTCTGGTCTGACATCATCTGATAGGAAGTGCCTACAGAGGGTGGTGAATACAGCACAAGTTATTATGGGCTGTCCCGTGAATCTGCTGGATGAAATAGCGGAAGAACGTTGCCTCAGGAGAGTGAGGAAAATTCTCAGGGATGATTCACACCCTGGCCAGCACTTTCTTGATCTCCTGCCCTCAGGCAGAAGATATAGAAGCATGATTAGTCGCACCAACAGGGTAAAGAACAGCTTCTATCCGTGGGCTGTTAGACTGCTGAATGAAAAGATAACAACAGGGCAACTGACATTTGGGTTTGGTGGGTGTGCGTCAGTAAACGAGGGGAATTAAGACTAAGAGAGCTGAGTGGGGGGTACTCGTGTAATCTCACTGTATACAAGTTGTACAACTGACAATAAAGTATTTCGATTTCAATTCAGTTTCAATTTATGCTGCCCTGCGAAGTGCAGTAGAGCAGACAGGAGGCCCCAGCTCACTTTTGAGGTAAGTACACAATGAAAGCATGGATCAATAAGATGGTTGATCCTGCAAGTTGAGCTAGAGTGGTGTTGTCTGAAACGGAGAGACAGTTGTCTTCTCAACCTTTAGGGTACCCACACTGGAGTTAAGAAAATTAGGGAATATTGATGCTTGTTGAAGAGCCTTGCAAGTTAATACTGTAACTGGCCAATTCACCCAAGCTCACTCTCATGCCTTCATTCCAGTGAATGTCTGTGGTCTACCAGTGAGCTGTGTTGAAGTATAAAAATATTTCTTTTGGACTCAAATGAAATGCATTGTAAAAGAAATTACTCCATCAAATCTAGCTGAAAGAGGCCATGAGCTTGATTGCCACCGGTTGAAGCCAACTCAACAACAGTTTCCCCATTTCACTGCTGAGTGAAAGCAAAATGGCTGATGTGACATTATTTATTTTTGATCACCCATAATGACACTGATTTTTGAATGTCTCTGCTGAATGAGCTGAGCCATTTCTTGATATGAGACCAAGAGATACTGCCAGAGAGAATCAACTGATAACAATTTAATATCTTGCTCTCTCAGCAAATCAGCAAAAATGGGTAGGGGAGGGATCAGGAAAGGGGGGGGGGTAAAAATGTTTAGCTGGAGAAGTTTGAAAGCTACATTTGATTTGTTCCTTCAGGGTTACAGTAGGTTATACTAGGACATGAGAGAAGAGTCCCCGCGGTCTGTCTTTTTCAAGATTTCTCAGTCTTCCCAGGTTTCTTCTTGAGACAACTTTTTTTTCAGTTGTAACCTGACAAGGTCTGAAAAAAGCTGACACTACAAAAAGTCACTTTTTACAATGCACAGAAAAGACATTGCTTGCTGCCCAGAATTTTAGCATCACTACCAAGGGAGGCCTGTTAGCTGTCTTGGAGAGCATGTGCTGTGTATAAGAATATTTATAAAGGACCAGGCGTTGGGTGTTCATCAGCCAGGTCTTTGTTCTTTGCTTTTGAACAGGTGTCCTGTACCTGAGATTCAGACAAAAGAAACAATGAATCGCAGAACCCACTGCCAAAGGAGAGACTTGTTTTCAGGTTCAGATAGGAGGAACAGGAAGTTGGGGGTAGAACTAGGTATGAAATGTGTCCCCAAGCCAGCCCCAGTCATACCTTGGATTGTGAACGCCTTGCAGGTTTAACATTTTGGCTCCTGAATCCTGCAAACTCAGAAGTGAGTATTCCTGTTTGCAAACTATTTTTGGAAGCCGAACGTCCGACAGAACTTCTGCAGCTTCCGATTGGCTGCAGGAGCTTCCTGCTGTGCTTTGGTTTTTGAACATTTTGGAAGTTGAATGGACTTCCGGAACGGATTCCGTTTGACTTCCAAGGTACGACTGTATTTTAAAGGTAAAGGGACCCCTGACCATTAGGTCCAGTTGTGACCGACTCTGGGGTTGCGGCGCTCATTTCGCTTTATTGGCCGAGGGAGCCGGCATACAGCTTCCGGGTCATGTGGCCAGCATGACCAAGCCGCTTCTGGCAAACCAGAGCAGCACACGGAAACGCCGTTTACCTTCCCGCCGGAGCAGTACCTATTTATCTACTTGCACTTTGACGTGCTTTTGAACTGCTAGGTTGGCAGGAGCAGGGACTGAGCAACGGGAGCTCACCCTGTCGCGGGGATTCGAACCACCGACCTTCTGATTGGCAAGTCCTAGGCTCTGTGGTTTAACCCACAGCGCCACCCGCGTCCCTACGACTGTATTTTATGACATCAAAATTAACAAATATTGTAATAAGATGATAAACAACAAGTGCTCTTCATTTAAACTTTTATTTCAATGCATACTGTAAATCAAAAACGATATGAGGGCCAAGCAGAGGTGTCTGTGTTGTGAATGAGTAGGGTCAAAGAAGCTATCGGAGATAAGAAGGCTTCCTTTAGAAAATGGAAGTCTTGTCCAAAGAAGGAGAACAAAAGTGAGCGCAAACCTTGGCAAAAGAAATGCAAGCGGACAGTAAGGGATGTGAGAAAGGAAATCGAGGAGCGCATTGCTACAAACAACGAATTCTTTAAATGTAGCAGGATATTGACTAGGGATGTTGTTGAACCTTTGAATCATAAGGGAATGAACACAAAGGAGGGTAACGAGATTGCAGAGAAACTGAATCAATTTCTTTCATCTGCCTTCACAGTGGAAGATAAAGGGCAGCTCTCCAGTGTTTCAGACAGGTATCATTTCCAGCCCAACCTGGGACTTTCTGCATGCTCTACCACTGAGTTACAGCCATTTCCTTCTGAGCTCCTCTGAGAACCAGGGAACTCTACAACCTCCAGAAACCCAGAGAGAGTGCTTGGGAGTGATGCACTCAGTGGTCCTTTCTGTCTCACCATTCCACAGTTAGACTGTGACCTCAGCAGGGGCATCAGTCATGTCAGCTGGGAGGTCCTCTAAGAGCACTCAGGGATCCCGTGGATTCCACATATCTTCATCTCCCAGTTTTCTATTTACAAAACAACAAAAAAAGAAAGCAGGTCTAGGGTGCGTCATGCCACATGAATTGGGTCCACGATATATTGAGACACCCCCTGGTTGTCATGGCAGCCATGAAGTTCCAAGCAGAACCTGTCAATTTATACTTGGCATGAACTGGCAGAACTTTGGGAGCTGGGGAGGGGGAAGGGGAGGGGGAAGCGGGGCACATTGATGCACGGGGCACATTGATACACCAACAATATTTCAATATCGGGAAATGTTATTCGTGTCGCAACATCACAAAAATGTGCCTATACATGTGTGAGTACAACAGTTGCAACCGCGCCGCCCGCCAATTAGCCGTTGGCATTTGATGAGAGCAGGTGCATTTTTAGGACATCCAACTTAAAAAATCACATGAAATGTAAAAGTGTTCCAACACTGTTTTACGTCGTTTAGTTAAGATTTTAAAATACCAAAATACCAAAAGCAAGTAATCAGGATTTTTAAATAAGTTCAGTGGTGTTATTAATAATTGTTGGGTGTTTGTTTTTTTTGAAAACGTCTGTTGGGGCACTTTGATACATATCAAAGTGCCCCGGTAGTGTACAATAGTGCCCCAATATACAAGTTTAAAGTCATTAAATTTGAAAAGAAAAAAAATTGTTGTTTACTACATGGGCAAAGTCATTTCTAAAAGCCACTTCTGACATAAGGAGGAGGTGGTGTTGCGGGCTTCACGCCCCCAACACACGCGCTGAGGCTGGTTTCCAGCCCCGCGCAATTAGGGGAATCCTCGGGGTCATGTCATCCCACGAGCCAGCCAATTGGCAAGCGTGGCCCCGGGATCTCCCTCTTTGGTCCGCGCAACTGATCTGGTTTCCCACCCACCCTCCCACCCACCCTCTAGGGTCCCACTTCTGACCTTGCTATGGACTTCGGTTGGTCGCCGTTAAGGGGCCTGATAGGAATTTTTTCCACTTGGCAAATTGGCACTAGCCATTTGGTTTTTCACCTACCTCGTAGCAAATCATCACAACTCTTTTTGTTTGGGTGGTCAGGCATTGGTAGGGGTATTGTTATGTAGATGTGTTGGGGGGGAGCGCCATCACCTTCCCCAAATTTTGAAGGGTAGTCCGGTAAAGGATTCCTGGGGGCGTTGCCTCGTCCGAAGCCTATGGAGGCCAGGGCCTAAAGCGCGCCCCCAAGCGGTGACCCCGGGGGAGTACCTAGTTGATGTGCATCACAGGGCTCCCCCTGCTGGTGCTAACCCTTCCCGGTTTTCAAGCAAACAGGCTGAAGCCGGATAGTCTGATAGGACCAATGCCTAAGCCAATACCGCTCTTACCTGTAACCAATAAAGTTGTGGCCAATTTTAGCCCATTAACCTAAAGTATTGTGTCCTGTGCCTTTATTTCTACCGGGGGGAGACGGGAACTCGCCACGCAATATAATATATCAAGTGTCATATCTCAGGAAAAAACCAGGATCTTGTATGTTTGTCTTCCCCATTGGAGAAGGTAAGGCAAGCGTTGATTTCAAGGATGTTGATATGCCATTGCCGAAACCAAATTTCCCAAAGGGCACATCTCGAACACCATCTCTTTATACTTTTTCTATTGAGTTAAGTGGATATAACGTGCAGTAGAAGCTAAACGTTAAGTAATTATCTTATTTTTTATAAGCATTTTGTTTAAATTACTATTTTTTGACTACCTAATGTGAGTTCTTACACTTTTTAAGGTTTTCCCAAGTTTTTTTTAAATGGATAGGTGTTTGAGGAAAGGCTAATATAAGTTTTGATGTTTTGTTAAGAAAACCTGCCGTAAAGTCTATGATATGTGTGAAACACTGTTAGTTTTAATGCGTAATCTAGATTTTAAGTAACAAATTGTAAGGCTGATTATGATCTCCCACAATAAAAAATGTTTTTTTCATTAAATTTTTGCAAATAATTACCATTCTCATACAATTTACGATGTGTACCGAAGTGCCCCGTCCAATGTATCGAAGTGCCCCTTGGGTGGGGCAGAATGATACAAAAGCCATTTTTTACTGAAGTCATTGTATACTCATTATCTTCTAACTTTAATGGTTCTTCTGATTGCTGTTATAATATCCATTAGTTATGCCACGCATCAAGCAAATTTTTTTTTATTATTTGACTCATTTTTGTTACATAAAATATAGAGATTGAATTTTTCTGTATCAATCTACCCCACTCCCCCCCTAGAGGTTGTCATGGGGTGACAGAGGATGATGAGGGGCTAGGGGCCGGTGCACAGGAAGCTGAGCAGTGGTACCCCTTGCCAAAACCAGAGAGGCCCCCATCCCCATGAACACAGCAGGTGCTGAGACGTAGGGAACAGCAGGCAGGGCACTCTAGGAATCAGAGGCAGACCAGGGCTAGCAGCCTAGTTCCCCAGGTGGGGAAGGAGGCCTGTGATTCCTCAGGTGGGGCAAGCTGAGAGCAGGTGAGGGTCACAAGCCTCATCAAGCCCAGATGCTGCAATCAGCAGGCAAAGCACAAAGGGGAAGCAGAGCTGAGGTGCTGTGTCTGCTCAACTGCCCTTGCTTCAATACTCCTGGACCACCATGGGCTTCTTCTTTGGGTGTGACACTGGACTGCATCCTGACTTCGGAATTGGATTGACCCTGAACCTCGTTTCCTGACCTTTGGCCTTTGAATCTCGGACTGTGAACTTTGCAGATGCTGACTGACCAGATTCTGGACTTGGTTTGGGCAGGTAGGCCAGGGGATCAGGACAATACTTTTAGTTTTGAGTCTTTTAAAATATGGGGTGCTTAAAGGTAAAGGGACCCCTGATCATTAGCTCCAGTCATGGCCGACTCTGGGGTTGCGGCACTCATCTCGCTTTATTGGCCGAGGGAGCTGGCATACAGCTTCCAGGTCATGTGGCCAGCATGACTAAGCCGCTTCTGGCGAACCAGAGCAGCGCACGGAAATGCCGTTTACCTTCCTGCAGGAGCAGTACCTATTTATCTACTTGCACTTTGACGTGCTTTCAAATTGCTAGGTTGGCAGGAGCAGGGACTGAGCAATGGGAGTTCACCCCGGTGTAGGGATTCAAACCGCCGACCTTCTGATCGGCAAGTCCTAAGCTCTGTAGTTTAACCCACAGTGCCATCCGCGTCCCTTATGTGGTGCTTACTGACGTTATTGATAAGAAAATGGTAAAATGTGATGAGAAGGTCCCCTTTTAGGTGACTGTAGATATGTTATACACATGATGGCTGTAGAACCATTTTGGAAAATGCCTAGTTTTCAATGTAGTGGATTTTTAAAATAGTTTTTCATTTTTAGACTTTCCTCTATCATATTTAAGAATGGGAATGGTGTTTTAGATCAAGCAATTGATCTGTGAATATTGTGATCTGTAATGAGTAACACAGAAGCAGGTTTATTACCTTTACCTGGTGGTTTTAATGTAACATGTGCAATATTTCTACACCCCAGTAAACTAGAAGAACAAGCTATGCAATAACCAATTCAGCTTATTACAATAATCATTTTTATTACTAAATAATCCTTCATAATTTGGGCATTATAAGTACATATAAAATGCAATTCTATGTATAAAGTGCCATAACGCAGCACATTTTAAATATATATACACACACACATTGATCACTTTAAGTCAATAGAATTCCATTTTGTGAACATTTTGTGATGAACATTGGTTTGTGTGTTGCAAGAGAAATGAACCGATACACAAATCAATTCCACAATTTGCAGTTTGCAGTTCGCACACATTGCAGTATACAGTAGTTTGGGATATTTGCAACCACAGCTTTTTGCTGTGCACTGTACATTGCAAGCACATCTCAGCACCTCACAGGATTTAACCTAATATTTCTGGCAGTTATGATCACTTTATAGCTGCCAGGGATAGCTACTCAAACACCCTTCCCGCTAACTTGGAGAGGAAAACCACAAGCAACATCTATTTGCTAGTCTCCAAATATGGCCACTGTTGAAATGCTTTGTGGTGGTGCTGTGTGCTATTGAAGATGACCTTAACAGATTAGAGAACTGGGCCAAAACTAACAAAATGAACTTCAATAAGGACAAATGTAAGGTTCTGCAGTTGGACAGCTGCACAAATAAAGACTTCCTCCAGGAACCTCTGTAAAAACAGGACACTGGACCACATTTGGCCTTAGGCCTGACCAACAGGGCTCTCCTTATGTCCTCCTTTTGTTTTATGTAAACTGCTTAGAGGGTTTTGTTGATTAAGTAGTATATAAATCTTGCTAGATGAGGTTTAGGATCGTAGGACTGTGGAAATGCTTTTGTGAACAGGATTTGAGCTGGGGCTGTCTGGTTTCAGGTGGTCTGTAGCAAAGTGCCCTCCCGTGGTTCCCCCTTGTACATAGGCCTGCTTACCAGCCAACGTTTGTAGGGGCTGCTGTGTTCATTTCTCACAATGCCCTGGAGCAGTGCTATGCCAGAGGCATTGTGGGCATAATTAAAATGATGGATGGCTCCCAGCCCCCGCTGCCTGGTGTAATGAGCCAGGGCATTGGAGCCCCAGCAGCTGCCAGCAAGCAAATGCTGACGCCGGGCCTGTATTGGACCAGCAGATTCTGCCTTGCTTGTTTAATGTTTGATGTGATACTTGGGGACTAAAAACTGGCCAAGTTTTAATCTGCGCATTAAACCCAGGGCATGCTAGCAATAGGAACAATTCGAGATTTTGTAAGAGATTGACATTTACTTTCATCCGAGAACAATATATACAAAGTAGTGGTCAGGCTGTTGCTTTTCTCATCTCTGAGATGACCATCAGTTGCCTGGGGTGTGTGTGAAACTAGAGTGCTAGAATTACTGGGGGGGGGGGCGACAGTTTGCTTCTAATTTCTGTTCAAATTGCTTTATTCTGATTGGCTCTGCCTGTCTTGGTATTTCTATGTTAAAGACGGTAAGTGATGTATGACATCTCCATGAAAATCAGTCTCGAGTCCGATCCCACATTCCCCGCACACTAGAGATTCCCTCTGTGGGTGGGTCAGCTGTAAGCATTCTAGGACTTGCTAATCCATTGGCGTTTCCCAAGAGAAGCTGTATTAGAACAGAAAACAATATCACAGAGCTGCCCACATGCTTTATGTAGGAAGATCCTATCACCTCAAAGTTGAGCTGCACCCATTATGTGTATTCTAATCCTTTACCATATATTAGCCCTGGAAGGGGGCCAAATAAGTCTCACAGCTGAGGTATGATGGCCCTGTGCTGTCTCATCAAATATATTTCTCCCCATTCCCCACATGAGAACAAGAGTCCAGAATGTGCGTGACTTGGGAACAAATGTTGTCTCAAGTATCATCAGCCTGGCAAGCTGCAGAGCTGCAGACTTATTTTATCCCGGCTGGATTTGTGACAGATGCTTCCATGCGAAAGCCATCTCTGAACGGTCGTAAGGTCACATAGTTGCCTACCTAAGACTGTCAGTACAAGCCAGTTGCAAACCAAGGGTAGATGTAAACAAAAAAGTGACTGACAGGAATGTACATCTGTTGAGTCAGTCACTGACAGTAAATGACATTTTCTGAGTCCCAGATACCAGCTAGGCCTATGAGTCAGGTGTGTTAAGGAGACTCATATTTTTGGTCATTCTTAGACTTACGAAATATATATTTCTGGAATCTCTCAGTCTGGTGGCATAATCTGAGACTTTCACCAATATATCATGTCATATATAGTACTTCATTACACATCACCTAAAGTGACATGTGTGAGCCAAATTGACTGTTACTAACGACCTTTGGATCCTCCATCTATCTAATCTAAAGCTGGAAGCATTCTGTTTGAGGTAATTTTGGATACCTTCAAAGGTTTGAGTGGGGTGCTAGATCTGTGATAGGTCATTCACACATGTCAGTCATCATTTGATGTTGCAGTTAGGCATCCTGCCAGGAGCATGCATGTGTGAACCAAGCCTTAGTGACTGCTCTCCTAGACAAGAGCATGCATGGGGAACAGATGCTCCCATAAGCTCCACCCAACACAGCCAAATGGTCAGTGGCGATGGCCCACAGGTTCCCTAGCCCTTGACTAGAGCTGCTTCTTGTCCAAAAATGGCCTCTCAGCACATTAAAAGCATGTGTGAGTGGGCTGTGTGGAAGTTGTGGGTATGCCTGATGGACACATTCTCCACTGGTTATGCATTTGCTGACTGTGGGGAAGTGCCTTAAGTGTGAGACAGTGTCCCACACGTGAACTGATTTATGTGCATTGAGCTTTTCCATCAATGGTGGATTCTGGATAAGTGGGTTTGTCAGGGGGATTGGGGCAATATGTGTTTTTAACAAAAGCGGTAGTTCTTTGGAAATCTAATATCAGAAGAACTTAACAGAAGATTGTGCAACGTAGACGGTGGCAGATTTGGAGGTACCTGTAGTAAATGTAGAAGCGGGGCTCCGTGTGGTTGGCGAGTCCCTGAGTATATATATCATTACCTCAGAGATGTGACTACAAACAATTTGTGTGTGGTAGAAATGTTGAAGAAAATATTTATAATTTCTATGACTAAATTTTCTTTCATTTTGTTTCTTTAAATGATGTTCATTTTTGGATGAAGAGAAGTGTTTTCTTTTTATCTTTCTATGTGCATAATTTATTAGAAACGGAAAACACTCCGTCGCGTTCGTTTAGGTGAGTGGATAGGGCCCCCTGAAATGGGATGCATGCTCAGTCACATGGACGATAAATCTACTACAGTCATACCTTGGGTTGAAGTTGCTTCAGGTTGAGCGTTTTTGGGTTGCGATCCAAGGTGACCTGGAAGTAACGGAATGGGTTACTTCTGGGTTTTGTCGCTCCCGCATGGGCAGACACTCAAAATGACATCATGTGCATGCGCAGACGCAGGTTGCGTTCTGCTCAGGAGGTGAACGGGGCTCCGGAATGGATCCCGTTCGCATCCAGAGGTACCACTGTACTGTAGAAAGAGTTGTCTATAACAGCCAGGTGGAGACAAACTTGGGAAGCTGAAAGGTGATGTTCGACTGTTTTACTCAGAGTTGACCCACTGAAATTAATGCGCTTGACTAAAGTTAGGTCCATTAATTTCAATGGCTGTACTCTGAGTAAAACTCTCACCCAACATTGTTTATGGGGCTTTGGCTGGAGGCGACACAGAAACTATGTTTGGAGAGGGTGATCGGGAAAGAATGCCATCTCCCTTACGTCATCGTTTATAAGCTTAGCTGACAGTGCCAAGTGCCATTCCTGTCCTCCTGACTGGAATATTATTTTAGATTATGGACTCCAGATTTGGGATTGTTGGGCTTTGCTGCCACAGTCTTTGCCCTACTCTGGGCAATCGTGCCTCTCGTATGTGTGCTCACATTATCTGTCCTGTCTGGCCAGCAGTTTCACTGTGACGAAAGCACATTGCTGACACACCAATGCTAATGTTTTGTCACAGCTGCTCTTCTGTCTCTTATTGCTCTGCCTTGTATCTTGGCTGGTCCCCCGATGCCTTCTCCTGCCCGCACTTGCCAAGACGTGTGCTGCCGTCAGAGGCAGATTTTGGTAATCTCTTGTAATATGGTGCCCTGTGAAAGCCGAACATTTGACACCCTCAAATGGATATTCTCAAATTTGCGTCTTCTGAGCTCGGTGCCCTGTGTGTGGGGAACTACCTAAATTTGGCATTGCTGCTATGTTCTGTGCCAGCAGTTCTTAAATCATTTTCAAGCCTAATGTAATGTGTACTACAGTAGTCTAGTTAAGAGCCAGGACATCACATGCAAAGTTCTGGTACAAAAATTACGGCTGCTTTAAACCACCTGACTTGGAGAGTGTTATCACAGGAATAATTATTATTCTTATTTATATCCCACCCATCTGGCTGGGTTTCCCCAGCAACTCTTGGTGGCTTCCAACAAAATATTAAAATACAATGGTCTGTTAAACATTAAAAGATTCCCTAAAGAGGGCTGTCTTCAGATGTCTTCTAAAAGTCTGGTAGTTGTTTTTCTCTTCAACATCTGGTGGGAGGGCGTTCCACAGGGCGGGTGCCACTACCGAGAAGGTCCTCTGCCTGGTTCCCTGTAACTTGGCTTCTCGCAGCGAGGGAACCGCCAGAAGGTGCTAGGCACTGGACCTCAGTGTCCAGGTATACTGGACGGAGGCAGTTTAGGAAGAACAACTTGTGGGCTTTGACTTGCCCATTGCAACTTCATCACCCTATCTATGTGGCAATGGTTCAGCCATCCCATACCCTCCAACGTTTCTCCTATGAAAGTAGGGATGTCCTATTCAATACTACTACTACTAACTTTATTTATACCCCACCTCTGTGACTGGGTTGCTGCAGCTGCTCTGGGTGGCTAGCAGAATATATAAAAACATAATCAAACATTTAACATTAAAAAACCTTCCCACTACAGGGCTGCCTTCAGATGTCTTCTAAAGGTTGCATAGTTACTCGTCTCCTTGGCTAAGGAGTCATGTAACTCTATGAGCAATGAAAATAGGGACGTTCTGCCATACCCTCCAACATTTCTCTGATGAAAATAGGGACACCCTAAGGAAAAGCAGAACATTATGGGATCAAATCAGAAACTGGGACAGCTTCTGTAAATCTGGGACTGTCCCTGGAAAAGAGGGACACTTGGAGAGCCTGAGATTTTATTGAAAGTTTTCAACATACAATAGAATAAAAACTAAACTAAACTAGATAAAAGCAGAGAAGAAAAAATGAGAGAGAGAGGGAGGAAGAGAACGAAGAAAGAAAATAGGAGGGAAAAGACAGACAGAGAAAAATAAAATACATTAAAGAGCCCTCTATCAGGGGTAGATTTTAACCCTATTCTCACACAAAAGGGCATGGACCCTCCCAGCTCTCACCTGGCCATTTCCATTTCTTCCCAGCCTTCCACCCTCAAAGGTCTTCCCTTCCTTCATCAGTCACATACCCGCCAACATTTCTCGGATGAAAATAGGGACGTCCCCATTCTACAATGATAATTTTACTATTTATACCCCACACATCTTACTGGTTGCCCCAGCTGCTCTGGGCAGCTTCCAACATACAGTGGTGCCTCGCAAGATGAAAAGAATCCATTCTGTGATTCTCTTCGTCTAGCGGTTTTTTCGTCTTGCGAAGCAAGCCCATTGACGGATTAGCGCTATTAGCGTCTTATCGGATCAGCTGATAAGCGGCTTAGCAGCTTAGAAAAGGGGGGGGGGGAGAAAAAAAAACCCGCAGGAACTCGCAATACATTTTCGTCTTGCGAAGCAAGCCCATAGGAGATTCGTTTTGCGAAGCACCTCCAAAACGGAAAACTCTTTTGTCTAGTGAGTTTTCAGTCTTGCAAGGCATTCGTCTTGCGGGGCACCACTGTATATAAAAACATAATAAAACATTAAACATTAAAAACCCCAACAACTTCCCTATACAGGATTGCTTTCTGACTGATTGGGGATCAGAAAACTCCATACCCTTCAACATTTCTCCAATGAAAGTAGGGATGTCCTAAGGAACAGTGGGATATTCCGGGATCAAATCAGAAACCAGAAACAAACAAACAAACAGGAGCTCTGGAAAAATGATTACATGTAGTTAGATCAACAAGAGTGAGAAAATATCAAAAGCAACCTCTGCCCTCTCAAACTGGATCAGCCTAATGAAAATGTGAGTCAATAGGTTTTCAAATTGCCTATGTCGCTTACTCAAATCTCTCCCACGAGACTACCATCATGGAAATACTGCAAGCCAAAGTAGCAAGTTCTGCCTGTTTTATGGCTGTTGCAATTCATTCTGCATTTTAAAAAAGCAAAGCAAAGAAGCAATAATACAATTTTTGGTGACTTTTGACCATGCCAAATATCCTGAGGGGAAGAACCATAACAGAAAGGGTCTTTTTTAAGTGGGTCTCCGGAGACTTCTTTAGTACAGTTCAGTGTGGATTATTTATACTTTGTTATTGCATTGCCCTTAGCTTTTATTGCCCTTTTATTGCCTGGAGTAGAGGGTTTTATGCTGGCTTTGCAGTTTTAAAGGGGTCATTTCCACCTCCATTTTTTTAAGCTCCCAAGAGATTCTCTCTCTCTTCCTCCATTCCCCTCCACCTCTTCTCAGCAAGTGCAATTTGATACTTGGTCCAACATAAAAATAGGTTTGGCCCTTAGAGACTGAACAGACATAGGCATGGCTGTGAAAATTAGTTAACAAATCTTGATTAAAGTTTCGTATGTGTTCTGCAAAAAATTTAAGTAAGAAAGGAGAACACTGCATAATAATCTCCTTGTGTGGAAATATGAGGAAAATACCAGGTTGCTTTCTAATTAGGCCCAAACTACACATTACATGCAAACATGTGTAATGGGAGCCTGGGGAGCCTTTTTTACACACAAAACTGGAAGGAGGATATTTGCAGCAGGGGAGGGATGTCTAGGCTTAATCATTTTCCTGTACAGTGGTGCCTCGCAAGACGAAAAGAATCCGTTCTGTGATTCTCTTCGTCTAGCGGTTTTTTCGTCTTGCGAAGCAAGCCCATTGACGGATTAGCAGATTAGCGCTATTAGCAGCTTTTAGCGGCTTATCGGCTTATCGGATCAGCTGATAAGCGGCTTAGCGGCTTAGAAAAAGGGGGGGAAGGAAAAACCCCCCGCAGGAACTCGCAAGACATTTTCGTCTTGCGAAGCAAGCCCATAGGAGATTCGTTTTGCGAAGCACCTCCAAAACGGAAAACTCTTTCGTCTAGCGAGTTTTCCGTCTTGCGAGGCATTCGTCTTGCGGGGCACCACTGTATATTGTTTCTGTGCTCCTAGTTCCTCCATCCTCAAGCAGCTCCTCCCTAGCAGTTTCAAATGTATGTGTTTGAAGCTGTGTGTGTGTGTGTGTGTGTGTGTGTGTGTGTGTGTGTGTAGCACAGAGCAATTTAGGGCTAAGAATTGGTGGGTGGAGAAAATGTTAAGCACCCCTTCTAGGCACACTCCTAACAAAGAAGCGTTTCCTGAAAGTGCTGGGAGGGAGACTACTGGGATTTGTTGCATACCCTCTGTGACATTAACATATGAGAGTGCTGGAGGTGAAATAGTTAAACAAGTTACCCAATCAGGACCCAGGGGGGTGGAGTCAGAGGGACTATAAAACCAGCTCTGGGAGGGGCAAAAGGAGGAGTTCGTTGGGAGTTGGATGGTTGGTTGGAGTGGGAGTGGATTAGGATAGAGTTTGTGGGTAGGTTGAGTTAGTGTAGTGAAATAAGCTGAGTCAGGAACAGTTAGGGGCTAGGAAGACAAGTAAATATCTGAGAGGTGGTTTAGTGAGTGAGAGCAGGTAGTGGAAGTTATAGGTCTGGATAGGCACCCCATGATTGTAATGGACTGATACCGTTTATGAAGCCACACACTTGTTAAACTGCAATAAACAAACAGAAGTTTATGTTGCAATTTAACCCTGACTGGACTCAGTATTGTACCAGGTAGGGCCTGGGTGGTGGCAGCGAGAAATAAAGTGGTGGCACAGGGATCAATAGATGGTGAAACGTCCGGGGACTCTGTGTCATCGCCACACCCTCCAAGTGTCTTGATTTTCCAGGGACAGTTATGGAATTACGAAAGCCGTTCTGGCTTCGGATTTGATCATGGAATGTCCCTATTTCCTCTGCCAGGGTTGCTGCCGTTGAGCTCAGGGGGGAGGATGAGGCGGCACTTATCCTGAGAGACGACTGCTGTGGCTGTGAGGGAGCATCCTCTTGCCTCTCCATGGCCACTGCTGCTGGCTGCCTCCCTTGGGCAGCTCATCACAGTTGCCGGAGATTGGGTGAGGAGGAGGGAAGGCTGCTGCCACTGAGGTCCAAGGCAGGAAGAAAGGGCGCACAGAGCGCAATTAAAAATAATAATTGTGCATTTGCGTCTAATCTTCCCCCTTTCTAAAATTTGTGTGCGCTTGTCTTTTTGTAATTTTACCAAAGAATAAAATAAAATTGGGATTAAGGGGTTTTCTCTGGACAGTGGAAGGTGCGTGCGCTCTGTCCTGTTGGTGTGGTGGTGCCACTCACCCTTTTTCTGATAGGAAATGCTCGGGGTGGTGGTGATGTGGGGTAAAGAGGGTCAGAAAGCTGAGAGTCACGAGAAGCAAAAAGCAGCAAGGTCTGGCCAGGAATGACAAACGTTGTATCCAGCAACTGACTGAGGCTGGAAACCCTGCTTAAGAAAGCTGGATGCAGCTGCTTCACATCAGGAGCAGGGGGAGTCACCCTGACTCTGATTCCTTCAGGCTGCTGCTCAGCAAGTGAAGCTGATTCGTGGCCCATGACACTATCCCCCACCCCAAGGCACCCCCAACCCACTGGCTGGGTGCCAGCTTATGGGGTTACCAATGGTGGAACTGCTGGACCAACTGGGGACATGCAAGGCATCTTCCCATGAGTGTTCCTCAGGGCCATAGCCCTTTGAGTCTTCCAAATACTGGAAGCGCTGTCGCCATTGACGGGAGTCCAAAATTTGTGCCACTTCAAATTCTGGTCCCCCTTCCACCAGGATGGGCCACGGAGGGGGAGCATCCGGTTGGTGCATAGTGGGAGGGGCTATAGGGATGAGCAAGGCGTGGTGGAAAACCAAATGTACCTTGTAGGAAGCTGGGAGCTTGTCCAGGTAGGCCATCTGGTTGATCACAACCTCCACAGGAAAGGGACCGAGGAACCGGGGCCCCAGTTTCCATGAAGGGTTCTGGAGGGGCAGATGCTGGGTGGAGAGCCAGACCAAGCCAGGGAGAGCCAGTGTGGTGTAGTGGTTAAGAGCAGTAGTCACGTAATCTGGGAAACCGGGTTCGCGTCTCCGCTGCTCCACATACAGCTGCTGGGTGACCTTGGGCTAGTCACACTTCTGTGAAGTCTCTCAGCCCCACTCACCTCACAGAGTGTTTGTTGTGGGGGAGGAAGGGAAAGGAGACTGTTAGCCACTTTGAGACTCCTGAAGGGGAGTGAAAGGCGGGATATCAAATCCAAACTCTTCTCTTCTTCTTCTGCTGCTGATGTTGGTCAGTGAAATGCATGTAAACGTCCATTGCCCATTGGAACTGCTCGCAAAGAACCTGGTGGATGGCCTGCAGCTCCTGCAAAAACTGATCTGCCACCGAAGTGTGGAAGGAGATGATGGCAGGGAGAAGAAGCAGGGGTGGAACCCATAGTTGGCAAAGAATGGGGACAGGAATGTCAAAGTGTGGAGAGCATTGTTACAAGAGAATTCAGCCACCAGGAGCGAGATCCAGTTGTCCTGATGGAAGTTGACAAAGCACTGCAGATACTGTTCCAGGATCTCATTTATGTGCTCTGTTTGCCCATCCGATTGAGGGTGGTAGGCAGAGGAGAGATGGAGCTACATCCCCCAACCCTTCAGAAGGACCCACCAAAAGTGCAGTGTTAATTGTGGTCCTCTATTGGACACGCGACGCTGCGGCAGGCCGTGCAAGTGAAGCACCTCCCTCAAAAAGAGGTTGGCAGTTTCTTGGGTCAAGGGGAGGCCAGTGCTAGGGACAAAATGCACCATCTTGGTCAAGGTATCCACCACTACCAAAATGGTAGTCACACCTTGAGATTGAGGCAGGTCCATGATAAAGTCCAGGGAAATGGTCTACCAGGGCCGTTTAGGTATTGGTAAAGGTAGAAGATGTCCTGCCGGTTTGCCAGGGATGTCTTTAGCCTGACAGAGACAGGGCAGTAGGCCACATATTGCTCCACCTCAACCCAAAGATGAGGCCACCAAAAGAAGAGTTTTGAAGCATCTGAAGTACCCTGCCGGAAGACTGTCATGGCATAACCGCAAAACAGTTCCCCACAGTGGACCAGGAAGCACATAATAACGGTTCCAAAACTGCAACAGGTCCTGGTGCGCCGTCCAATAGTGAGGCGTGTGTCCAGTCCGGTCAGACATTTCTTGCCGCTGGTGCTGCACATAGGCGTCCTGCTGTTGCTCCTCCCGCAGCTCCCACAGAAAGTTTCCATGAAGCTGGCCCATAGCAAAGATGACAGGAGGCAAGATTGTGACCGTATGTAATGCATCATCAGACCGCTCATACTCCAGCTTCGCTGTTTCTAGCTTCTGGAAATATAGGTGACATTAAAATTGAAGAGGAAGAACTGGGACTAGTGGGTCTGGTGGTGACTCAGGTACTTGGCTGACTGGCGATGTTCTAGGTTCCCATGGTCTGTCTGAACTTCAGCTGGATAATGGGTCCCTTGCAACAAATGACGCCATGTCTCAAAGGCCATGTTAATAGCCAATTGTTTTTTGTCCCAAATGCCATAATTCCGCTCTGCTGGTTGAAGTTTTCAGGAGTAGTACCTACAGGAGAAGAGCACCGAAGACTGTGGGTCCGCCTGTGGGCGCATTGGTCAAGCCGAAGGGCATTCCAGTGTACTCAAAGTGCCCATATTGTGTCCGAAACACTGTCTTCAATTCATCACCCTCACGGGTGTGCAACCAGCCAAGGTTGTTTTTTTTTTTGGGGGGGGGGGTTACTTGCCTGAAGGCAGAACCTGTATGGAAGGTTCAGTCCAGTCCCAAGGTGAGGAATATCTCAGTTCACATAGTCAGACAGTCCAGGGGTCAAGAAAGCCGAGAGTCCAAGGTCATGAGCAGCACAGTCTGGCGAGGAACGACAAATGTTGTTTCCAGCAACTGACTGAGGCTTAAGAAAACTGGAACCAGCTGCTTCACATCAGGAGCAAGAAGGCTGATCAGTAGCAGGGGGAGTCTCTCTGCCGTCTGCTCCTTCAGGCTGCTGCTCAGCAGGTGAAGCTGATTCCTCGCTCATGACACCTGTTTTCAGCTGAGGAATGTTGAAGGGTACAGTGATACCTCAGGTTACATACGCTTCAGGTTACATACGCTTCAGGTTGCAGACTCTGCTAACCCAGAAATAGTGCTTCAGGTTAAGAACTTTGCTTCAGGATGAGAACAGAAATCGGGCTCCGGCAGCACGGCAGCAGCAGGAGGCCCCATTAGCTAAAGTGGTGCTTCAGGTTAAGAACAGACCTCCAGAACAAATTAAGTTCTTAACCCAAAGTACGACTGTATGTTGTTGTTCTTGGCATCCATCTATCTCGGGAGGCAGTGCAGGAGTGTGCCTATGGAGGATGAAGTCAAACTGTTGCAAAGTTTGGTAGCAGTGGCTATAGAGACCAATATGGGAGAGACATGTTTGTTGCTGCTGGGGCAGATGCACCATGCGATTTTATGAGGTGCCAAACTAGCCAGCTTTATTTGGGGTGGAAAGTGCCTTTTGTAATTCTGTCTCAAGCAGGAGAACGTATTGGGCTGGCCCTGTATACCTGGGAATAACCTACAATAAATTCAATGGGGCCGACTTCAGAGTACGCATATATACATTCTCACCTTCATGGAAACCCTATGCCAAAGGCCAAGCCGCAGAGTTTCATGACAGAGTAGGGAACTAGTCGGGACTTGCCCCTATCCAAACCCCAAGCTTCTTACTTTAGCTTTAACGAACACCTCCCCAATCACATATCCTTTTACAAAATGGTGTGTTTGTGAAGTAATCTCAATAGCTCTTTTTCTTTCAAAGTAGTGTACCTCTTTGCTTGAGAGTTGAGGCAGACAATGTGACGTTGCAGAAGGAATATGTGTACAGTTGTGCCCCGCAAGACAAATGCCTCGCAAGACGGAAAACTCGCTAGACGAAAGAGTTTTCCGTTTTGGAGGTGCTTCCCAAAACTAATCTCCTATGGGCTTGCTTTGCAAGATGAAAATGTCTTGCGAGTTCCTGCGGGTTTTTTCCCCTCCCCCCCTTTTCTAAGCCGCTAAGCCGCTTATCTGCTGATCCGATAAGCCACTAAAAGCCGCTAATAGCGCTAATCCGCTAATCCGTCAATGGGCTTGATTCGCAAGACGAAAAAACCACTAGACGAAGAGAATCACAGAACGGATTCTTTTTGTCTTGCGAGGCACCACTGTACTTGCAACCACATTCTCTCTTCTCGCCCCCTGTGGTGCTGTTTACTTTGGCAGGAGTACAGTCCTTGCTCTGCATTTGGCACTTGAATTGTCATGGTGACATAGCAAGTGTCCCTCTTCCCACACCCCCATTGATAGAAACAAGCATCACTCACAGTAGGATTAGGTTTTCTATCAGACAGCACAGTGGTTTGTAGACTTTCTACTTCCAGAGGACCCTGAATGTACAGTTTGCCGAGGAATCCATGTATGTTGAAGATGATTATGGAACAGGTTCTGGGTATTTGGCCTGTTCATGTGAAATGTCAGGCAGGGATACTGGACCTCATACTTGCTCTGTGTGAATGGAGAACCCCCAATTCTCAACTGTGATTTCAGGGTATCATTATAACCTTGCCTTCTCTCACCCACCCACTTTTTAAATCGAGGAAATTCATTCACTTGAACCCCTCCTGCCTGCAGCATAAAACTGAGGCACAGCTTTTACCACCTAATCTGATTTGTGTGACGACGAGGTTTCTAACATATTGATATATCTCAGAACGGTTAGACATGACTGGAAGGGAAGTAGAAGCAGAATACTGAGCAACTTTTCTCCTGTGCATGAGATTTCATCAGTTCTTCAGGTAAAGGCATCTCTCTCCAAAATCCCCAAAGACTGTCTCTCTCAAAATCAACATGAGAAGCAGTACTGGCAAGATCTGTACATTTGTTTCAAAATACAAAGGAATTTGTATTTGCCTTTGAATCTCATATCAATGTAGTTTTATCAGCAAAAGAATAGCAAGGTGTTTTACTGATAGCTATAGTTCACATTTCTAGTTAGTCAAGAAGCCTAAGTGAAAAGGCATGAAATAAATAGTCAAGCAGATAGTAGAAAGCTGACCTTTCTTCATGAGGTCAAGTAGCTTTATTGTGATTTAACACTACAATACAGTAGATATCCATAAAAAACTCTATAGTGTATATAAATTATTCCTTCCATTCAGCTTTTTTTTCTTTTAAATGTCCATTACAACTTTGGTACAATGTGGTTTTATTATATTTTTTTAAATACTTTTCGCTTCACAAACTCAACACAAAGTACAAAACTAATCTGAATTAGGGATATTATAATCTACACAGTGGTGTTCAGTGGTAGGAAAAAATCTTACCTCAATGATTTCATGTCACTAGCTAAGCTATAAAGGCAGACCTAGCAGACATGACAAAAATATGCACCATTAACCAGCGAGAACAACTTATTACATTTTGTTGTTGTTTTTACATATTTCCAGCAGCACTGACTCTATGCCCTCAACTGATAACTCTTGTTGTGTTCCTCATTTCGTTTGAAGGCCATGAGATAGTTGTCATTAAAAAACAAAAAACAAAAAAACCCAGCTACCTTTTATATATTGGTACTAAGAATTCACAGTTTCAGTACTTGACCTGCCATCCAGCATTGCTAATATTCGCACAGTTTGTCCTGCAGTTGGCAGAGATAACTGGTGGAACATTATTCGAAGGACAGTGTTGTGCAATCAATCGGAGATTATTCTGTGGGGAAGGAGGTATGACATTACAGTAAACAGGCATTCCAGTGGCTGTAAGTGTTCCTTGACCTGATTGATTAGGTAGCAGGAGTGGCTGTTGATACGACTGTTGTGGCAGTCCTTGAGAACCCTGGGTCATTGGCACCTAAAAGACAAGAAGTAAATTTAGGGTCTTCATACTCATCTCTAAAATTCCTAACAAGCTTTCTTTCCTTCTGTCTTGTTTTCTTTCATAATTGGTCTCCACCTTTGACTCATGTCTGTTCCAGTTCTATGAAATGCCCGGTCTTTAGACTGGGGTGCACGCTAGTTCACCAATAGCTGAAGAATTTAAGAAGTGAACATATTGTTTCCCGTATGCTTGGGCTATCAGGTAGGGAGAAGGAAGCAGAAGAGATAGGAAACTGAAGGTGTATTTATATATAGTGCTGAGCTGAGCTGATTAAAATGTAGTCCAGTATGTATAGTTGTAATAACTCAGTTCTCTTTGCATAAGAGCTCATTCCAGAACTAATTAGTTCTGGAAGAGCCTCACTGAAGTGGAAAAGACTTTCATTCATTCAGAAAATGGCTTTAAAATCTGAATACTGGACTAGGCATCAGTTTAGTGATCTGGTAAAGGGACCCCTGACCATTAGGTCCAGTCGTGGCCGACTCTGGGGTTGCGGCACTCATCTCGCTTTATTGGCCAAGGGAGCCGGCATACAGCTTCTGGGTCATGTGGCCAGCATGACTAAGCTGCTTCTGGTGAACCAGAGCAGCGCACGGAAACACCTTTTACCTTCCCGCTGGAGCGATACCTATTTATCTACTTGCACTTTGACGTGCTTTCGAACTGCTGGGTTGGCAGGAGCAGGGACCGAGCAACAGGAGCTCACCCCGTCACGGGGATTCGAACCGCCGACCTTCTGATCGGCAAGTCCTAGGCTCTGTGGTTTAACCCACAGCACTACCCGCGTCCCTAGTGAACTGGTAGTGTGTTCTAAATGGAATTGGTGCAGTTCTCTCACTGGATGAGAGAGAGTCACACAGGTGATGGTTCTGCACTTATGGATTTGTCTTGAATTTTATTGCTTAGGAGATCAGGAAACAAGATCCTCACCCTACTGAGTGTTAGCATAGACACAAATGAACCATTTAGGTTCAACTTCTCAGATTGCGCAATATTTTCCACCTTTGACTTCCGAAACAAGTGTCTGGGGAGGTGGGATATTGCTTGACCAGGAGATGCTGTTTTGTTGGCAGTGTGACACCAAAGCAAAACTGTAAAAGCAGAATATCACGCCGCTATGTTTTAGTGGAGTTCTCAAATGCAGAATCAACAAATTACTTTTCAATACCTCAGTCTCCGTTATTTTGAACTTGAGAGGGGTCCAGGAAACATGCGGAGCCCAGAGAATTAAATCATGTTCTGACTTCTTCTGACATTTAAATGATAAAAAATATCAGATCCTAAATGGAGGGTGCCTAACCTCCATTACCCGACGCCCTTGTCTTTTTACTGCTTGTGTAGATTGACATTATTAACAGCAGGGCTCTTTTTCCCCACCATACAATGAAAAATGAAAGGAGGCGGCGCTGGTGGTTCTGTATCTCAAATGTGGCACAAGGGCAAGAAAGGTGTTTTATCTGATGGAATGAACTTTTGTAGCTCCCAGTCAAACCGCAGAATGGAAATGTGGCGTTGACAGAATGGCTTGAAATCAGGCTGATAAGATAAATGGCCCTCAAATGTTGGTATTAAAGCCGCCAGTCTAATAACAAATACTTTTTACACATCATTTGAAAATTACAATTAGATTCATTGGGCTCTAAACCAGAGTTTTAAACAAGGGGTAAAGGGCAGGTATTTTGCCGCTTTCCCACTTTCAGAAAAGATAATATTTGGTTAAGTTAAAGTTAAATGAACTAAGTTGAGTGGCAAATGTGAAACGATTTAGAAACAGTTCTTGTTCTGTACTACAATAATTTTATTAAGCATATTTCAATATTTGTAATAGCATGTTTTTATGTGTATGTTTTGTGTCAATTTTGCTGTTATTTCCTCTTGTAACAACAGGAAAAAATTATACAGATCAATTGGATTTCCAATTTATTACTTGAAGGAATTGTACGGTGGTGGTGATTTTTACTCCCAAATTTTCAGCTTCAAATAATTTGATGTAGGGACACACATGGACTTCTTATGGAATGGAAGTAGCCTTTATTTTAGCAATCCACATGCCCAAAATGAAGACATTCGATATAGATGCTTTGTACCTGATACGACGACATGGTGGGGTATTGGACCATCATGCCTTGCACCTGATTTCCCTGTTGATTATTCATTAGGTTCTGACTTTGGGGAGGCTGTTGCATTCCCATGAGTCCTTGGAACCCTTGTTGTTGATTAGGTAAGACAGACTGGTAACCTGAAAGACAGAAACGACAATACATAGCTTCAGATGAGAGTTGCACTTCGGGAAAGGCGAACCTAGTTTGCAAAATAGGCTCATACTTCTTTCCCAGGTCCTGCAATGTCAGGGGGAAAGAAATCTATTAAAGGGGGAGAAAATAGCCATCAGCCAAAGATAACTCAACAGCAAGCGTACAGTCTTTGCTGTATTGCAGGCATGGCCAAACTTGGCCCTCCAGATGTTTTGGGAACACAACTCCCATCCCTAGCTGACAGGATCAGTGGCAAAGAATGATGGGGTTTGTAGTCCCAAAACATCTGGAGGGCCAAGTTTGGCCATGCCTGCTCTATTGAGTTCCTTCCTTTCTTGTGGAAAACTGATAATATGCCTAGGAGAAACTTACATTTTAAGTGGAAGCAGGGATTCCTTCAGGACAGCAGATGTAGCTACTCACTTAGAAAAATGTATCTGGGTCATAATTTTAGGCTTTGGATTTCATATTTGTGCATTATATTGTGGTATTATTATTTGTAGTGTATTTTGTGTTTTCTTGAATATTCCTTGTTTGAAATGTGCATTTTTAAAAACGAAAATCACCACGAGAAAGAATGAGGCAGATAAAGAAAGAAAATGATCAGGCAGAAAAACAACAGTTGAAGTGACACTTCTGGTCTATATGCAGACTTTTCAATTGAATTGTCAATCAGGGTGAGGTTACTTTGGGGTGGGGGGAAGTGACCTTACAATATCAATCAGAGATATATTTTTTAATATGAGGCAATTCAGTACTCCCAGCCAGATGTGCTGTACATACACAAGTCTTCAGAGAAAAGTTATTAGCTCTTGGTGGAGTGACATTTGCAGTGATTTTGTTTGCTTTCTATTTCCTTGCACAATGGAGAGATGCCTAGCAGATGATCGCCGAGTCGTGAGGTATATTGAACAACAAACTACTCATGAATAGAAATTGGGCTGCCATGACACTCATATACTTTCACATGGAAATAGCACACTATTTGCTTGCTGAAGAAACTCTTATTTGCCTGAAGTGAGCTTATTCTCTGAGCACCACCACAAAGTTGATAGAATGGCACTATGCATAATTGAAAACAAAAAGAGACTGTGAGAGAGACCATCACATATTAAATGATAGCAGTGCTTATGTGAAAAAGCTGTCCTTGGTTCTCTGGCTACCTATTTTAGAAGATGGCAGTATCCAGATTTAAATAATCTTCCCACCTCTCATTCATGTGCTTACTTCCACAGCGCTCCTGTATTTAAACAATACAATGGGATACCTTTCTTGGAACTGAACCATGTCCCTGCATCATATTTTGGGAAGAATTATCTATTTTACTCTGTTGTAATGTTTAATGTCATCACAATGTTTCGCTTGTGACATACGGTAACATGGGTGTTGGTGTTTTCTTATGTATGGAGAAGAAGAAGAAGAAGAAGAAGAAGAAGAAGAGGAGGAGTTTGGATTTGATATCCCGCCTTTCACTCCCTTTAAGGAGTCTCCAAGCGGCTAACATTCTCCTTTCCCTTCCTCCCCCCACAACAAACACTCTGTGAGGTGAGTGGGGCTGAGAGACTTCAGAGAAGTGTGACTGGCCCAAGGTCACCCAGCAGCTGCATGTGGAAGAGCAGAGACGTGAACCCAGTTCACCAGATTACGAGACTACTGCTCTTAACCACTACACCACACTGGAGGGTAATGTGTGACTGGATTATATGAGAGCATATGGGATGGTGTAAAGAAAATCCTGATTTAAGATGGTCTTCTGCAGTGGTGTGCAGTGAATTTTTTCATAGGGGAATAGTTAGGGCCAGAGGCCCCAGCTTGCGAGGGCAATGGGGGGAGGAGGCGACACACACATGAACATCATGCTTCCCTTCCTAAGTCGGGCAGAAGCTTCTTGGGATTTGGAGGTGACAGGCTTTAATACTCTAATTTACCAGGGACATTTAGGGGACTAAGTCCACTGACCGCACACCACTAGCCTTTAGATACATTCCAGATTGGTACATATCCATTCTAAACATCTGTGCACATAATTTGTTTCAGTGCCACTATGGCCACGTTGGGATGTAACACTAAGCCAAACTAACTATGCTGCAACTATGATGTAGAATGGAAGGCGAGGGGCCCTGAATTTTGGCACTCCACAGGGCGCCGCTGAAGTGTGAGACCCCAAGGTTCACCACTACACTGGGCTGAGTATAGAAGAAAGATGAAGTTGGAACTAGGACAGTCCTCCACCAGTTTCAGCCTTAAGAACATTCTTTGCTTGCCACAAAGTGTATTACTGATGCCATTTAGGAGGCAGGGGTGAGGCACTAGCCAATCGGGACTGCATTTGAACCACACTGGTTCTTCTGCATTAGGGGTTGAGAAGGTTGACCTCACCTGGGCTGGTTCACTCCAGCAGAGATCTCTCTGTGGGCTGGGTCGCATGTGTGAGTGTGCGTGTCCGCGATTTCTGGTGCCACGGAAGCGAGTCCCTGCACCGCGCTGGTTTAGCGCAGTGCGCGGGGATTCACCGAGTGGGTGGGTCAGTTCGGGGGCGGCTCGTGGGACGGATAAACAACCCCCATGGGCTGCTTGTGTCCTATGGACCTTAGGTTGCCGACCCCTGTTCTGCATGCTCAACCCTGCGTGCCGTTGCCTATTTTTAGGTAGCCTAGATATAAGTATGGTAAGGAAAGGACGGGGCAAAATGGAAAGGCAGGATGGAACTTATTCAAAGTACTTATACGTTTCAGGAGCCAGTGTGGTGGTGTGGTTAAGAGCGGAAGTCTCGTAATCTGAGGAACCAGGTTCGCGTCTCCGCTCCTGGGAAAGGGAAAGGAATGGAAAGGAGAATGTTAGCCGCTTTGAGACTCCTGAAGGGGAGTGAAAGGCGGGATATCAAATCCAAACTCTTCTTCTTCTACAGGAAAAACTGGCAGGGTATAGTGGAAGCCGTAGAAGTATGAAACAGGTTTTCCTCCATGCTTTTGCTGTTCCTCATTAGCTTTCATACTACATCTAGTGTACTCCTTGAAAGCCTCTTTACTATCCCCCGAGTACATACATACAGGGCTTATTTTCCAACGGCAGCACACATCAGATGAACCACCCTATTACCGCAAGCTCTGGGGCCTCTTTACTGCAATTATATCATCCTCCATGTTATATCTGCTACAAAGACAGGGTGTCTCTCCCCTCCCCTTAATCAGGACAAACATGAGACACATTGTTAAATGGCCAGAGAAATGAGCCGTGCATGGATTTTCAATGAGTGCCTCCGAGGAAAAAGGGAGTATTGGATTTCCCGTGTAAATGGACGAGGCTGTCATCTTATTGAGGTAATTCTCTGAACTTTTATGATCCGTATCACTATGCAGACAGTCAGAAAATTTAAAGCACCCCCAGAGGGAGCGTTGCTGTATGAAAGGCTCACCACTGTTTTAATTTCTTAATGAGCCTATGGTGCTTAAATGACAAAGCACAGCAGTTGCACACCTCTGCCAGCCATGTAACCCAGGAGTGTAATTAAAATAGGTTTGCTGCTTTCATTATCTCAATCTAGATCCTTTTGCAAATAACAAGTCTATTTTGGAAGGGCCAGGCCCCCCCTTCCTCTTCTAGATTTAGCTTTGGAGGCAAATGTCAGCCCAAAATCCCAGGCCTGAATCCTGCTTTCCTTTAAGATAAAGGATTTTACTGGCCTTTGCAGACTAGCAGACTTAGCTTTGACTTTAGCCCTGGGGCAGATTCTGAGGCTTTTTAATCTATTCATATAAATGTCCGTGCCACAGAACAGTAAAATCCCGCTCCCTCAAGTTTAAGTGGCTTAGGAAAAGATAACCCATTGTCAAGAGTGATTTACAATTTTTAGTACCATGCTGTCACCGTGGCCTTCAGAAATATTCCACAAGTACCGAAGCATTGCAGGGCCTCTGGTTTCTTCCACTTACAAGTGGCCACCACACAAGCCTCACATAAGTCATTCTATACAAATGTGCTATATCTGCAAATAGGCTGCCAGGCTCTAAGTCACGTACGGACAGTCTTGCCTAATCACCAATTATATCCCCATGAACACCATGAACAGAGGGACTCCTCCTTAGCCCCCTTTTGCCAGAAAACTACCAAAGTATTGCTCCAGGCACATGTGATCCAGGTTAAGCCGCTCTGAGCCCTGCCTTGGCTGGGGAGGGCGGGGTATAAATAAAAAATGATGATGATGTTATCATTGGCTTGCCTTCAGTGTAATGTCTTATTTTATTGCAAGATAGAGGACAGGGACTTTCTTTGGTGATTTGTAAGCTGCTCTGGGAGACTTGTCTTTTTTGGGGATGAAGAGCAGGATTAAAATACACTTTCTTCAGTTATATAACTAATTAATTGTGCCTAGTCTGAAGGAAGTAGTGTAGGATTGCAGCCTTAATGTGTTTAGTCACAGTGCAAAGGGCAGTGTGTGTTAGTGGATGCCATCTTTGAGATTCCTGCTTGGCTAAAGATTTATTATTTGGCTTGGGGATACTCACTACTTTTCAGTTTCTGTCATTCAATGGTAAAGCAAGAATAATGAGCCACTTAATTGTGTCATGACTGCGCGATTAAACAAGGCTTGTGAAACACCTAGCACAGATTTTAAAAACTAGTACATTAACATTGTATACATATACCCTGAGAGTAGATTTACAGTAGAGAGTGGCAACAGCAGTAAGAGATCCTGAATTCATTTTTCACACCCTCAAATGCCAAAGAACTTCAGTCCTGATAGTCCCAAAGAGATAATACGTACAATGTGGCATTAACAACACTACACACTACACTAGAAGAGATGTTTTAGAATTAATATGATATCTAAAATTGAAAACTGTCTTTGGCATTTCCCAAGATTATGATTCAGGAACCTCCAGGTATGTACTACCGTCATCACCATATCCAAATATTCATATTTTTGAAAAGGAGGTTTGAAGAAATATTGCATCTGGCAGTTTGTTAAATTGTACGTTAAAAGCAACATTGGCATTGGAAGCACTGAAAAACAATTCCAATTTTGTGATTAAGCCCACAGACAAAGGAGCTACATATAGTTATTTTGGAAGAGAGGGGATTATTTGAAGGGAGTATAAAGACAATTCAATGATTCTTCCTGCTACATGCACATTAAGCATAATTCTACAAAAGACATAAGGATTATTATTAAACTACTGCTACTGGTAAAAGAGGCAGAAGCTTTCGGATATATAAATAAGATGCACAGTATTTAAGTAGATGGTTCCAGTTTGTTACGTATTACCAAAGATACAAAAAATACTCCCTACTACGGGAACACAGACTCTTATCAGGATCTTTTTTGGAACCTATACCTTGGTTCCACTTTGTTTGGATTGGTAAAACTCCTTTCCAGCTAGTTTCTTCTGCAAGATTCCAGACGCATATTTACAAAGAGAAACATGTCTTTGCAGCCTTGCAGGGCAAAACCAACACAGGCCAGGAAGATATACAACAGGGAAAATGATCAGCATAAAAAGAACCAGGCACAACTACTACTTTTCTACTCAAAAGTTCTTCTTTAAAAGTAAACACCTGCTGCCATGACTGCTACATACAGTGAGGGGGGGAAAGTATTTGATCCCCTGCTAAATTTGCCCGTTTGCCCTCTGACGAAGAAAGGACCAGTCCATAACTTTAATGGTAGGTTTATTGTAGCTGTGAGAGACAGAATAACAACAGGAAAGCCCCCAGAAACCCAGAAGACAAAAGTCAGAGATTGATGTGCATTATAATGAGTGAAAGAAGTATTTGATCCCCTATCAACCAGCCAGATGTCAGGCTACCTGGTATCTTCACTGTATGTAACGAGCTGAGATTAGAAGCACCTGCTGTAAAGAAGAGGTCTTACCTGTAATCCCAGCTTGTTACAGTACCTGTACAAATGACACCTGTAGACAGAAGCAATCAATCCAGCAGATTCAAAACTAGCCACCATGACCAAGACCAAAGAGCTGTCCGAGGATGTCAGGGACAAGATTGTAGACCTGCACAAGGCTGGACTGGGCTACAAGACTATTGCCAAGCAGCTTGGTGAGAAAGTGACAACAGCTGGTGCAATAATTCGCAAATGGAAGAAACACAAAATAATTGTCAACCTCCCTTGGTCTGGGGCTCCATGCAAGATCTCATCTCGTGGAGTTGCAATGATCAGGAGACCAGTGATGAAGCAGCCCAGAACTACACGGGGGGAACTTGTCAATGATCTCAGGGCAGCTGGGACCATAGTCACCATGAAAACAGTTGGTCACACACTATGCTGTGAAGGACTGAGATTTTGCAGAGCCTGCAAGGTCCCCTTGCTCAAGACAGCACATGTACAGGCCCGTCTGCAGTTTGCCAATGCACATCTGAATAAACCAGAGGAGAAGTGGGTTGTGGTCAGATGAGACCAAAACCAAGCTCTTTGGCATCAACTCAATTTGCCGTGTTTGGAGGAGGAGGAATGCTGCCTACGACCCCAAGAGCACCATCCACACCGTCAAACATGGAGGGGAACATATTATGCTTTGGGGGTGTTTTTCTGCTAAGGGGACGGGACACCTTCACCGCATCGAAGGGACGATGGACGGGACCATGTATCGTCAAATCTTGGGAGAGCACCTCCTTCCCTCAGCCAGGGCATTGAAAATGGGTCAAGGATGGGTATTCCAGCATGCCAATGACCCAAAACACATGGCCATGGCAACAAAGGAGAGTGGCTCAAGAAGAAGCACATTAAGGTTCTGGAGTGGCCTAGCCAGTCTCCAGACCTTAATCCCATCGAAAATCTGTGGAGGGAGCTGAAGGTTCGAGTAGCTACACATCAGCCTCGAAATCTTACTGACTTGGAGAGGATCTGCAAAGAGGAGTGGGACAAAAAAAACCTTCTGAGATGTGTGCAAACCTGGTGGCCACCTACAAGAAACTTCTGACCTCTGTAATTGCCAACAAGGGTTTTGCCACCAAGTACTAAGTCATCTTTTGCAAAGAGATCAAATACTTATTTCACTCATTATAATGCACATCAATCTCTGACTTTTGTCTTCTGGGTTTCTGGGGTTTTTCCCGTTATTCTGTCTCTCACAGCTACAATAAACCTACCATTAAAATTATGGACTGGTCATTTCTTTGTCAGAGGGCAAACGGGCAAATTTAGCAAGGGATCAAATACTTCCCTCTCCTCACCGTACATGCAATTTCCTGAGCTGCTCAATCAAAATACAAAGCCTGGGAAGGTCTTTGTTTACTTCAATGGGAAAATTCCCTTTATCTTAAAATATACCACACCCCTGCAGTGAAGCTTGCCATTAATGCAGGATGTGGCTAATTTTCTCTGGTGCTAATGATATCAGAATTCTCTCAAATTGTGGAAGATCAAAACACTCTTAAGCTGGTGGCACTCTTCTTAGTTTCACTGAACATAGCAAGTGTGGCAAATAGTCTTAGAATTATTATGTCAAAGATTCCTCTATTTAGCTAGAGCTGCACAAGAGCAGAGCTTTGAACTAGTATCCTCTGTAGATTATTATTGTTGGTGTATTATCTCCTAATGCTATTGATTTTAAAATGCCCTTTGGTTCTGGTATAGAAATCCCAACCTCCCAAGACTTGTTTTCAGCTAAGCAGCGGTATATTTATAGTAACACTGTCACTAAAAGGGCTCTGTTCATCTGCACTTACTGAACCCAACATGCAACTACATCATTCTAGGGGGATGTAAGCTTACCTGTGTATTGCTGCAGTGCAAAACTAGAACATATTTCTGTTACAGTGGTGCCCCGCAAGACGAATGCCTCACAAGACGGAAAACTCGCTAGACGAAAGAGTTTTCCGTTTTGGAGGTGCTTCGCAAAACAAATTTCCTATGGGCTTGCTTTGCAAGACGACAATGTCTTGCAAGTTCCTGCTGGTTTTTTTTTCCCTTCCCCCCCTTTTTCTAAGCCGCTAAGCCGCTTTTCAGCTGATCCGATCAGCAGATAAGCTGCTAAAAGCCGCTAATAGCGCTAATCCTTCAATGGGCTTGCTTCGCAAGACGAAAAAACCGCTAGACGAAGAGAATCACAGAACGGATTCTTTTCGTCTTGCGAGGCACCACTGTAGCTTGCTTCCAACTGAGAAAACTCCTTTCTACTAAACACAACAGTACACTAAAGTGGGGATTGCAAAATTAAGTATAGTAGTCTTAAAACATATTGCATATTTTGGCCATGTAATCTCGAATGTTTGCAAAAGAAGGCCTTTATAATCCCGGCCTCCTCCCCCTAGTGAATTTTTGTCTCTTTCGCAATTTAAACCAGGACCACTAACAGGGCCCCCAGACTCTTAGCTTTATTTAATTTTTTAAAGTACATCAACCAGACACTTTTAAAGAAAGTTATAAAACAAAACAAGACGGAGGCTTTGGCACTTGGCAGCAGCATTCCTCAGTACAGTACAGGTAACCGCTTTCCCTGTTGCTAAGCAAGAGGAGGAAGGAATTTTGAATATCCCCATCTGGGACTTAGGAGGAGGCTAGAACAGCAGAAAAAGCAAAAGCAGCTGGACATAGGAGGATAGTGGAGTTTGCTTATGTACTTTCCTAATGCCCACATTATTTCATTCAATCTGCAGTTAGGATGCCTGTACAGAATTAGACACAACTGGCTGGCTTTGTTTCAGTGGGCAGTAAGTCCTTTGAAATAAATGGTGCTTTCTTCCTACTGGAGAAAAAAAAAAAGGCAATATTGCAGTGTCTCTTTTCTCAATTATCCATTTCCCCCCACCAGCTGCTACTGGTCTGCTATTTATTAATATACAGTAACCATAAATCAAAAAACCTGGTAACCTTAATTATGCAGTAATTTCGCTCCACCTCAGTTTCTTCAGCAGGGCGTGAATAAAATATTTTGGTCATGCTAACTCATCAAACTACCATTCAAACAAAAACTTACACTGTTGAGTGGTAAACTAGTTTCAATTAGTCTTCATTTCTACCAGCAGAAAAAGCCAAAACAAAAAGCGCTTGTGGTATGTGTCCATGATTTGCGTAATAAAAACATATATATTTGAAAGCAATTTTTTAAAATTAAGGTAGGTTGGCATTTCAGCTTATTTTCTATTTTCTCTCCAAGGGAACAGTAGGTAAGGTCAATCCTGTAGCTTATGTGAGGAAATTGAATGAGAGATGGCTCCTAGGAGATGTGGCATTATTAACAAGAACACAAGACAGGGCACAGTTGAACAATTTAAATATAAATGATCACACTTGGGTTTGGTGTTGTTTTTTTTACATCAGAATAGGGAACGCGAGAGAGCTTTCATTTGACACAATTGTATCTGAGTAGGTATTTAAATGGGGAAGAAATGAATGGAGAACTACGGATTCGAGCAAGCTAAGGAACCACTTCCCCATTGCAAGAAAGCACCTCGTCTGTTCTTTTTCTCATACAAAAAAGCACTTCCAAAACACAGTGCAGCTTTGAGAATGTCTTGATATTGGAAAATGGTTTCCTATTGAAAGCCAACCTTGCGCCTGCTGTTTCTCGGCTTTATGCTCCTTCAGGTACCCTTCTGTTTTTATGCTTCAAAATACCCCTTGCATTTTCAAACACACATTTTTTTTTTATTAAGTTAAATATTAAGGGTACCTTTTATATAACATGAAACTCAAGGCAGCCACAGAATTCTGAAAAGAAACATTCATTTTTGTTTCTTATTTAAAAAATGAGCCTTTCTGGGGCTGTGACCGTAAGGCGAAGCAACTGCAATTATTTTCGCTTGCAACATTCTAAATCAGGGGCTTCAATTATAGCAGTATAATTTAGGGAAATTGGCTTGTCTCCAGTCCTGGAAACTATCTGTAGCCCTAAACCTGGTGCAAATGCATTACCAGTGCAATCCATGCATGAATATCGGAACTAAATGAGTACAACATTCCAGGTCAATGTATACTTACTTAGGAGTAAGCACAATGAAGCTCAGAGGAACTGACTTCCAAGCAAACATCTACATGGAAACAATGAAAGCTAGTGAGAGCACTGGTTCCATCTGACTCGGTATTGTCTACACAGACTGGTAGCACCTTTCCAGAGTCTGAGGCAGGAAACACTGCCAGCTCCAACAGGAGATGCCAGGAACTGAACCTCAGAATGTTTGCATACAGACCAGATGCTCTAGCACTGCGCCACAGCCCTTGAACACTGCCTAGGCAGACGTTCTCAGTATTCTGAAATCCTTGGATTTTATAAGAGACAAAAGCGTCACCCAGCCAATAAATGACACAAGCAAGAACAGAGTGAAAGAAAGAAAAATGTTTCATGCTGTTGAGCTCACTAACGCCAAAGGACAGTCTGCGGCTTTGTGGAGATGAGGGTAGTAAAGATATTTCCACCAAAGCCAGCATTGTGCGAAACAAAAACAATTTTGCATTGTTGGCAAATGCAGTCTCTATAAGCTATGTCCCCCAAATATGATATCTGATTTTAAACTTGTATTTAACTCAAGCTTATCATCAGAGGAAGACTTGTCAGTGGGCAAATGTCTATGCATTTGGGGGTGACAGAGAGAGGTCTTTGCAACCACATTTGAAGAATACATTTATGAAGGGGCAGGTTATGGATTTGTTTTGTTCTTGTTCGTGCTTTTATTGTGTATTTTGTGTTTTTATGCTGCGAACCAGCCCCTGGTAGGCAGGGAAGAGGCAGCAGCATGCTTTTCTCTTAAAACAATCTACTGACCACATGAGGCTGCCCAGAATTTATTAGAACACACACTAACTGATTACATTTAAATGCAAGGTACTCAAATTGCCAGTATGGTTCTCCTTATCTGGGTTGGGATCATGGGTTGGGGGCTTTAGCGCTTTGCCCTCTGTGGTGGTCTTGCTTCTGACTGGGGGTGGGGAGGGCACACCTGCAATTTACATTGTGATGAAGTCTCCCATTTGCGTCAATGGGAGGTTTCCATCCTCTATGCACAGGACACCCAATCTGAATCTGGGTAACAGTGGCGGGCAATGGGTTCAAGTATCTTGTCCCTCCTCCCTACTAGACTCCATGTTTCTGTGCCCTGGAAGCCCTGGACCGGTTATTTTCACAATCAAGTCAATGGGGGCAGATATGATCTGGCATTGGTGGTGATGGGGAAACGGTACAGCATTTTTGCCGTTTTAAGGATATTTATTTTATCAGAACTGACTTGTTTGTATGCACAGGCTTTCTCTCTTTCCCCCTCCGATTCCTGCAGCACCTCACTTTTCCTTACCTCCTGTCATTCAACTTTCTGTTCAGCTGCTTGGGGACATTGAACATTGAAAAGCACATTGTAGCTGCAAGAGGAAGTGGGAATGAGCTCTTCCAACTTCTCCCTTCTCATACCTTTATCTACTTTCCAAAGGTAACCACCCTAATAACACCAGAAAGGGGACAACAAGAGGTGCTCTCAAATGTCTTGAAGGCCACTTGTGCACATCATGTTGGTGACCCAGAGTTTTTTAGGGAGGATGGCACTGCCGGCGGAGCTGGAGGAGGCGGGCAGCAGCTGGAGGGGGGCTCCTCTGGTGGGGAAGAGGCAGAGGCTGGACACAGCGCCTCCTGGCTCAGCTGGCCACTGTGCCGCGGTGGCCATGGCAGACAGAGGCTCCAGGCGCGGCACTGCTTTGGCGTGGCATGGCGGAGGCGGGCGAGGGCAGTCAGATGATGCCGGGAGGCGCCACGTCCAGCCTCCACCTCTTCCCTGGCGCCCTCCAGAACTTGGTGCCCCTGCGTCTCGTGCCACTAGCCTCTATGGTTCTGGCCACACATACAGATCCTTCACAACTCCTTTTATGCAAGCAGGATAACAATAGTTTTTTTGTTTCGTCTGAACTGGAAAATTGTTTTTAACAGCTTCATGATATTAAACCAACTTAAAACCATGGTTTAATATTCTGGGTTTGCTCCAAAGCTGTTAGCCATAGTTTATCAGTATCAGATGGAATGGGAAACTTTATTTAATGGGAGACCTCCTGGGAGGAAACAGAGAGGCTGAGTGAATGGCTAAAAGGCTTGTCCATATTTTTGGCTTATTGAGATATGATTATTTAGACCAAGTCAATGAATTTATTCCTCTGCAAAAACTAATATTAAAAGCACTTAAAATAGGTAACTACACAAAAAAGCACTTTAGTTTTTTAGGAGGGTAGTGGTATATGATTATATTAATTCATCCAAAGCTTGGACAGCATTTGCAGAAAGATCAGCTCCCACCAAGATCCACCAAACCACAAATCACCACTACAATATGTAATTAAAAGTAACAAATGTTTTTCCTAATGACAAGGAAATGTAATATGCAGAATAAAATGTTCCTTATGGTTTTAGCTATTGTCCTATTTTGGTGAATAATGTGACATTAAAACAAAAGGATATGGCAATTTAATCCTCAAGTTAAGATATATATTCCTAGCAAATATATCATTCCTAACTTCAAAAGCTGCCTTCTTTAGAGCTTGTTTCTTCAATATCTCACTTTATATTAGAACAAAAACTTCTGCAAAAGTGTAAGCAAATTAGGCTGCAAGTAATGAACAAATAAATATTCCATAAGAATTTTAGCAAGGCTTTGGTTTTGTATATAGAAATTGTAATGTTTAAAGGGGGGACAGATAAATCTAATGTTCAATCATTGGATATGTCTAGATGTAGCAAAGCTCTTGAATTGGATACCAATAATATTCATAATGAATGGATGCTTAGTACCCCAAAGAGCTCATTTGCTCTTTGTCCACATGCCTTGACTTAAGCATGGCTTTCTTTCCTTAACCACAGTTAAGCACTGTTTGTGTGAGATGTTGCTGAGCTAATTCCCATCATCCTTGACCATTGGCCATGTTGTCTGGGGCTGATGGGACTTGGAGTAGAGCAACAACTACAGGAAATCAGGTTGGCTACCCCTGATTTAGCACATTTATACCTCATTTTTCTTCCACCACAAAATGAAAGGCAACTTCCATGAGGTTCTCATATGGTCTCCCATTAAGGCATTGGCCAGTCCCAGACCTGCTTATCTTTAGCAAAGTGGCTGTGTTATAGACTCTCAGGTCATGCCCTGCTTGTTGAAAGAGAAAGACACTTTTATCTGCTGTACGGTATCTAACTAATTTTGTTTGTGTAGCAATTTACAGCATAGGAGTTGTTAGGGGTTAGTTAGTAGGAAGATGGGTAATGTTTCTTGGCATCTTCTCCAGCAAAGAATGATGCATATAAGCCTCAGATTCTAAATGAAAATACAGTCTGCAACATAAACTATTTAAGAGGATGAAAATGAACACATTAAAAACAGGCTTCAACCACTTTTATAGTCAACTGATAAAAATAAAACCCTAATTACGACTATAAAACAAACCCCACAAATGGGCCTTCTTTATTCTGAAGCAAACTTTCCATCTTAAAATGAAATAATAAAAGTAGTCATCAGAATGTGCTTTGCATAATTTCATGTTATGATGCATTACAATTTGCACAAATAAAAGTCCCGACAGGCACCCAAAAGCAGGAAGATAACATATTGTCCCGGCAAATGATCAAAATGCTGACATTGACAGCTGTGATTTATTGAGGCAATTCAAATACACTTTGAAAGTATATTAGCTTTGCCTCTGCCCACAAAGGGCACATTTCAGCAGGGTAGACCACTCCAATGATAAATGACGTACCAGGACCCAATGAAGGCAATTGCCACATCAGATGCCCAAAGGCCCCAAATTACTGTGATAATGTGGTTTTCATGATAATGCCTCACATTTGGTGGCATCCAGAATAAGTGAAGAATAATCTTTGCTGTGCTTTGAAGGCGGGAAAGGGAGATAACATTATGACAGCGACTGTGCCTCTATAGTCACATTTTCACATTTACAATGGCTTGCAAATGGCATCTGGAATTAAACATGACCTCTGAGGTCACAGACGGTGCCCTGTCTTTGAAACCAAAAAGAAGAAAGCACTTCAGATCAGATCTTAAAAGCATAAGGATACAGAATGCCACCAGAGGAAATCTGCCCTGATGTGCCATTCAGGAGAATGAACAAATTGAGCTTTATGTATGAAGGCAACTGTGATGTGCCATAGTTAAAAAAAAGACTAAGGTTGCAATTATGTAAGGTTGCAATTATGCTCTGTATGTAAATCCCATGGAATGAGACATGTATAGGATTGTGCTGTAATAGTAAAATCCCAATTACCGTATTTTGCGCCCCATAAGACGCTCCGACCCATAAGACGCACCTAGTTTTTTTGGGGGGAAATAAAGGAAAAAAAAAATATTCCCCCCCCCCAGGTGCGGGGCTGGAAGAACCAGGTCGGGGAACAGTGGGAAGGCACGCTCTGCCTCCCCGCTGTCCCCCGAGCTTGTGGGGCTGGCGATGGGGAGAAGTGCACCAGTCCCGGGACGGCAGGCAGCTCTGTGCCGCCATCCCGAGCGGGGCGGGACTTAGCGCCCCGCTCGGGATGGCGGCGCAGAGCTGCGCTGGTCCCAGGACCGCAGGCAGCTCTGCGTGGCCACCGGGAGCGGGGTGGAGCTTCTCCCCCGGCTCCCGGTGGCCGGGCAGAGCTGCGCTGGTCCCGGGACTGCAGGCAGCTCTGCGCAACCCTCGGAGCCGGTCTCCCGAGGGTTGTGCAGAGCTTCCTGAAGCCTGGAGAGCGATAGGGGTCGGTGCGCACCGACCCCCCTAGCTCTCCAGGCTTCAGTGAAAGCCTGCATTCGCCCCATAAGACGCAGGCACATTTCCCCTTCATTTTTGGAGGGGAAAAAGTGCGTCTTATGGGGCGAAAAATACGGTAATATACTCAAGAACAAGGCAAGTGTGTATAAGATCACGAAATACCGGTAATTCATTTGCCGATTTTGGAACTGATTATCTACAGTCTCCTGAGAAGAACTGAGCCAGATTTACACCGCAATATTACATAGGATTATGTGGAAGTATTCATAGTTAAATACAAGTAAGCTCAACGAAAGCATGCTCAGAATTGCAACTATAGTTTCATATCATTTCAGTTCCATTGTCAAATTATTTTACGGATCTAATTTAACGATTAGGTAAATAGGAACATAATACGCAATGACATTGCTTGCTATCAAGCTGCATTTATTTCATGCTGCAAAGCATCTTTTAGGTTTTAGATGCATTTTCATGAATTTAACTGAGTACATGTAAAGTGTAATTTTAACAGACTTTTTATTGCTAGCTAATGAAAACTGGATGCATTCAGCATTATTTTAAGCTCAGTGCAGCGTGAAAAGAATTACTTTAATATACCATTATTGTGATGAACTTTACAACAGCTTTTAGAAAAGAAAAGACAGTAGTACAGCATGTAAATGGACATGCATTTTCTGGTTTCCCAGGGCAAAATGAAGGGCCACTTTTTGTACCCAAGTACAGATGTCAGTGTCTGAAATGCACAGGCATTGTAACAGGTATTAAAGGGGTGTGTGTGTGTGTTTTAAATTCATATTTTTCTTTCAAAATAATCACAAATGGGACCTCAGTTCTTTCAAACATAGTTGAAACATGCACACACCCTTCAGATCTGTGAATTTAGGAACAGATGGCAGCAATGATTTAACTCTTTTCAGGTTTTTAAAAAATCCATAATTACAAAACACAGGGCATGTTTCCTATAGATGCATGAAAACTGTGCTGCTGATACCATGATATTTTCAAAATGAGAACTAGACATAAAAGCCTAGGAGGAATGTTCCCTTAGCTCTTTTGCTGAGTTCCCCCATTTAATACACAATTTAACAATGTGAAGCACCTCTTATTTATACTGCTTTATTATACTACTGTTGGGGGAAAAATATATATAACTTTGGGGGATTTGCTCCAAATCTTTTGAGGAGCATAGCCTAAACTGAGTCTTATAGGACTGTTCATCAGTCATTGTTGAGCTTAATGTAACAACCATTGACAACCTTCACACTTCCCCGTTCAGCTCAAAGTAATGTATGCTGAAACTGATATTCTAATACTACTGTTGCAAAAATGTACTCCTATACTGAAGAGGAGTTAGGAATCCAGTTTTAGAGGGAATAACAAGTGGACCCACCCAGATCCACTTTCAAACTCCATTTTCCATGGTTCTCAGCACCATTGGATGCTATGATGAATTTAGACCCATTTTAGATCAAACAGGAGCCTGGACATTCTGGACTCCAGGATCCCAAAGCATTTCAGAGTTCAATACATCTCCTGGCTGCAATCTAAGTTGCTGGATTTTAGACAGTACTCTTGAATCCAATGACTGAAAAGTTATGAACCCAGCTCATCCTTTCATACACAACAGTGGAAGCAAACCCACATGCTGAAGATAGAGATAATACTTAATGCAGGACTGCCTAAGCACAATAAAGCTCACAGAATTTGCCCCTCGTTCCAATGGGCTTCCATCAAGGTTTTCCAAAACTAGTAATCACACCAAAGTGACAAACTAGGAGCAAATAGTTCTGAATCAAGTCATAATGCTAAGAATCCGTTCCAGGGGATACTTCCTGCCTCCATAAACATACAGAATATTTTTAGGATTTTAGCCAGTGCACAGAGCCAAAGTAGAGAAAAAGCTTTTCTTAGGGTCTAGTTGCCTTTGGGGCATGTAAGTGAACAGCTGCAAAATGGCAAGACTTGACTTGAAATCCTATGCGTACTTACCTGCGAGTAAGTGCAATTTACTTTGGTGGGATTTCTGAGTACATTGTGGTGGCAGTGATTGTATATTGCTCCCCGCCCCCCTCCCCGAACTGTAGAGTCTATGGTTTGAATAAAGCAACAGATCCTTCGAAAGGGCAAGGTTTCGCATAAAAAGGGAAGGATCTAAACACGAAAATAAATAAATAAATAAAAGCCACATCCTAAGCAATCCCGATGGAATAAAGTTAACTGATTTTCACAGATGAACTGTTTTATGAGAAAGAAATACATTTCCCTTTACAGTACTCCCCCCATCTATGTTGCAATATAAAGGTAAACGCTTTCCCCCAGGATCAATATATTTGCACAAACATGGCCAATATTTATATATATATCCACATATTGACAAAACTACATGTTGAAAGCTATTGTTCCATACTACATTTTCTTATAGATATTATTTCATCAGCATTACACTTCTGTCAGATAATTTTCCTCTTGTTTAGCATAGGATTTTTGATCTCTATAACTATAGGTGTATAAAGCAGAAATTTGCCAAGTTGTAATATAACTATATGGCATACTTGATCAAAGCAATTTATTTACACCCAGTTACAGATGGGTAGCCGTGTTGGTCTGCCATAGTCAAAATAAAAAAATTCCTTCCTGTAGCACCTTAAAGACCAACTAACTAACTTAGTTGGTCTTTAAGGTGCTACAGGAAGGAATTTTTTTATTTTGTATATGGCATACTGTATATGTGGTAATCCAACCATATGCACAAATTCACCTCACACTGGCAATGTGGCAAAGTGGTTTCCCATCTGGTTAACTGCATGCTGGGTTACATTACTTATGGTACTTAAATTACTTGGTAAATGCATCTATAGTAACCTTGGCCTTAATACTGGGTTGAGATTTTGTTGATTGCTTGAAATCTATTTTTAAAGTGCAGAAGTCACACTAATAAATGTTGCTTATTCCCTAGTTTAGGACTGAAGCCTTAGTGTGGTACATTTTCATGATGCATAAGGTTATCACTAGCAAGAATACAGGTCACCACTATGGTAAGATGTACTGGATTTCCATTTAAATTATGCTAGTTATTTCTAAATTTGCATCTGTACATATAAATTAGAATATGCGATTTTCATGCATATCTCTGTCCTTTGTAAGTTTCCACCCTAGGGAGAATTTATTGGAGAGTGGCTCAATTCTTTTCTTTCCTTTTTTCTTTAAAATATCTATTCAAATGCCACTGGCTGGATACCAAGTCTGTTCCTTACTTTCTTCCTGAAAACGAAGCAAATGCTGGTTGATTAATAGCAACTTGTCTCGAAACAGCAACATATGCCATTTTGCTAGTCAATTACAAGCATCTCTCTGAGGCAAACCATTCTTTTAACGTGCTCACACCTGTTTCCTCAATAAATCATAGTAGTCTATATTTACCCAGTGGGCCACATTATGCTGCAAATGAGAAGCTAGATGCAGTTCCAACTTCACAGTACCTTTGCATTATGTATCAGGAATGAATATATGAGCAACTTCTTCACTGTTTTTCCCCAAAGCTTGTACTGCCTGTGCAGTAATGGAATAAGCTATAGTACATAAAAGTGTAATGAACAACAACAACACACGTCTGAGTTTAAGAAACAGAAATCTACAACCTTAGAGGAATTGTGAAAAATGCCTATTTTTTGGGGGGTGACATATCTAGAATTTATTCTTGGAAGTAATGTCACAGTGCCAAACACATGGTGGTGCCTTTTCTTTCCTCTTCAGGGTCTGAAACAATAATGCGAGTTTCATCTTTTTGCCATATAGTTTAATTGCAAAATTAGAGAATGGTTTGGGAAAGTATTTGAAGTGTCTTCCTTTCACCACTGAATAAGCAAGTCCAGTTTTCTATATCTGGGATTAGATAAGGCCTGCCTCATTGCAGTAATTAAGCACTGGTGATCAGCATGTAGACACACACACACACACATTTTTAAAGCTTAGTAGAATCAGACTATAAGCACTTCAGTTATAGGGACCCATGACCATTAGGTCCAGTCGTGACCAACTCTGGGGTTGCGGCACTCATCTCGCTCTATAGGCAGAGGGAGCCAGGGTTTGTCCACAGACAGCTTCCAGGTCATGTGGCCAGCATGACTAAGCCACTTCTGGCGAACCAGAGCAGCACATGGAAACGCCGTTTACCTTCCCTCCGGAGCGGTACCTATTTATCTACTTGCACTTTGATGTGCTTTTGAACTGCTAGGTTGGCAGGAGCAGGGACCGAGCAACGGGAGCTCACCCCATTGCAGGGATTCGAACCGCCGACCTTCTGATCGGCAAGTCCTAGGCTCTGTGGTTTAACCCACAGCGCCACCCGCGTCCCTACTTCAGTTATATAGACATGCAAATTCTTAAGCTAAGGATCTTGTTGTCACTTTGTTTCTGTCATTTTAGTTAAGCCCATTCATTAAAATACATCTCTTGCCTCTTTGAAAGCTTGTTTATGAATAAGAGTATCAAGGCAATAATCTTCCACCCCCTGAGCAGCGGCTACAAATGCTAACTGTACATTATTAAGACAGATATATTGCCCTTCATTTGAGGAAAAACCTTTGGCGTTTGTAGAATACCCGCAAATGCCTGTCATGGAAGGAACTATGTATATTTTAAATATGTATCTGCCTCAGGTAATTGCAGCCTATTGACAGAGATGCTATTGTACGCAGTCAATTGTTCTCTGTTCTCAGGAAAAAGCAGAGATTATTTTAAAAGGAGAAAGATAATGTGTTTGAGTAACACAGGCACATTTGAATAAGAATAACCTACGTTAGGTCACAGGAACACAGCAATGAATTAAAATGCCAGAATTTTCTGCTTCTAAATTTCTGTGTTAATCTTCCTGAACACCTTAACTCTTCTAGGCTGTAGTTCAACCAATAGAGTATAATACCGTTAAGTCTTTCTTTGCTCAGTAGATTGTTTTCGTGAATGATCTAAAGCAGATTCTGTAAGATTTAGTTATTTTGGACACAATCCAACCATTGCAAGCCTCACCAGGGACCTCAGTGAGGAACTTCTGAATAGACTGGCACTCAGCAGCTATTCAGCATGAGGTGACGGCTTGCATGAACTAATAGATGGATAGTCAATCTTGCTCCTTCCACCTCCTCTCATTCCCATAGTAGTGAATCAAAGTTGCTTCCTGCCCCACCCTCCTTTACAGCAGCCCGATTCTGCCCTGAGTTTGTGACACTCTGAGTAGCAATAATCTACACACTCGGGCTGGTTCTGGTTCATGCCGCTACAATTCATCCTAGGAAACAGTGATAGGTAAAGGTAAAGGGTAAAGGGACTCCTGAACGTTAGGTCCAGTCCTGACTGACTCTGGGGTTGCGGCGCTCATCTCACTTTATTGGCCAAGGGAGCCGGCATACAGCTTCCGGGTCATGTGGCCAGCATGACTAAGCCGCTTCTGGCAAACCAGAGCAGCACATGGAAATGCCGTTTACCTTCCCGCCAGAGTGGTACCTATTTATCTACGTGCACTTTGACGCGCTTTCGAACTGCTAGGTTGGCAGGAGCAGGGACTGAGCAACAGGAGGTCACCCCATCTCGGGGATTCGAACCGCCGACCTTCTGATCAGCAAGCCCTAGGCTCTGTGGTTTAACCCACAGTGCCACCGCTGAGTAGCAGTAATCTACACACTCAGGCTGCTTCTGGTTCATGCTGCTACAATTCATCCTAGGAAACATGTACAGTGATAGGTACATGTCTACCATATGTATACCGCATTGGAGAAAGAATTCTAGGAGCAAGCTGACCCCCAAGGAATGGGTGTGGATTCTGGCAGTGCAACTTTAAGGCCCCAAGGGCTGTTTGCCTGTTTCCATGTGCATGGCTCTCTACCCTTAAACCTTAATGCCTAGATAAAAAAGGGCTAGGTTTGCATCTCTAGAAATGGCAAGATTAGCCATAGTTATGGCAAAGTCACTGTTCCACACCAAGCAAATGCCAGCTCTCCCCTTTTGCTTCTTTATGAACATAACCCACCAGGTGTTTTGCCAATTAACACTGCAGGTTCTTTAAATGATCTCTTGGCAGGGAGAAGATATTTCTACTTGAACTGAATAGAAAAACCTCCTCAAACAGCCACAAAGCCCCCCTCAAACAGCAAACCTTCTTAAACAGCAATAAAAAACCCCTCTTACACTGAGAAATAACCCCAAAGGAACAATTCCAAAGAAACAATTTACCCACCAGACCACCTTCAGCCACATACAGCACCAGATCCAGCCATAGGAAGCCTCAGCAGTGTTTGGTCCATCTTCCCACTTGACTATTTTGCTCCATTTGTACCTGTCTCAACCAGGTGGAGCTGAGTGTCTCTACAACCGTCACCTGTGCCAATTAGGGCTCCTAATCTGGGCAATCAAGCCCCACCTGGGCCAGAGTTTTCCACTGCACCAGGTAACTTAATTTTATTCTGCAGTAACTTGGCCTGCACCTACAACCCCAGTCTATCCTTTCAGCAATCAGTCTAGGGCTTGGGCCCACACTGTGTAATTCTGACTGTTCATAGACATCCCCACTAAGGCATGCAAGCAAAACTATCCCAGCCCGCCACTTGTCTCCCCCATGGACATAACATAACCACAAGGTGTAAACATACAATTCTATCACACTGTGAAGCTATTTGTACCAGAGAAGTTAAATGACTCATCCGTCTCTGGTTTCTTCATCTGGGAAGGTGAACACAAGACCAATTGCCTACTACAAAGGGGTATACTAAAGGGCATCAAAGTTTAGATTCGGAAAACGTTTTGAAGACAAGTGCTGCTAAATCATGTCCCAGGGCTGATTTCATCTATTTGTGGAGTTGGAGGGGGCTGGGGAGGGAAGAGAGACTCATTTTTATCATGCAGCCAGAAAAGCCAGACTCCGATGGTTTTGAACTACTCACAAGGAAAAGTCAAAGTTCAAAAATAAAATACTGATAGTGGCAGAAATGCAATTTGTACAGTGCAGCCTGACAAGAATGCAAGATTGTTTTTATCTTTTCTGGTCAAGAAACCTGGCATTGCTTGACAGATTTATTTGCTCAACTAGATGCTATTCCTTAAACAGAATATGTTGGGGAGATGTGGTCAAATCAAGTAACCAACATGCAGGGAAACCAAGATGAGTGCCACAGTTCAAGGGATTACTGCAGAAAGTCAACACCACATGTAATTGCCACAATAAATTCATCGTAGGAATTGAGATATTTGAATCGGGGAGATCAGAAGTTTCATCTCTTATCTTCCATGTAAAATTATATAAGAGCATTTCCTGTTATCATAACCCTTTAGTTAAAAATTTGTATTGAATATTCTTGCCTGTCCTTAATTTTTGTTTACATATGAATGTTAAAGTTAGGTTTCTTAGTAAATGGATTTAACTAACAAAGGATTAAAAAGCAATGTATGAGAAAAACATGAATGACTTATGACAAACATAAAATAAGAGCAGCACAGCCACACAATTAAAATTTTTCCAAGTTAAAAATCAAGCTGCTAAAATGGCTGCTCAAGACCAAAATGCCTTCCCACGTGGGCGCATGGGTTTTTGTGTGGAAGTACCCCAAATGAAGAGTGAGGAGCTTTGGGAGAATGTTACAGTTATAATACAGAACAAACTTTTGTATTTTGTTTGTAGGTTGCCCAGTGAATGGCAAGCTGGCATTGAAGGTGCAGGGTTCACATTTCAGAAATAAATAGAATAAATAAATGGCCAGACACAGAGCAAGGCCTCATCTGCGGGGGAAAGCACCCTAACCAAAAAGTTAATCTAAGGCCAGACACATCTTTAGTTCTGATTTTTCAAATAGAAATGTTAGCAGGGAAACGGATATGTTATTAATACTACACATGTACACTAACTGAGCGAATGATGAAAAATGCAGAGCATGGGTTGGCCAAAGATAGATCCTTTAAATGCCAGTGGGTTTAAGACATAAGCATATGCAGAATTTTTCTATGTAAGTCAGTTGGAGTTAACTTATTTAAATGCGCCCTGGAACTCTGATAATGCATCACCTGCTTGGATGGAGGATAGAGAGGCATGTGGGAAATTAGAAATTGGCCTCCAGTACACAGGGATCCGGGTGGCACTGTGGGTTAAACCACAGAGCCTAGGACTTGCTGATCAGAAGGTTTGCAGTTCGAATCCCCGCCACGGGGTGAGCTCCCGTGGCTCGGTCCCTGCTCCTGCCAACCTAGCAGTTCGAAAGCACGTCAAAGTGCAAGTAGATAAATAGGTACCGCTCCGGCGGGAAGGTAAACGGCGTTTCCGTGCGCTGCTCTGGTTCGCCAGAAGCGGCTTAGTCATGCTGGCCACATGACCCGAAAAAACTGTCTGCAGACAAATGCCGGCTCCCTCGGCCAATAAAGCAAGATGAGCGCTGCAACCCCAGAGTTGGCCACGACTGGACCTAATGGTCAGGGGTCCCTTTACCTTTACTTACACAGGTAAAGCCCATATTTTATTGTGCTGTCCACTTTTGCTGCTGCCCCACTCAGCATATGAAGCACATGGAAGGGAAAGGTTCTTGGAAAGGAAAGGTTTTTCACCTCTGCGCCATATGGTCTACACCATTCAACTTCCTACTCATGCCATGACTCGATTTGAATGGGGAGAATACTTGGAGACCCTTCCATTTCGTTTTTGCTGGAGTCCAAGTCTGTGCAATGATGCTAAAACAACTGTGCTGCATACTAACTGCAAGCCTGATAAAGTCCCTGCTAACCAATGGGCAGATTAAAAATAAACAAATCTTCCATTGACTATGGATAATGCAGATTTGCCGGAGACAGATTATTTTAATTACAATGCTGCTGATGAAATGAACTAAATCAGAGTCTAAAAAATTGAATGAAGTTGTGTAACAAAGCTTTTCATTGAGTAATAATTTAAACAAGGTGCTCCTGTGATTAATATTTTGTGAACCAGAGTATTCTGCAAATGTGTCTCACTTTTTTAACAGCCAAGCTGTATTCTCCAAAAGCACACACACACACGAGTTCTCATCCTTCTTGCAAAATGATTTATTGCTGTCAGATTGTAATCTAATTTTAGGTGAGCTCACCCCCCTCCACTGCCTTAGAGCCATTTTAACTTCATATTGCTCCCTTACCATAGCCACGAAGAAGAAAAGATACACACTCCCTCGTGCATTAAGGATGCTATCCTGACATTTTGCTTCAGCCAATTGCTCTAGAAATCATCAATATTGCTCTACTCCTAAGCAGACCTTTTCTGAGCACAACAAAAACAAATTGCTTGTATCAGAGCTTGCCTTGACCTCTATATCCCACAATGGGAAAACCATATGCTTTAACAACCTTGCAAGAGAGATGAAAGCTTCCAAGACCCCAATGGGCAGGTGAACTTTCTTTTTGTTCTACAGTGTGTAAGCTCCTAAGGCTCAGAAATTCTCATTCATTGCATTTGCTATTCTGCTGGTAGGCACTGCTAACATTCCCATGGGTTTTGCCATACTGCTTCAGCAACAAAGAGTGCTACTAAATCTTTAGGGAAGCTGCTTCGGAAACAGTCATCCGTCTAAACACAGCTTCACAACCACCTCTTATGTGATATATATTTATTGAAGTCTTACTACTTGGTATGCCTCTTACTATCCACAAAGCCATTCATGTCAACTAAATTGTTTCAGCTTATGTTTTGCTCATATGTTGCATGTGAACAGGCTCGTGTACACGCACGCATGGAACATCTCAAACCTTGTGCAAATTCTTGGACTGAGCAAACATTATTCCTCTTTGCTAGTGGGATTTGTAGCTTTCCTCAATCATACCATTTTGATTTAGCATAGCTGCTAGAGTTCCCAGCCCTGATTCCAGTTCTGTAGTTCTAGGCTCCATTTTGTATGTTATACATGTTATAAAAGTGGTTAACCCTTTGGCATGTATGTTTCTACTCTCAGCCACTGAGAGGTGGTCCACCATACCCACAGCCTGATAGGAGGGAAGGATGGCTTGCAAGACTTGTTCAAACCTCTGAACTACCTTTCCTATACTAAATTGTGGAAATCATATGTTTGTTAATAATAAAAAAGGATGCTTAAAGATTAGTTCATCCCTCTGAATAGGGTGCAGAAACTACAGCCTATAAGAAGATACAGCAGCTCTTGGTATCCAGAACTCCCAGAGAAGATCAATGCGTTATTTGGGACACCTCTTCATCACATATTACATGCTTCAATGTTATGAACATTTCAGAAAGGTTGACCCAATAAAAGATGTCATCGTATGCCCTCTGCAAAGATACAGATACCCTGAAAAGCAATTAATTACGAGACACATAATTTAGAGATCAAAGTGGTAATTTTACATGGAAGAAATACTAGAATGTACCTACATATTATTGTAACAAATGAATTACAGTGTTTCTCTCGCTCTAATGAATCGGTCAACTAGCACAGCAAAGAATACGCAGAATATACACAACAGAATTCAGGATATTCAACATTCTGGCCTGAAAATTGTCTTTTGAACATACAGTATATTAACTGTGGAACTGGCAGTGTTAAGAGGTTTTACCACCATCAAGTGGTATATAATTTTTGTTTAAATAAACAAAACAAAATATAATTAAAACTAAAATAAAATGGGTAAAACTAAGAAATGTTTTCTTATGATCAAATAACTTCCCAGAACATAGCTGGCATATTTCAGAATGTTCCATATATGATTTCTTTAAAGCGATTTCCACATTACCAATGCACAATTTAACTAATAGGTTAAATATGGATTAAGAATCACAGAGCAGAAGAAGATAATTTCATACAATATATTTTGCATTTGGTTGGAAGCCTTAATGTAAATTAGTAATAAATATGGAGCAATGCTGTTGGGACAAGTGAAGCAAAACGAGCCATTGTTTTTGCGTAAATGAATTCTCTGTCTCTCCCTTTCAGTGACTGCATTTGCTAAAAGGTATGAAATGAGGGAAAGAGTGTCACAGATATTGAGAATGCTCATCCAAACCAATATGGCAGAGCTTGGAAGTTACTGAAACAAGAAAATGGTACAAAACGTATATGCTCGTGGTAAATAGCAAATCATTATTTGTTCACGATAAATCATACAAGTCAATTATAAAGGTTTGCTGGACTAGAGTAACATGAATGATAATGGAAGGATGACAATTCTATCTCCATTATATTAGAGAGACATAGAAGTGAATGGAGACCTTGGAAGCCCTTCTTATCTCAGAACATTTAGTATGTAATATTTTTATGTTATCACAACCTCTCAAAGACTGGTTTTAATTTATTCGTGAATTCACGAGAACTTCTGATAAAAGTAGCAGCATTTTGGTAGGCAGCACACATCTTTTTATAACTGAGTTAACACTGAATAACTTGAACAGGACAGGAAACTTATAGAACCCAATGATTCTTCTTACTCTCGCGTTCCCAAGTTCTGTTTAACAGCAACACTGTGAGTATCTCACCAACCAGTGCAAACACACTCAGCAGCTTTCTTTCTTTTTGTGCCAATTGCCATTATTAGGTGCGACGTGACACAGTAGGAAAAGAGACCGGTTCACTGTGAGACCTGCTACTCACTCTCTTACAGTGTAACGGCCCCCCTTCCAACTGCTCATCACTGCAGGGATCTAGACCAACGGGGCACCACATAGACTGTAGAGACCCTTGTTCATCACGACTAACTCAAGATGGAGAAATCGAAAACAGCATAGCATTATGAAGACAAGTGGAACATTTCAGGTGGCTGTCTCCCTGTTTCAGAGTTCAGGCCCGTACACATTGCAATCACCCTTCATTGCTTTTCTCTACCAGTACCTCATTATAATGATGCTACTCAAGTTATCACTGAAATATTAACAATTCTAGTAATATACTTCATGCCCTAGCTTTGATCCAGCATTTTAAGAATTGATGCATTGAGGACATACAGACTTGCAGCGACAGAGCAAAAAAGTATGAATATCCTTTGGATATTTAGTTATTTAGGATGAAGCATTTTTAAATATTTAAGACCCTTGCAAAGGGAAGGAACGGCATGGATTTAGAAAACTATTCCATAAGTCAAGGGAAAAAACTAAGATGCAATAAGCCTGTCAAGGCAGAAAGGGAATATGCTTTTCCCACCTCATCCCCAGTGTAGATTGGAGGGTATTCTTTCCTCAATGGGCCACCATTTATCTCTGATTTTTACTGCCACACTTTTCTCCCTGAACCATGTATTTGTACATGTTTAAACTGAATAGAGTCCAGCTGAGCTCTGACAGAAGGGTCTGTGTGAAAAGATTTGACTGGCCAATGCATTGTTGTGGAATATTGTTTGAAGAAACAAATTTGGGTCAGGACTTCAGCTGGGTAAAGAATGTATGAATGAATGAATTTATTAATATGGTCACAGACCAGCTGGGTAAAGAGTTAAGGGTTTAAGTGGGGCTGGGGGTGTAATTTTGGGAGCCAAGGCTGCTTCCTCTCTTCATACACAGGCATACTGACTAGACTGCGCCACCTATGAATTCATCCAGACCCATAACTTTGAAGATCTAGCTGAAGAATCAAGTAGTAGATGAAAATACCTGCTTGCTGTGCAGTCTGTGGTATTTGTGGGCTCCGTTGTGTATTGTATTGAACAGAGGCCATGGGTCTGTACTGCTGAGTTGCTGAGGTAGGGTATTGACCAGAGGGGTAATAGTACACAGGCATCTGTGGAAAATAGGAAAGAGGAAAAATGTATTGTAAAGCCATACACAGCTCAAGCATATCAACACACAGCTCAAACATATCAATTGGATCATGTACATAATTATTCATGAAATGTAGGATTTTCGAGCTTAAAAGTCTCCTGATAATATTAGGAAAAGCTGCAAAATTGTAATTTTTTAAAAGCACATCAAATAGTCTACCAAGTGGAATATTGGCTAATCCACAGGTGTGTGTGTGTGTGTGTGTGTGTGTGTGTGTGTGTGTAATGCCAACCACCTAGAGAAAGCAAGGAACTTGCTGTTCTCTGGATTCATTACAAGTTCAGAATGACATCCTGCAAATCACCAACACTATTAGATACAGTTATATAAAAAGAATATAACATCACAGAGAAAACTGCAAGGCACAAACTACTTCATGTAACAGGGATGATTGCAAAGGTGGGGAGAAGGAACAGGAGAGACCATTGGAATCAGGTGAGAAGAGGGAATGCAGCCCCTGAGATGACTCACTGCAGAAATGGGGAAAGGAAACAAAAATCTCCAGGACCAGGAAAATTACAACAAGAAGAGGTAGCTGGTGGAAGAGCAAGTTCATCAGTTTGACAAATCCTCTAAACGTTTATGAACAAACACTGCCTGCTCTTTCTTTTTCAAAGCCTTTTGTGCTGTTTTTTGTGGGGGGGGGGTTGGAGTCCAGTGGGACCCTCTGTTTATTTCAATATGCATGCCGCTTTTTGGTGCAGTCGTGGGTGGACACTGAGGAACGTGTAAGTGGTGTACAAGTCCTACCACACATTCAGCACACACCCAGATTATGGTGTGCCAGGGCATGGATACAGAAAGGGGCATGGAAATTCGCTGCTGATTCTTTTTGTACAGGAAGTGTGCTAACAGCTTCCTTTACAGCTCTGGCAATGAGCGTAGCAACTGAGACCTAGCACATCTTTCCTACTTTAGGACCACAAAGTTCAGCTTTTAATTCATCAGGTGACAGCACAAAATGAATGCCTTGATTATCGTTACAAAGATGTCTGCAAACATGACATTAATTCTTTGCAGAAAACTGCAGGTCCATCCTAGAGACCTGGAGGAAAGCTTAAAGCCTGCCATCACTACATGGGAGATGGACTGAAGAAAAGGAAATCTGAATTGGCTCTGTCCCATAGAAGAAGAAGAAGAAGAAGAAGAAGAAGAAGAAGAAGAAGAAGAAGAGTAGTAGTAGTAGTAGTAGTAGTAGTAGTAGTAGTAGTTTGGATTTGATATCCCGCCTTTCACTCCCTTTAAGGAGTCTCAAACATTCTCCTTTCCCTTCCTTTCCCTTCCTCCCCCACAACGAACACTCTGTGAGGTGAGTGGGGCTGAGAGACTTCAAAGAAGTGTGACTGGCCCAAGGTCACCCAGCAGCTGCATGTGGAGGAGCGAAGACTCGAACCTGGTTCTCCAGATTACGAGACTACCGCTCTTAACCACTACACCACACTGGCTCTCCAGCTTGACCAATCATAGCTAGGAGGAGCTAGGAGCAGCTAGGAGCTAGGTAGAGTCATTGTTCTAAAAAAGTGTAGACTTGCACACACTGGCCAGCTTCCACTTTGACTTGAAATGTTTGTTTTGGGCTTCTCAGAAGTACGTAAAGGCAAGAAGAGGGTGGGTGGAATGCTGGTCTGCAACGGCACACACCTCAGAGGTTCCGGAACTGTGCTCCGGCTGAAAAAAAGCAGTGTGTTTAGTGTTTTCTGACCTAACCATCCCTTAGATCAGGAACAGAGAACCTCTGGGCCTTCACATGTTTTTGGACTACAGTCCCCATCATCTCTGAACATTGGCTTTGTCAGTTGGGGCTGATGGAAACTGGAGTCTCATAGGAGTCTGAAGGGCCACAGGTTTCCCATTGCTGCTTTAGATACATTGGTACCTCAGGTTACATACGCTTCAGGTCACATACGCTTTAGGTTACAGACCCCGCTAACCCAGAAATAGTACCTCGGGTTAAGAACTTTGCTTCAGGATGAGAACAGAAACCGTGCTCCGTTAGCGCGGCAGCAGTGGGAGGCCCCATTAGCTAAAGTGGTGCTTCAGGTTAAGAACAGTTTCAGGTTAACAACAGACCTCGGGAACGAATTAAGTACTTAAGCCGAGGTACCACTGTATTCTGTATTCAGAGCCTCCTTGGGCCAGGAATATAGAGCCAAGAGTAATGAAAAATGAAGAGGGAAATGGACAAGTTTTAAAAGATGACTTTGCTCCACCTTGTAATCATTATTAACAAATTATAGCACCTTTGATATTGAAAGGAGAGCTTGGTGGCAAGGCTACATCCTGCAAACCGTAACACACCTTCTTGGATAATCATAAATTGGTAGCTTACATTTAGCAATTTATATTTACAAAGTATTATAGAGACATAAATCAATTTATCTCTGTAGAATTTAGATACTCTTATCTGGAGTTAGCCACAGAGAAAGCATTTGTTATAGACTAGACTCCATTTATAGTGACACTGGAGCTGCCATTGATCTTTCAAAAGAATGCCATTTGCTGGATATAATATTAGGTGGGGGGAAAACATGTCGTTTGGGATGATTGATGGAGTAACTTTTTACATTATGCAAATGACATCTATACTATCTGAACAAGATGAGGCTGTGCAGTTGCTGGACTGGAGTCTGGGGGCTATAACTGGCTGAAGGAAGGCCCATAAACTGATGTTGTATCCTGATAAGATGGAGATGCTGTTGGTCAGTGGTTCTTGTGTCTGGGAACTGGAGATAAATCCTGTTTTCCTCCCCCCTGCCCCAAGAAGCAGCTTCATAGCTTGATTCAGCACCATAACTGGAAGCCCAGGTAGAATCAGGGCAAGGGTGGCATATTTCTAGCTCCAGCTGGTTCTACCTGTTTATGGACCAGGATAGTTCACCACAGAAATCTTGAATGTTCTGGTAACCTTGCAGTCAGACTACAGTAATATGTAAGGCTGCCTCTGGAAGTCACATCTAGGGCAAAATGTGGACATAAGACTGGTAAGCAGCATATTTAATTAGACAGTACCTATCCTGTGTGAACTGCACTGCCAATATGGCTCTGGGATCAATTCAAGGTTTGGACGTTTAGGTCTCAAATACTTGAAGGAACACTTTTCTCAATATCTGCTGTCTCAGACACCTTCTTGTGGCCCTCATGGTGGGGTAGCCCTTTGCGTGGTGATACAGAATAGGGACCACTGTCTGAGAGGTCTGGTTGTCACCTTCCAGTATGGAGCTTTTGGTGCAGCCTAAAGAAACGTTTCTTCACCTAGGCCTTGGGGACAGATTGAGAATTTCAAGGCCTGTGACTTTTTAATGCTGCGCTTTAGTGATGGATTGAAGTAATGTAAATGTTATGGTGTTTATATTTCAGATGTTTCATTGAATTCTTATGGTATCGATTCTATTTTGTAAACCACCCTGGGATTTTATTAAAATTATCAGCAGCAGCGGCAGCCGCAACAACAGCAGCAGCATTAAGGTCAGTTTGGCTGCTGGTCTGATATCTCTGATTGAAAAGTGATGCTGGTTATTGACATAATGTTCTTGGCTATGATTACTAAGGAACATGTGAAGAAAGAAGTGCAGATCAGAAGGATGTGCAGCACATTTTTCTGAAGTGGGGAGAGTAAAGTGGGAATATTCTCCCACTGAAAATAAAAACCAGGCTGCTCTAGGCATTTTCTAGTCATCAGCTTGCCACAGAGAACTGTCACAGAACAATCAGATAAGAGGCTGGACAGCAAAAGAGAACTCCTGTTAAGCTTCTAAAAGGATGTCTCAGCCAGAGCGAGACAATGCAGGGCAGGAGGAAAAAGCAAGTGAAGAACAAATGATTTCCACTCCTCTTAGATGTGCCACTTTTAAAATCTATCCGCTCCTTCTTTGATGCAAAAATGGGAAACTGAGCTTTAGAAGGCAGCGGCAAAGGCAGCTTTAATTAAACTTTAATATATTAATGTGTGATATCTTTAGACTCCCAGGCTCAGCTAACTTCCGTCTTTTTCCTTCAAAGATAATCCCACACTGACTGGACATGCTCACAAATTGCCTACTGCCAGCTGCATTCAAGGCTATGGGATCCGACAGAAGAAAAGCCTCTTGGGCTGCTACAATTACAGAAACTAATTAGACATTTACACACAAGCCGCCCCATTATGAGACCAAATCTGACAGCAGGACACCATGGAGCAAAAAGATAAAATAAAAATGATTTCACATTGATTACATTCTGTGGATGGTTGCATCACAACAGTTTGCAAGGCTAAGTAGAGTAAGTACAAGGGTACCTCGGGTTACATACGCTTCAGGTTACATACGCTTCAGGTTACAGACTCCGCTAACCCAGAAATAGTACCTCAGGTTAAGAACTTTGCTTCAGGATGAGAACAGAAATTGCACAGCAGCAGCAGGAGGCCCCATTAACTAAAGTGGTGCTTCAGGTTAAGAACAGTTTCAGGTTAAGAACAGACCTCCAGAACGAATTAAGTTCTTAACCCGAGGTACCACTGTACATTGAAATCTCCCTGTCTGTCCCCTGCACCCAATGTTAACAAAAATCAACTTGAGGAATCCTAAAGTTTATTCAGATCTCCTTAAGCTACTTGTCTCGCTCGACCAGTTGAAAACAGCAGTGAAACACAGAATAAATTTTCTCAGGGTGCCTGCTACCCGATTCTCAAATTATCAAGGCAATATCATATCTGCCCTCATAGTTCAAAACCTCTTTGTTTCCAATATGTAGGAAGTTCTGAGGCACATAGGGTCATGCTGACTACTCTGTTTATTCCATGATATTGGCTACATGGAAATTTGCCACATGAAAAGCATGGCCCTACATTATTCAAAGTTCCATACTTTACTGAAACGAAACTTGGAATGGGATGTGGTGGAGGAGCTATAACCTCAGTAAGACTGCATATTTCCAAGCGGCAAAAGGGAAGAAATGGAGCAGATCATGCAAATACATATTTACTGATCACTACACATTATCATGTAGCTCCATAATTCAGCTCCATAATTAAAGTTACACCATACTTTTCTGAATGCTCACAGAATCTGCCATGTGTTAGGTATTAGGACATAGGAAGTAAAAGTTGGATCATAGAGGTATGGGGAGTATGTTTGAGTGGGATAACAACCAGGAGAAACCAAGTCAGATAAGAAGGAAATGAAACTGGATAGATTCTGGGAAGATGACAAGATCAGGAAATGGTTACAGAAGGGGCAAGGGGAGGAGGAGGAGGAGGAGTATCAGGTACAAGGCAGAATGTATTTTAATATTTGCTTTGGGATTTTTCCAGTTCTCCACACTTCTACTCCATAAATTAGTTAAGGAGATTTTTTTTACAATTTATTTATTACTAAATTCATATCCTGCTTCAAGGTAGCTAACAAACCAACAACAAATAGAACTGATGACTAAAATTAATAAATAAGATAGAGAAATAAGATGATAAAAAAGCAAAGGTGCAGTGACTTTTTTTTTTTAAAAAAAAAAGGTCTAAGAAAGGTTCAGAACCAGGGAGAATGCTAGCCTGGCAGTTAAAGAAAAAACAGAAAGAAAAGATGATAGGAAAGTTGGTAGAAGGAGGGAAGATATTTGATGAGCCAGAGGAAATAAATAAAAATTTCATAAACTACTTTAAGGATCTATACCAAGAAGGAAAGGAAGAGGAAGATAAAATAGAAAAAAAAATTTAAGCCAAAGTAAATTTCCAAAGATTGCAAGGGATAAAATAGAACATTTAAACTTCTCTATAACAATGTTGGAAATTCATCAGGCAATATCTAATGTGAAACCAGGAAAATCACCTGGACCGGATGGATTGCCCGCAAGTTATTACAAGAAATTGGAAGACTCACTTTCAATACTGCTCAAGACAGTTATGAACAAGATCTTATCAGAAGGGAAACTGCCAGAATCATGGCAAGAAGCCTTTATAATGCTGATTCCAAAGCAAGGGATGGATTTAACATCAACTAAAAACTACAGACCAATATCTCTTTTAAATAATGATTATAAATTATGTGTGAATATTATGGTAAATAGGTTAAAGAAAATGCTAAAAGAGGTCCTAAATGAAGATCAGGCATGTTTCCTACCAGGAAGACAAATGAACAACAATATAAGAATGTGATTGATATATTAGAGTATTTGGAAATGAGATCGGATAAACAAGCAATACTAATGTTTGTGGATGCTGAAAAAGCATTTGATAACGTGTGTTGGAAATTTATGAAAAGAACTATAGAGCTAATGGGCCTAGGGGATTTTTTTGGTAGATGTATAGAGGCGATTTATCAGAATCAAAAAGCCAAACTGATCCTAAATAATGAAGTATCAGAGAGCTTTAGAATAATGAAAGGAACTAGACAAGGTTGCCCACTCTCCCCATTATTGTTTATTATGGTCCTTGAAACACTGGCAATGACAATAAGAACTGACTCAGAAATAAAAGGAATTACATTGGGAAACAAATTTTATAAGCTAAAAGCTTTCACAGATGACCTTATAATAACTACCCACTAGAAGAAAATCCACTAGAAAGTATTCTTTTTTTTTTTAAGAATATATGAATTTGGTCAGGGGGCGGGATTTAAATTGAATAAAAACAAAGCCATGTTGTTGGCAAAAAAATATGCGAGATCAAGAAAAACAAGAACTGCAGACAATGTCTGACTTGACAATAACTAAAAAGGTCAAATTTTGGGGTATCTGAATTACAGCAAAAAATATGCCAATCTCCCATTCCCACCACCCTTCTGAGTAATACCCCTCCCCACCTTCTCACTATATAGAAGGATCTGGCAACTTCTGTTTCAGTGTATCTGAAGAAGTGTGCATGCATACGAAAGCTCATACCAAGAACTAACTTAGTTGGTCTTTAAGGTGCTACTGGAAGGAATTTTTTTATTTTGACTATGGCAGACCAACACGGCTACCTATCTGTAGCAAAAAATATCAATTTGTTCAAGGATAATTATATCGAGACTTGGAAAGAGATCAAAAAAGATTTAGAAATTTGGAATAGGTTGAAATTTTCATTCTGGGGGAGAATTTCAACAATCAAAATGAATGTGCTCCCAAAGATGTTGTTTCTGTTTCAGACGATTCCAGTGGTAAGCGGGGGGGGGGGGGTTTAGGGCGCTTCAAGGAATCACAGAAGGATTTATCAAATTTCATTTGGCAGGGGGGAAACCTAGGATAAAGCATAAACTATTAGGAGATATTAAGGATAGAGGGGGTTTTGCACTGCCAGATTTGAAACTTTACTATAAAGCATCCTGTTGGATAAAAGAGTGGATAATTTTGCAAAATACAGACAAATTGGATTTGGAGGGATGGGACAATAGATTTGGGTGGCACGCCTATCTAGGTTATGAAAAAGTCAAGGTTCACAGGGGTCTTCTGAATCACATAGTTAAGGAAATCACTATATACGGTATGGGATAGGTATAAAAACCTATTAGAACAAAAAACACCCTGGTGGTTATGCCCCCTAGAGGCAATTTCAGTAAAGAGGAAAAATATGGGGGGGGGTGTTTACTGGGCAACCTATAAGAAAATATTAGAAGAGGAAGAAAAACAATTAAAATTAAGCAAGTTTCAAGAAATTAGACATCATTCCACGGATGGGTTGCAGTACCACCAAATAAATTACACCTGTAAACTAGACAGAAGAAAAGGGTTTGCGACAGAAGTTTTGAGGTTGGAAAAAGATTTAATACAAAATAAAAAGAAACTATTATCTAAAATATATAGACTCCTGATAGGTTGGGAAGTAAAAGAGGAAGAAGTTAAAGAAGCAATGATCAAATGGTCAAAATATTTTGGTCATACCATTCAGATGGCTGCTTGGGGAAAGATCTAAAGTTCACTACTTGTTATACATTAAAGGAAACCTTCATGAAAATGTTTAATAGATGGTACATGACCCCCAGCAAATTGGCAAAAATGTACAAAAATGTAAAAAATGTACAAAACAAATTCAAATATATGCTGGAGGTATAAGCAAGCTGAGGGAACACTGTAACATATGTGGTGGGGTTGTAAAAAAAATCAAAAACTTTTGGGATATCATCTATGAGGAGTTAAAAAAAATGTTTAAACAAACATTTGCAAAAAAAGTCAGAAGCTTTCCTCCGAGGCATTTCAACAACAGATATTCCAAGTGATAAGAGGAGGGTATTCCTACATGCAACAACAGGAGCGAGAATGTTGATTGCTAACGATTTGAAGGGAGAGAAAACGAAAAAGGAATGGCAGATAAAACACTGAGTATTTGGAAATTGCAAAGATGACAAAAATAATCAGGAATCAAACAAACCACAAGTTTATAAAACAGTGAGATTGTTATAGAGGGTACTTAAAAAACATTGTTCCCAAGTAAAATCTTTAGTATGCTTTGACTAATTTCCTCAAATTAAATGACAGATGGATAATGTATATCATACAATATGGATGATTGATAAGGTAAAAAAAAGGATGCAGTTTAAAAGGGGGGGGGGAGAGAAACGACCCCCAGTAAGGTAGACAGAAGTCATATTCAAAAAGTTGAAGACTAATTATTTTTTATTTAAGGTTCCGGAGATACAGGGTGTTGAATATTTTTATTATGCGTGGGTGTTTTTTCATGATTATTTATCTTTTTTGTATCCTATTTTGCTTTTGATGAGGAGTTGTAATATCTAATGAAACCAATAAAGAGCATGGGGGGGGGGGAGAGAGAAAAAAGAGTCTCCTTAGGTAAGGTATTCCACATGCAAGTCCCTGTAGCTGAAAATGCCCTCTCTCCACTTGTCTCAGAAGGAAGAGGAGAGCCTCAGATGATGGCCTTTGTGGTTAGCATGACTGATGCAGGAAAAGATGGTGCAACAAGCATCTTAGTCACGTGCAGATTTTAAACAGCAGCGCTTTGAACTGGGCTCCCTTAGCCTGGTAATTTGCAAAGCCAAAAATAGCAGGTGAAGATCTCAACGCTTTCAGAAAAGCACAGTTCCCAAACCGTTAGAGGTTGCAAACTAATTTAGCAGAACGGCTATCACGAGACCACTTGTGTTGTGCGGGGTGAACTTCAAAGCCACTACAGTGGTACCTCAGGTTACATACGCTTCAGGTTACAGACTCTGCTAATCCAGAAATAGTGCTCCAGGTTAAGAACTTTGCTTCTGGATGAGAACAGAAATCGTGCTCTGGCAGTGCGGTGGCAGCAGGAGGCCCCTTTAGCTAAAGTGGTGCTTCAGGTTAAGAACAGTTTCATGTTAAGAACGGACCTCCGGAACGAATTAAGTACTTAATCCGAGGTACCACTGTACTGAGTTTTGGCATAACTGAAACTCAGCTGTTCTGCCTAGCAGATTCCCATTTAGTCTCTCAGCGACCAACTTAGCTGCTCTATCTGCGCTAATGACAACAGCAGCATGTCATCAGCATAGACCAATAGGTTCACAAAAATAAGACCAAATGTGAAACGGGGAAGCCAGAAGTATTTTATATCTCTGGGAGAGCAGCAGCAGTGTTGGGAGGTGTTGCTCAACTGGCTCCCCAGCATGGAGGCTGTTGCCAGTGACCAAGAGGGAAAAGGAAAAGGAGGAGAATGTGCTGTAGGTACAGCAGTGGAGCCAATTTGATGCAGCTGATGCTCCATTCACACTGTGTCAACTTCCTTGACACCTCTCCTCTTCTCTCTCTCCTCTTCTCTCTTCTTCTCTCCCTTCTTCCTATCTGTTGCTGGCAGCAACCCCTGCTTTGGGAAGTCAGCTGAGCAATGCTGCTCCACCCCACTGGCTACTACTGCTCTGGGATCAATTCATTAACATACAGATTAGAAAGATTTTTGATCTAGCACATGGCCCGGGGGCCGAATCTGGCCCAATCACCTTCTAAATCCAGCCCGTGGACGGTCTGGGAATCAGCATGTTTTTACATGAGTCGAATGTGTCCTTTTATTTAAAATGCATCTCTGGGTTATTTGTGGGGCATAGGAATTCATTCATTTTAATTTTTTTCCAAAATCTAGTCCAGCCCCCCACAAGGTCTGAGGGACAGTGGACCGGCCCCCGCTGAAAAAGTTTGCTGACCCCGATCTAGTATTTATATATGGCATCTTGATCAGTGTAAATAATTGTCTGCCAACCTGCACGCTCCACAGTTCTAACCACAGATTATGGCGGCTGACCCTACAAAAAGCAGCAGTACTTTTGAGAAAAGCTGTTGCCTCAGGCCTTTGCTCAAAATGTAGTTTGGTATGAAAAATTCAAAGCGAGAATTGCATGTGCATGAATCCTGCCTTCTACTTATGCCACACTTACAGCCATACTCCAAAATGGGATCTTCCACCAAAATATGGTGTGTGCTGGGCTTTGCCTGGAACACCATAAAATGCGTCATAAACATAATGGGATTCCAAGCAAGCTTCAAAACTTCTTCGTAATTTCTTCTCCAACTATGGCTACTAGAACTTGAAGTCTAATATCCGAGCAAAATCGATGTAAGTACAAATGTGAAAACTGATGCCAGTTTAGTCTATGAGCTGGCAGGGTTCTGAGTGAAGGTGAACGTTTTGCAGTGAAGCGTGAAAATAACCTGAGAAACCACTTAGCGGCAAATGTTCATAATAATAATTTTTAAAATGCTCTTTTTCTCCCTTCCCCCTATCCCATCTGTCACAACTCGGCCACTGTGGAATACTGAAATGCATCTGTAATATATGTTAACTTTTCATGATGGTAGGGAAACATTACTGGCTTTGGGACAGATACAGTGAAGATAGGTCAGGATTGATCAGGACTCTTGGCTAAGAGGGCTTACAGGTCCTACATACAGCCTTAAATCAAGTATCTTATCATTTTTAGGCTGCTTCTACTTTTCAGCAGATTGAGGCTGAAAGAGAAAATAAGCACTCCTTGCCTCCCTCAAAATGTGTGCTAAACATTAGTCAGATATTGTTTATGCCCAATAACGACCACAATACAGTACGAGCACACATCACACAACTACAAAATGAAAGACACTACATGCACCCAACCAGGACAAATCTATAATGTCCAGAATTTAAAAACACGCCTTCTAGTCAGCATCCCTAGGGTTTGGCACTTGCACTATCCAGAAACGTTGCCGTTATCTTTCTTGTCACTAGTGCAAACAGCACCTCCCTATAGCTGATGCACTTATTGACATCTGCCAACAGCCATTTAATTTTCAAATCATCTGATTCACCTTCTAAGGAGATCTGAAAAGAGGAGGTAAATTTAACTCTGGGTGAGTCATACAATGGACAATCAATATCATTAGTATCAGAAGCCGGATTGGAAGGTGGTGATTGAAAGCAACTAATATGGCTTTCCCCACATTATCTGACTTCCATGTCCATGGACTTTGTACTTGGAGTGGATTCGTACCTTGCCGATTTTTGACCCGGGCAGTTCTTGGTATGGGATGTAGCCACAGGAAGGAAGCTTCCATGAAAACCTAATTGTGTATCAGTCTTATACTTGTTATATCAACTGAGACCGTTTCCCTTTAAGTCTATTCTAGGGGCTTTGTTATACCAGGATAGAGCAGAAAGGAGAGAAAGAATGAAGATTCACTCCACATTGCTAATGGTCTTATAATTTGCATACTTCAGTACCACACTTAAGAAGTCTATTAAAAATTGGTGTAGGAACACAGTTCTGCCTATCAGCCCACCACACATACAAAACACTTTTTTTGAGATTTTTCTGGTCACTGCATGAACATATGCAAAGTTGCTACACTAGAAAGCCAATTGATGCAGCAATCACCTACGAATACCAAAATGCTACAGTTCTGACTCACAGCCTTTGACAAATAGAAATGGTAGAAGCATGGGGTGTCCCAAGATGAACAAAGAGTAAGTTGAAACGTGGGGGTTCAGCCTGTCAGCAATAAGACCAGACCAGACTGCAGCAGCACTTATTGTGCAAACACTACTACAGGTAAGTGTGGCTTGACGGCGCTCAGCGAGGGAGTAAAAAATGTTATCTCCTCAAGCATTATGAAGGACCCAGTTAATATGGAGCAAGGTGGAAAATTTGCTCTCACTGGCTTTTATAATTTTATGACAGTTCCCTCATACACTTGAATGACCAAGAAACGGAAGCCAGGCTGGATAGCTCAGTCGGTAGAGTGTGAGACTCTTAATCACGGGCTTGTGCGTTCAAGCCCCACGTTTGTGCATTGCAGGGGGTTGGGCTAGATGACCCTTGTGGGCCCTTCCAACTCCGCAATTCTATGAAACTATGAATACAGAAGGTATGTCTGTTAGAGGCTGGACTTGCTAGATGTTTTAGCCAGTCCAAGCAGTTTGCGATGCTGTAGTGATTAGCACAAAATATACCCCTCAGTACACTATCACTGGGTAGCCTGGGCCTTACTGATAGCAGTACAACACTTGCAATATGTAAACCTCTTTGTGACGGACAGATCAGTCTATTTCTGGTCCAAGTCAAAGTCACATGTGGTTTTTCATCAAGTCCATTCTGTCCGACTGCAGCATTAATTTGCATGTTGTTGTTTTTTTAAGTACAGAAATCTGTATTTAAATATGAACTTTGATGTATATTAAAATAATATTTTATTTCAATGTACGTATTTCTAAACATATTTTATCCTAAAATACCCAGTTTTAATGCATTCTGGTATGCCTAAATTGCAAAGTCCAGAGAACTGTAAAATTCATAAGGTAATTACATTCTTATCTGTGTATTAGTCCAAGAGGTCAGTATGCTAAAAATGTGAACCCCCAAAAATTCTCTGCTCCTGCTCCCCCCACACAATTAGCAAGCTCCATTTGTCCTAGTGATAGGAGTTTCTGATACCATTTAATAAACAACAACCCTACAAACTACTTTGCTGCTGTCTTCTAATAACTAGGCTCCTTATTTCAGAATGACCCCCCCTAAAATGAATCTGTGAGCAGCAGGCACTGAGAAAAAATTAACACAATTACTGGCGGTATGGAGAGAATACTGCCTTTAGTGCAAGCATGAATTCTTGGAAGTAACACCTAGGGATAATAACAGCAACATAGCTGACAACTGTACCTGGCCTAGTCAAAGGAAATAGTTAACATAAATAAAGCAAGGGGGAGAACTGTCATATTTATTTATTCAACCCCCCCAACCCCAACCCCCCCCCCAATGTTTCTGGACATTAAACTGAGAGAATGAAAGAGAGATGTGCTCTTTGGCTGCCGTTTGCTGTAATTAAGCTTTGAAATCTAGCGTTCTAATAAAAAATGCATATGGTAAGAGTCGGCTAGAAAATTCCCTGGACATTTTGCTTTCCCTTTCCTTATTCTGTGAAGATTCTCAGGATGCAGACAGGGAACTTTGGTGGCAAACAATAAAGCCTATTCAAGAAGACAGAACACATTAGAGATCTGCAGTGCCTTACATGTTCAATTAAATATGATTCACGGCTAGTGCTTCTACTAGATGCTATGCAGAAGCTTATACAGGGGAAAGAAGGGGAAGCATGGATTGTAGTATCTTTATTAATAATAGTATGCAGAAATATCATGAAGCAGAGCATGTGTCCAAAGCCCTGGACTGAAAAAACTGATTGGTACATGCACATACATCACTTGAGCTCTCATCACCAGGAGTGCCAACTTGACTAAAATATTGGGGGAGCCTAGGTAAGCGCTGCCCTGCATAACTGATCACAAGATGCGGTGCATGCACACCATTTGAATGGCAATGCCGATCAACTTGGGTGGGGCTGCTCTCTCAAAAATTTTATTGGGGGGGGACCAAAGGGAGTTGGCTCCCATGCTCATCACTGTAAGATTCAGCAAGGATAGCTCTCAGATGACTGTGTGGGACTTTCCATTAACATAACTGTACAGTGGTACCTCAGGTTAAGTACTTAATTCGTTCTGGAGGTCCGTACTTAACCTGAAACTGTTCTTAGCCTGAAGCACCACTTTAGCTAATGGGGCCTCCTGCTGCCGCCGTGCCGCCGGAGCACGATTTCTGTTCTCATCCTGAAGCACTATTTCTGGGTTAGCGGAGTCTGTGACCTGAAGTGTCTGTAACCTGAAGCGTATGTAACCCAAGGTACCACTGTATTCCCATCTTCATGCATGGAAGATGCTACATGATGCTATAGTCCATGAGCCTTGGCATAGGTGTGAACCTGTCCATAATCATAGAATTGCAGAGTTGGAAGGACTCTGAGGGTCGTCTTAGTCCACTTCCCTGCAATGCAGGATTCTTTTGCCCAATGTGGGGGGATTAACCCACGATGTTACATAGAGGAGGGAGAAAGGTTGTTTTCTGCTGCTCCAGAGAAGCGGACACGGAGCAATGGATCCAAACGACAAGAAAGAAGATTCCACCTAAACATTAGGAAGAACTTCCTGACAGCAAGAGCTGTTCGACAGTGGAATTTGCTGCCAAGGAGTGTGGTGGAGTCTCCTACTTTGGAGGTCTTTAAGCAGAGGCTTGACAACCATATGTCAGGAGTGCTCTGATGGTGTTTCCTGCTTGGCAGGGGGTTGGACTCAATGGCCCTTGTGGTCTCTTCCAACTCTATGATTCTATGAGTCTATGACCCTGGTCTCATGCTCTACCAACAGAGCTATTCCAGAAGAGTTGCTGAAATGAAGGAACCGCTTTGAGGGGGTTCTTCTACACAATCAAGCAGTGCATAAATGTTAGGAAATACATTAAAAGTGAAACAAATAGAGAACCTACCCAAGGGAGATTGACAAAACCCCACATACACACTAAGTATTACCAGCCCAAACCCTTCCCCCTCTCTCCCCCATCTTCATCAACCCCAACCCTATTCTGTAGGCAACACTAATGTCTCACATCAAATGTAAAAAAGACTCTACAACCTGAAAAAAGAGACAATACATGTTCTTTTGTAAACCAAGAATTAAAAATAAAAAATAAAAAGTGAATCCACATGGCTAGTTAATGCATTTGCTTGTCCACATGAACTCCCTCCGCCCCCTTGTTAAGCAAGAGAAGGCGGATGACATGTGATAATGTAATGGCCAAAAACCAAACAAACCATGGGATAGAAAACTCCGTCCTATCCTGCTATGTAAATTGACCTTATGAAAATCTCACTGCCTCAGATTTTATGCATTTAGTGGTGACGTACCTCTGAAAATGTTCCTTGGCTGTCTTCACTTCCTTCAAGACTGTGCTACTGAGATAATGTAAAATGGATGCTCGAGGGTGGGGGGGGGGAAGGCATAAGAAACCACAAATCTGTGCTTACCTGAGCAGGTGGTGGCGGCTGTACGTAACCCTGCGGTGGAGGTGCAGCTTGCAGTACTTGCTGGGATACTGGTGGACCTGAACCTGCAAAACCTCCGGGAGGGAGCTGTTGGCTAGATGCCATGACGTAACCAGTCTGTGGGGAAGACTGCTGTATAATAGGTGATGGGTAGACAGGACCAGAAGGCGAATCAGGGTTGTCTCCTGATGACTGACGACTTAAACTCATCTGGCTAAACTGTGTTGTCATGTCATCTCGCTGTGAGGCAAAAGTCAGTTGAAAATGATCAACAGAGATCTCTGCAGTGGATATTTAGAAAACAAAAAAAATGGGTTCAAACAAGCATGCACAAGAAGCAGGGGAAAAATACATTTAAGCACATACGCACACAAACACAAAATTAAATGAAAACAAACAAACATCATCCTAAAAGCAAGTAAAAACATCTCCATCACCCCCCATTAAACCACTCCCCTTCCCGAATCTAAATGGGGAATTCTACATTTGTCTTAATGACACCTTGAAAAGATCCTCCTCTCCTGGTATTGATCTGACCCCATAACATTTGATGGCAAAAGTTAATAAGGAAGATGAATGGTTTACAAACATACTTTTTTTAAAAGACTCCAGCAGATCCCAATTGTTTCTACTCAGAAGTAAGCCCCAGAGTTCAATGAGACTTACGCCCAGGCAAGTGTGTATAGGACTGCAGTCTAAGGGTTTTAAGGGGCCTGGATGTTCCACTGCTAATACAAAAACACTTGGGCCACTAAAGCCACCAGCTCCTTTAAGGAACCCAGCTGATCAGCCTCATACATAGAAGTTCCCTGCAATGGTCATATGGCTATGGAAACATATGTGCTTCCTCATCAATTCAGTGTCAATGATAACGCCTCAGGAAAAACTATTTCATAAGCAGAGCAATGAAAGTTGAGGTGTGTACTCAACTGTAGCTGACTGCAGGGGAAACCAATTAATGAATGCAGGTTTATAAAAATATGACAATCTACAAATCGTTCATCTTATCAAGTGTATTTCCAAACAATTCTCATAAAGGCTACAAATGCAGTTAATGGTATCTCACATTGCTGAGAAAATCTTGTATTGGGCATTGTCAGTAAAAATAAATAACTTTAAAAAGAAAAAAAGCACTGGTTTTCTCTTTGATTTTAAACCCTAAAGGGTTATTTATTGTTGCTTTTGTCTCATTAAATGACTGGAGAAAATGTGTTGTTTTAGAATGACCTAGAAAATGAAGGGAAAGAAACAGCTGAGATGAAGGTCTAAACACACATGCCAGCCTACCTAACCTATTAAAATGTCAACTGTAATCAACAGTAAATTAATTGCAATCCTTAAACTGCATGTCAAAGTTAGCTTCACACGGGCAGTTTGACTTTTACATTTGGGATGCCCTATGTCACAAGCCTCTAACCAGCGCAGAGCCCTAACTGCCTCAATGTTTCCAGAGCTCATTCCCTTAGTTCATCTTTGCATCCTCTCAAGTTTTTACCTTGGGCAATCGCTTGGCTAGCATACCTAGACTGAGAATAAGAAAATGCTGAAGTCTATTTGGCTGTCTAGGCAAATCAGACAAGAGTTGGGGAAGTTACTGAACTTGACAAGAGCAAAAGTACATACGCCTGTACTGGGGAATGATAAAGAAGTAACCTCTTCCAGCAGCAAATGGTCAAGGTCACCTTGTACGAGTCTGTAAGCCCTTTCAGGCATTCACCAGCTCTTCCTACTATAAGCACGGTCTCCTCAAGTGTGCTTAGTTATTTTGCGTTCTACTAATAAATCAAGTTGGTTCTTGCTTTGCCATGATACAGTAAGCCTCACCATATTTCTCTGCTATTAATCAGTGGTGTATTTGCAGCAGCTGTTTTTCGTGGAGTATGTCACAGAACATACCACAAAGAGAGCTGGTGCTCTTTGTCCCTCGTCCGAAATCCTGTCTCTGAGATGGGTATGTTTTTGAAATTCTTTGTGGGAAACCTGATGCATCTTCAAAGAGATGCACTAACTCCCTACCGCCTTGTTTTGCAATGGTTTTGCCCACACAATATTTTCTATGTTGTACTCTTGCACGTACAACATGCATTCACACGCAGCTCTTTGTCGGGAAGCACTTTGTCGTTTGTGGTGCTACCTCTGCCTGCGACCATTGAGAGCTCCAAAGGAGACAGCCAGAAGTCGTAACAGAAGCAATCAAGTGCCCCAAGCCCCTATTTACTGAGATGAATCGGACTCACCCCACCGCAGTTGGTGCTAGTTGCTTGGCCTAGATTGCCTGATATACCTGTTCCACAGTAACCTTCACCAACCAAAGTCAGATCCCCTCCAGAGGGCTGAGGGGAAATGTGGAACGGTTGCTTCTCTGCTACCTGGTTCCTAACTCCCCTCTGAAGTTCCTGCAATGATGATGATGGTGATGATGATGATGATGATGATGACTTCTCCTTGTCAACTGACCTTTCCAGCTTCTTTGCCTACCCCTTTCTCCTTTTCTGACTGAGGAAGGTCCTGCCAGTGCAACTGTGATGTTGGGATCCCTCCAGACCAGCAGTGTAAACCCCAAGGTATTGCAACTCCTGCCACTGTACTGTAGGGGCTGGACCAAAGTATGTATGGGCATTCATTTCCTACTGCAAAGTATGTTTCCCTTTCACATGGCTGCAAGATACCCCATCTTTCCGTTTTGAAAAGAAAAATCACAAGGTTCATGCAAATATCTTCTGCGCCAAACACAACATCTTGTGGAAGCCTTACTGAATCCTGAAATTCAGTCCAAGCTCTTACAAAACAAACCCTGAACTACTTCCTAACCAATGTCTATACACTCAAAACACAAGTAGCTCAAAAAACAAAACCACAGGTGTAACTGTAAATGCTAAAAAGGGGGAATTAGTCATGCTGGTGATGCCGTATCTTTAGCACTCTAAACGCACATGAAAATAGCACAAATTGAACCAGAAGGTTTAAAAGGCAACCACCTTAGAATAATAATTCATCAATCATTAATTTGGGAAGGCAGACAAAAACACGCTTCTGGGAATCTTGCACCATTTTCTAGATATATATTTTTTGGCTGTGCAGGCCTAAGTGACAAGCAGTTCCAGCATTACTGAGTAAGACAAGAGATTTACAGCAATTATCTTCTGTTTCTCTCCAGTTCTCCAGATAGCAATGCCCCCAAACAGAAAGCAAGCTCAGACGATGTAATCAATCCACATAAAAAGTAATAAAATCTGTAGTACCACAGGAAACTGCTGTGTTGGAGACACCGCCAGAAGATGCTGAGGAGGATAGGAAACGGCTGGATACTGTACTGACTGAGAAGAAGGCTGCAGAGCCTGAACTGGCTGAGGCAGAAAGGAAACAGAACAGAAGCAGGGAAGGGAAAGATTCAATTATTGTCCTCAGACAAAGACAGACATTTCTTAATTTGAGCCAAGGTCGGAACAATAGCCTGCAAATAAAGATGACATCTTCCAGCTCATCTAGCATTGGGCGCAATAGGTCAGATATAGTTGTTTTAAGACTGTATTCCCCGCTCCTGCATGCCTGCAATACTATCTCAGTGGCGAAAAGCCTGTTTGATTTAACACTAAGAAACACAACACTTTCCAATGCAATGCTGATGTAATGCTCTTACTTGGATGATGTGAGGGCTTATACAACTGCACTGGCATTGGGCCTGATGTGGAATTTACTGCTGAGGAGCAAGCCATAGAAATGGTCCTTTGAAAATGTGTACCTAGCACCGTGGGTCCTTTCTTGGTGTGAGTCTCTTATATTACTGGGGGAAACTAGCAAGGATCCTGTTAACAATTAGCTTTACTGTGCACAACCTAGCAATAACAACCAGGATGCAATCGCCATCATGCCCATTAGGAGAAAAAGCTGGGTCACTTAAATAAAGGTTCTGCATATACTCTGCATTTCTACAAGTTTAGTTCCCCACCACCATCTGCCTCAGTATCTGGAGATATGCGTGCGAATAATTTGCATGTCTCCTAGGCATTATTAGCATCAGAAAGGATGTTAGCTACATCATGCCAAATTCAGTGACAATTAAATTCCAAAGCAAATTTGTATCTCAGATAGGATTGTTCCTCCTCCTTTTCTTTTGTTTGGCAGAGCAGGCAAATCTTTTCCTAGCATGGAGATCACTCCCTCCCCCTTCCAGTTTCACAGGAGCTCTCTAGCTAGGGTCCTTCATTATGTGCCCCCCTCCACTGGGGTAGGGGAGGGAGGCTGGCAACAAGAGAATGGGTCATTTCAATGGTGGCCCACCATTTGTGGAATGTTTTCTCTGGGGAGGCAAACCTGGCACCATGGATTTAAATGCCATGCAAATACCATTTCCCCCCTGCGCTTTTGGCCTCTCCTAAGTGCACTGTGTTTTCATTAACTGTGCATTTTTGAGTTTTTTTATTTGAATTGTTCTGCTTTTAGGTTTTTATTGTTGCTTTAAATAGGTTTTAATGTAAATCACTTTGAGTGGATTTATGTAGGATTCAGACGATGATGGGGTGGGGTGGGAGGCAAGGGAAGCAGAGATCGCCAGTGTCTCAAACAAACGGATAGCTCACAATAAAGGACCCCTTCAAGAACATGCATAGCCACTGCTGAATTGGCCTTGCGGATGGGAGACATTATATACAGAAGTGCTGTTTACCTATGGAGGAGGTAGATGGGCTGGTGCAATGCACAGCTTGAAAGGCTGCCATGGTAATGCAAACAAACCTCCTAAGTTATATCGGTTTGGGACCAGTGAGCAGGAGGAATCCATGATATTTTATAGGCTCAGAGGGGTGCACTGGATGACCCCTTGCAAAGCTGCTGAGGGAAACAACTATTTGTGTGTCATCTGTAAAAGTTGTGCCTTAGAGTCATCAGTGTTTCAAGGTGTCACTGGATGCAAATCTTGCACGATGCGCTACTTCAGTGCCTTAACTGCTCCTTGTATGGCTGGGCCAAGAATAAGGCAGCACCAAATAATACTGCTCTAATAGACTCACACTAGATCCATAGCTGCTAGCATATAGGCAGACATTTCCCCCTTACCTGCGTGACAAGGTGACTTGTAATTTGTTGCTGTGGTTGCTGCACAGGTTGCTGGGATGAAGGCGGTTGCTGAGACTGTCCAACTATCTGGCTTCTAATAGGCTGTTGACTGCTGGGTGGGTTGTATATTGCAGGTGTACCATCAGGGTTTACAAATGGTTGACCTGGAGCAAATCAATCTTTAATGTACTTTTCAAAACAACTTTACAAAAATAAAGCAACCACCAAACAAAGAACTAGCACAACACATTTAATTCTCTTACAAATGTATGGATATCTTCCCCAAACCCTTAAGTACTGATTAATGGAAATGTTCCAAGTTCAAAGCAACAAGGTTAGATACAGTGGTGCCTCACAAGACGAAATTAATTCGTTCCGCAAGTCTCTTCGTCTTGCGGTTTTTTCGTCTTGCGATGTACGGTTTCCCATAGGAATGCATTGAAAATCAATTAATGCGTTCCTAGGGAAACCGCCTTCAGACCAGGTCCGGGGACAGTCTGTCCCCGGACCTCTTCTGAAGGCTGGGGGGGGGACAAGGGCTTTTCTTCCCACCCCCAGCATTTTAAAAAACCCTGGGACAGCGGAGGACTTCTCCGCTGTCCGGGCGATCTTAAAATGCTGGCGGGCGGCATTTTAAAATCGCTCCGGACAGCGGAGGACTTCTCCGCTGTCCGGGGTGATTTAAAAGCCCCTGGGAAGCCAGGCAGGGGGGACAAAGACATTCGCCCCCTGCCCGCCTTCAGAAGGTGTCCCCGCCCCCCTCCCCACTTCGGAACAGCTTTCCGAAGTGGGGCGGCTGGGGCAGGCGTCCCCGCCCCCCCGCCCCACTTCGGAACAGCTTTCCGAAGTGGGGCGGCTGGGGCAGGCGTCCCCGCCCCCCCCGCCCCACTTCGGAACAGCTTTCCGAAGTGGGGCGGCTGGGGCAGGCGTCCCCGCCCCCCCGCCCCACTTCGGAACAGCTTTCCGAAGTGGGGCGGCTGGGGCAGGCGTCCCCGCCCCCCTCCCCACTTCGGAACAGCTTTCCGAAGTGGGGCGGCTGGGGCAGGCGTCCCCGCCCCCCCTCCCCACTTCGGAACAGCTTTCCGAAGTGGGGCGGCTGGGGCAGGCGTCCCCGTCCCCCCTCCCCACTTCGGAACAGCTTTCCGAAGTGGGGCGGCTGGGGCAGGCGTCCCCGCCCCCCCGCCCCACTTCGGAACAGCTTTCCGAAGTGGGGCGGCTGGGGCAGGCGTCCCCGCCCCCCGCCCCACTTCGGAACAGCTTTCCGAAGTGGGGCGGCTGGGGCAGGCGTCCCCGCCCCCCCCGCCCCACTTCGGAACAGCTTTCCGAAGTGGGGCGGCTGGGGCAGGCGTTCCCGTCCCCCCGCCCCACTTCGGAACAGCTTTCCGAAGTGGGGCGGCTGGGGCAGGTGTCCCCGCCCCCCCGCCCCACTTCAGAACAGCTTTCCGAAGTGGGGCGGCTGGGGCAGGCGTCCCCGCCCCCCCCACTTCGGAACAGCTTTCCGAAGTGGGGCGGCTGGGGCAGGTGTCCCCGTGCCCCTTCGGAACAGCGTTTTAAAATGCTGGGGGTCGGGAGCGAAGCGCTGCCGACCCCCAGCATTTTAAAATCTCCCCGTGTCCCGGGAAGATTTTAAAATGCTGGGGGTGGGGAGCGCTTCGCTCCCGACCCCCAGCATTTTAAAACCTCCCCGGGACACGGGGAGATTTTATAATGCTGGGGGTCGGTAGCGCTTCGCTCCCGACCCCCAGCATTTTAAAATCTCCCCGGGACAGGGGGAGATTTTATAATGCTGGGGGTCGGCAGCTACCCCCAGCATTTTAAAATCTCCCCGGGACAGAGACTTCTCTGCTGTCCCTTGGAGATTTTAAAATGCTGGGGGTCGGCAGCGAACGCTTCGCTCCCGCCCGCCAGCATTTTAAGATCGCCCGGGGCAGGCGGGGGGGAAGGCAGGCGGGGGGAGCAAAGACTTTTGCCCCCCGCTGGCCTTCAGAAGAGGTCCTCTTCTGAAGGCCGGCTGTGGGCGAAAGTCTTTGCTCCCGACCGCCAGCATTTCCCTATGGGCTTTCGTCTTGCGATGCAAGCCCATAGGCAAATTCGTCTTGCGAAGCACCTCCAAAACAGAAAACCCTTTCGTCTTGCGGGTTTTCCGTCTTGCGAGGCATTCGTCTTGCGGGGTACCACTGTATATATTTTTTGCACCGTTGAGACTTTGTCAGCCATCAGCCAATGTTTTCTCTTAAAGTGCACTAAATCAGAAATTACAGAATCTGAATAAATTGTTAAGTTCACTATGCTTGTTCTTCTCTAAGACAAATGAATTGAGTGCACAATTAGTTAAGAATGCCTCCTTCATTCTGTGATTCTATAAAGGAATGGCCATATCACTTAGAGATATAGGTAGGTAGCTGTGTTGGCCTGCCATAGTCGAAACAAAATAAAAAAAATTCCTTCCAGTAACACCTTAGAGACCAACTAAGTTTGTTATTGGTATGAGCTTTCGTGTGCATGCACACTTATTCAGATACACATATCAGTTAGTTCAACTGACTGATTAAGAGTGCAATCCTACATGCCTTCTTAGCAGTAAGACCAAATTCAAAGGGACTTACACTCAGAAAACTGTATATAGGATTGTAGCCTAATGTGGAACTTTAACTGATCTTTAGCTGAAGCCATCAGATATTAGTTCAGCATAGATAGATGCTTTCTTCCTTTTGAGAGCTTATGACCCATGCTGATCTTCTTTCAAATAATAACTGCATTCCAGTAAGCTCTTAATGCATTACGGGTTCTTAATGAAAAATTTAACTCCAGGTATCCATTCGCTCCCTCTGTGCTGACATGCTATGTATTAGGTCTCCACATTTTTCTTTTGGTGGTACATTATTAATGGCGCTGTTCACTGCTCATGAAATACCTATTCAGTGCATAGTTTACTGATGAGGTAGTTTCTTTGCCCAAAAGCAGGAACCCTGTTTGGACATTGCCCTTCATGTGATTGTAACTTCACCTGTGGATCCCCAAGGATAGATGTAGTCACTCACTGCAAGATATCTGTCTCTTGGAAACTGTAATTTCTGTTTTAGTAATGATCAGCACCCAGATTTTTCTATGGGCTGTGGTTTGCCAAAATATTAGGAAACATGAAACCAACTGACCTGTGTGTGGATTGAGCAGGATACTTCCTGGTGGAATCCCTGCAGCTTCAAGTGGAAGTATGATGTAGCTAGTGTTGTTTGCTACTACCTGGCCACTTATTCCATTGTCTGTATAGGGAACATTGCTAGAAGAGGTGGCTGTAACTCCAGGGACAACTGATGCACTTTGGAGAGGTTGATGTGTTCGTGACAGAGATCCTGAGGACCCAGCACTGCTGGAAGACTCTGAACCTGAAAGAAAAGCCAGGTTTACTGTAATAAACACTACATCCACAAGGATAGACAGGGCTTACGGACTGAGCAACAGCCACATTACTAAGTAACTTCTACAAAGCAAATTATTTATCTGTAACCTCACCCAAAGCATTTCCCCCCAACTGCAATCTTGGATGAGTTTGCAAAGCCTGCTAATATCACTTGGGGACCATGGTTGTGACATGAAACAGTGCAAGCACATCATCCAACATGGAATAGAGAAGCCTGTGGGTGGCATATATTGCCGATGAAAATTTCATGTTACAAATGAGAGCTAACTCATGATCATTGACCAGGTATAATATGGCTATGCTCTACCAGGTGTGTGTATGTTTAAAATGCATTTGAGGACATCCAGTCAGCTAGTTTGTAGAACGGACTTATGCTCATGCAACTGACTTTCGTTTTCTCTCTCCCTTCCCGCAGTCCCTGCTAACCACCCAAAAATCAGCTCTGGAAAGCTGGGAGACCCTCCAGAGCATATTCAAAGCGCAGGAGGCTACAGGGTGGAGGAGAGGAAGGGGAAGTCTCATTGTGCTGTGGAAGTCTGCTTGCACAGCACTAGGGCTAGATCTAAACTAGTCATAACATTACTAGTAGAATGCAGCAGCTTTAGCTGACTTCCTAATTGCAAGCCAAGGTTGGTGTCATGGTGTGATTCTGGGCTTGTTCAACATGAAGCCGGATCTGCACAGGGCACCCAGAGTCAAAGCAGCCCCCCCAAAACACCTTGTGGTATCCAAAGTCAGTGAGCAAAGCCAGGTATAAGGTTTGGCAAAGAGTGGCGAGATTGTGAAGCATCCTGTGGCACTGCTTAGCAAAATCACATTGTTGGGTCAATGGGAAACAAGGTGTTTCAATTTTCCAGCTCAAAAAGACTCTGCATTCAGTAAAGCAAACACCCATAATACAGACTCCAATATGAAAGCAATGAGGGGAGATAGAAAACTCTGACAGTCAGCACTACTAGGCACCTTCACCAGTTTGTGGGTGCTTTCAGTGCAGTCACAGTTCATCACCTGCTGTTAAATGAGCTACAGTTCGGCACTATTCCTTAGCATAGAGGTTTTCAACCTTTTTGAGTCCACGGCTCCCTTAACTAACTACATTCTTTCTGCGGCACCCCTGTGGGGCTCAGCAGCCCAGTTACGTCACCCCTTGCCTGTAGCCTCTCACCCCTTTTCAAGCACCCTCCCTTGTGGAGTGTTCCCTCAGCCTTCTCTCTGCTCTTCTCTCCTTGGGAGTCCTCCAGGCAGCTGCCGCAGCCACTCCTGGTCTCTGCCACCTCAGCTCCTGGCAACCAGCACCCCCTGGCCAGCCCCAGAGGTACCATTTGCCTGGGGAGTTTGCAGCCAGGGCTGCTGCAATGAATAGCTGTGCAAGCCTTTGGGGGGCAGAGATGCAAGGGGGCATCAGAGGAGGGAAGGAAAGGGGGACAAAGGCCAGTGTGGCCCACGGCACGTCTGACCATCTTTCAAGGCACCCCAAGGTGCCACGGCACACTGATTGAAAGCCTTAGCAAATCCACACTGTAGCTGGAACTCAACATTTCTACCATTCCTTATTTTAAATTTCCAGGTTTAAGATGCCTCTGGTGCAGATTACAATTGCAGACTACAACATTAGCAATGGTCACTGTGTGGTTCATATAACTACACTAAAGTTGTGTCCATAGTTGCTTTGACATAGTGTTCTATTGTTTACGAAGAGGAGGGGCGGAACCAATTTTTTTAAAGTTCTCATTAATGCTCCCACCCCATGGATGCAAACATTGCAGCTGTATAGCTGCATTACATTTACATCATTTTAACTGAATATTTTGGTGATGTCATACATTGCAGGAGTGCAGCCCAAGTGATTTGTTAAATTATTAACTTTCCCAGCCTCGGTATTGATTTATAGCTTTAATAATGCATCCTTCCATATCCATTATAGCTCACAATATGCGAGCAACAAGGTAGTATGTTATTGGCAAGGGATAAACTATGCTTTTAAATTAAAATGGATTTTTTTGGGGGGTCAGCACAACAACATGTGATTAAAGTGTAAAGGGAGGTTAGTAATAACATTTAGAGATGCTCAGCTAATTGTGGTGACTGAGTACTGTCATATCGCAAGAGTTCTTTGTCGTTTGCTTTGTGGGGACCAACACTGTAGTAAATGAACGTGGTGGACTAATGCAGAACATTCAGGATGATGAATGCCATATAGGAGGACCCAAGGGCCATAATTGCTGTTGGCCAACTTTCTGAGGGCCGCATGGCCAACGTGAAAGTGAACATAACCCAGGTTTGAGCACAGAAATATGCATGGATGTAGGCAGACCTACACAGGGAGTTAGAGATGCACACAAACAGGCAGGCAGGCAGGCAGGCAGGCAGACAGACACACACACACACACTGAGGCATACAGACCCCCAGCTCCATTGTCAATCTGTGCCCATCAGTAGAGGAGAGGGGTGGGAATCATCTTCCCATCACAGTACTGAGCTTGGCAGAGAGGTTATTCTCCCCCTAGCCTCTGATTATTTTGAAAAAGTGCCTTTTATCTCATGCATTCTGCTAGTGGAAGAGAATAAAAGTGCCCAGGAAAGCAGAACATGCTCACTCTTTCCTCTCCCTGGAACACTCCAATCTTCAAGCCATGATGGCATACAAGAAGGAGGATTTTGCTGAGCGTTGGAGAGCTACTTCATGGGCATCAGGTTCACCACATCCTGCTGTATAATTTACACTTTTTTTTTAGAAAGAGTGCACAAGAGCGAAATCTTAATGTATTTGTTTGCGATGAAATACAGTGGTGCCTCGCAAGACGAAAAGAATCCGTTCTGTGATTCTCTTCGTCTAGCGGTTTTTTCGTCTTGCAAAGCAAGCCCATTGAAGGATTAGCGGATTAGCGCTATTAGCGCTATTAGTGGCTTTTAGCGCCTTATCTGCTGATCGGATCAGCTGATAAGCGGCTTAGCGGCTTAGAAAAGGGGGGGGGGAACCCAGCAGGAACTCGCAAGACATTGTCATCTTGCGAAGCAAGCCCATAGGAAATTTGTTTTGCGAAGCACCTCCAAAACGGAAAACTCTTTTGTCTAGCAAGTTTTCCGTCTTGCGAGGCATTCGTCTTGCAGGGCACCACTGTAATTCAGTCAACTTCCAATGCCTTTAAATTATCATAATCTTCAGCCAACTGTTCTTCTTGGAAGTGTTTTTTCTTGTTATCATCTGGAATTTAAGAACTGATCTAGCTAAAGAAAATATGCATAGGTTGGCTAGGCATCTGGCTTTGTGCAGCTGCTACTGATATATGCAATTTAACATGGGTATTGGCTGTGTTCCATTCTAACAGCTGAGATTCCTGAATTGCAAGGGTTTGGGCTAGATGACCCTTGGGTCCCTTCTAACTCTACAATTCTATGATTCTATCGCACTATACCTATTTTAAAGATACAAGGTTTCAAACGAAACCTCATCTGGTAGCCTCAGGAAACATCAATAAGAGACAAGGGGACATCATGACAAGCAACTATATTCTTTTGCAGGAAATATCATAGGAAAAAAATTAGTTACTTCAAAATATAAATCACACTACTTCAGGAGAATAACAGGGAAAAGTTATCATGAGTTGACTCTTTCCTGTTAAAAGAGACTGCATAGACTTAGCACTTTTCCTTTAAGATGTCTAAAGTATTTGTTTTATGAGGAGTCTTACAAATATATATTATAAATAAATTAGTCTCCTTAAAATGATTTGATCTATAAGAACTAGCACACATGAAGTATACAAGTGTCTATAGGTGTGCTTCGGCAGGGAACTGATGTAATCAGCAGTTGAATTGTTCTACCTTTCTAAATCATCCATAATCAGTAGAGTCTTGTGACGAATCAGTTACAGACTTGCACTTCTTTAGAGTGCAGGCGAGGAATTGGTGGTTTGAATGTTCTTCCACATCAATAACTCTCTGCACATACCTAGGTAACCTGTCACACTGGAATGGGACCCCTTTTTATATGCGGAAGCCTTTTTCATTCAATCCTCCCCTCACCTACAGCCTGAAGTGATACAATCTTGCAACAGATAATTTATGCTTGTCTACAGAAAAAAACTTGAGGCTCTTTGTCAGTGACCACAAATAGATGCTTTTACTGGAAGCGACTTAGCCTTTCACTACTAGAGCCAAACAATCTCAAAAGCAGCAAGTAAGGATGACCCTCTGCATGACTAAGCTCTACTGAATTCAGTGGGATTTAGTCCCAGGTAAATGTGGATTGCAGCCTGTGTTTACCAGGGCTATGTTAGCTATCACAAAATTAAACATAATTCTCAAAGACCAGTAGGTTAAATATGACAAAGGGTACTGTGATGGGTGATTTTTATGGCAGGGGTTCCCAAACCGTGGTCCACGAACCATCAGTGGTCCATCAGCTTCATTTGGATGGTCTGTGACATGTCTGTGGATTTGTGGTTGAAGATGGGAGATGAAACATCAATTGCAGTAAATATCCCTACGGATTTCAATTGCTACAGCAAGCAGGGAAATCTGTAAGTAGTCTGCCAAGACCCTCAGCAAAAGTTTGGGAACCAGTTTTATGTTCCTGGAAACTGATAATGAATGCTTGCCATACGTAAACAGAAAACCAGATTGAGTTCTTAACTTGTCTACCATCTGAACTACTAGACTGTTACAAACAGAAGACAAGTATTGGTGTTTGCTGGATGGCAGATTTTTACCCCATGAACCCCACTGTAATAGGTATGAGTTACTCGTGCACAAACTGGTGCCTTTCTCGGTTAATTTGCCTTGTTAAACCTTTCTGACTGCACAGCCCCTTCTCATCGTGGCTGCCTCAGTCACTGGCAGAATCCGTCAGTGGGTGTTTCTTGAACCTCTTCCAGCATAAAAGTTGTTTGACACCCAGTCTCCTCCTCTCACTGTGCGGGAGTCTTCTGCGCAGGGAAGGCGTGGGTAGCGGAGGACCTGGGCTCTCCTCACTGATGTCCAGTGAAGAGTCCTGGAGCCCTCTCTCCAATTCCCCCGTCTGCCCCCCTTTATCCCTGGTGTTGCGCTGATTGGCTTTCCCCTCTACTGAGCTGTTTCTCCCCCTGCTGCTGGGTCCTTCGCCAGCATCATCTGGGAGCCTCCCCTTCGCCTCTCGCTCCGATGTCAGTTCCCTGACACCCACTTATAAACTTTTCCTGCACTATCAAGAATGTTGCAGTATGCCGCAGCAAGGACACTTTCTTTGAGCGTTCAGACTAAAGGTCCATCTAGCCGAGCCTTCTGTTTATGACAGAATGCCTCTTCCAAGTTTGCAGGCAAGAGATGAAGCCAAGAATCTACAGCCACCCCCTGTTGTTTGTTTCCAGCACTTGACATGCAGGAGTTTGCGACCTCTAAATAAGAAGGTTCCATTCAGCTGCCATGGACCTATTTTACATGCATGTGTGTAATCCAGGGATGGGGAACCTGGAGCCCTCCATATCCCGTTGGGCTACAACTTCCACCATCCCTGACTCTGGCTCATGCTGGCTGGAGTTAAAGTCCAATGACATCTGCAATGCCACAGATTCTTCCATCCCTGGTCCATTCCCTTTCAATGACATCAGTATTTTTAAGAATTTAAACATCTGAACAGTCCCTATATAACCTGAAAGACATGTGCCTTCACCTACAGGCTTTGATTACTGCAGAGAAGCATGAAGTAGAATTTGGGGCAGAGTGTGTATTTATCATTACTACTACTATTATTATTATCACTTTGAATAATCATCCTCCTAGTTCAGCAATCCCTTCTGAATCCATTCCCCACAGCCGTATTTCTCCTGGTTTCCCCAGGCTGGCTGACAGCTTCACTTTATGTTCTGGCGTTGGAAACTATGAGCTTGTTTTGACAACCAGTCTTGCTCCCCCCCCCCCCCGCTTCCTGCACCCTTTCATTGAGTTACTGCAGCTTCCCCCACCCCCACCCCTGTTCTGGGTCTTGACAAGCTTTCAAAATTTAAAGGGAGGGGAGCACTCAACATTTCTAATCACCCTGCAATGGAGAGGATATTATCACTGAAGTGGTTTTAAATGTGTCATAAGAGATTTCATTTGGAGGTTAGGCAAATACCTAGGGTAGATAAACTTGAATTATTGGTGCTCCTCATGTATTTTTCTTCTTCTTGGGAGGGTTGATGTATAATTTTAGCAACCAAAATGTTATGCAAGTTTTAAGATCCTTTAATGTGTGAAGTCTGGATGCAGGGAAGCCAGGGGAGTGAAAGGAAGGGCTGGGAGGAATGGAGTGGTCGGGCTGACTTATTTCCCACTCCCAATCCTCCCTCTTTTGCCATTAAGTCACTGCAGCTGAATGGAATGCTTTTTCCTTGAGCATCTATGTGAACTAAGACCTATGTTTAGATCTACACCTGCTCACTCCACCCTTCATCCTGCTTCTACCCATCTTCTGCACATAAAAACCCATGCGCCATGCCCATCCCTCTGCAGAGAGAATGGGCCATTGGTTTTTTGTTTGCATTTTTATTAAAGATTTTCTTGGTTTGCAAAAGTATGTGCAATGTCTCTCTCTCTCTTTTCAAGTAACATTTTTTTACAGATCAGTTTCATTTGTTGAGACATTAGGAAGAAAAGGGGGAAAGAGATGGAGAGGGGAAAGGTGAGTGGGGGTGGGGTCGGTTGGCAATATTTCTATTTTACTTAATATATGTGGGGTTTTGTGGCAGCATCTCTTATGCAGGTTCTCTTCTATTCATTTGTGTTCCTTTGGTGGTGAGAGAGGTTGGGGTTGGCCTAGGGTGTGGTTGTTTGTTTGTGATTGGCTGTGGTGATCTTTGTTTTCACGTGTGAGTGGGGTGTGTGTGTGTTTTGGATCAGGTTAGGAGTATCAGAGGGGAGGAGGATGTGGAGCTGTTAAATCTGAAGGATCCTGTGAGTGGTTCAACATTAATCTGCATCTTAGGCGCCAGTTGGTTAAATGTTTGGCTAGCCTAATAGGCACTTTGGCCATAGTTTTCCGTATTTTATATAAGCTACCTAGAATACTCTTGCTTAGGTCAGATATAAATGTATAAATCAAATTTAAAATGATATTAAGGATTTTCTTTAGCCTTTTGCATAGTTAATAGCTAAAGATGTTTTTTCAGAGGGTATTAATGGCTAGAAGATGCTTGCTTAAATGAGCATTGATGGCTTTGGATGCCTGGTAGCTAACAGGTTCTTGATGATATACCCTATCTGCCGGAGTGTCAGCTGGAAGGAAATCATTTGGAAGTTAAAATGGAATAGATGTCTGAGTTATTGCAGCTAGATTTCAAGAAGAGCCTTGTGGTTGGAGGCTCCAAGGATATGCTGCTATTTTGGAGGGAAATGTAGTGATATAGGTGCTTGCCTGCTTCCTTTTGTTCAACTTGCAAAAAGGGACATCTTATAAATTTCTATTCTTCAATGTGTTAAGAGGGAAGTCTCCCAACACTAGAAGAGTTCCTGTTTCGGGCTGGAGAAAAAGAGCAACACCTGGCTTCAGAGATTAGAACCGACAGCAGAAGCCCATAAACTATACCTAAATGCAAGAAAATATTTGGTAACAAGATGGAAGCTGAGAAAGCAAGAACCCCCTACTTCACCCACATGTGGCTAAGTACAGACCTGGACAAGGCAAAGTTGAATGCACAGGCAGCCCTCAGGACACATGGAAAAGTGGGCAGTTCCACTTTAATCAATTTAAGCAATGCTTTAAGTTATAAATTCTTTGATTTTTGATTCTGAAATGTAATGAAATATAGAAAACTTAATAAAAATTATATTTTAAAAAAAGGAAAAGTGGGAAGTTCCTTTTCCCTTCCCTATCTCTAGAGAGCAGTCTCTAACTCTGGGGTGCAGAAAAGCATATTCATTTCATAGGACTGGTAAAACCAGGACACATCTTAAAAGTATCAGAAACTTACTGAAGAATTCTGTATTCAAAAGTCACATCATTAAATCCTCCTTTTAATGATCATTCTATGATTCTGTGTGGACCAAAGTTCATGATGCAGTCCTACAAATCACTTCTAGAGATAACCTCCCGCAGCTTCCTTACAAAGGGAGCAGAAACTCTCTGTGATGTGAGCTTTCCACTGATACTGTCTCAAACCATGCAGAAATGGAAGTCACTCCAGCTTGCATCCCTTGGAACCTAGATTGGAATTTTGGAGTAGACCTCAAGCCTAACAAGCTAAGCTTCGACCCATAAGGCAGGGATCCCAATTCCTTGATGTCACAGACTGCCTTCTGGACAAAAGGGCAGGAATAAGCACAATACTAAAAGGGTGCCTAAAATTTCCAGTATGTATGCATTATTTGCTAGACTTCCATTCCACCTTTCCTCCAATATCAAGCCCAAGGTGGCATACAAAAGAAAGAAAGAAAGAAAGAAAGAAAGAAAGAAGGAAGGAAGGAAGGAAGGAAGGAAGGAAGGAAGGAAGGAAGGAAATTCTTCAACCAAGCTCTTGGAGAAACAACAAAAAGTGTTTACTTGTTTCTTAAGTAACAAGAAAAGAGATGCTATAATATGCTGCTCTTGGAACTTCCTGTCAATCCTGAAAGTCGGGAATGTGAATGAATGTTAGTGATGGATGATGCTACATCACTACTATTAATAATGTAATTCTAAGTGTGAACCTACGGATCGATAACTTGCTAGAATTCACTGTGCTGCTGCATCTAAAGCCCAGAACATTATCAGAACTTGTATAAGGTAGTCAACATTTTCAGAAATTTAATTTTAGTTAGCTTCTAAAAACTGAAGAATGTTACTTTTATTATTATATCAATCTTTTTTTAAAAAAGACGATGTACTTTATTAAAAAAAAATGCACCATGTGGCTGGTTGGCATAGCTTTTATACCAAGCTAATAACTTGGATCATGAATGACTGTGCAAAGCCCATTCAAAAAGTGTAACCTGCTCTCCCACTCCAAATATTAGTGATTCAGTCACTACAGGGAAAGTTAACTGAATGATCAGAGGGGTTTTTTAGGAACGTTCACCTCAACTTTTCCTGGATGTGCAAAGAGAAAAAGAAAGAAAAGTTGGACTTCTCACACTAGCATTTCATATCTGGATGAAAAACAATGGTGTTTTATTCTATCACACCATACTACACCAAGGAGCAGCTGATTGCTACAAGTTTTAAGGCTCCCTAACTTTCAGAAAACTGAACATGCACTTAGGAGTCTGGTTAATATTTTCTGCTGTCTCTGCTGCCAGCCTAAGGTTGGAATCTTGGGCCTTATGTTGTATGAGGTCAAAGAGGGAGTATTTATTTCCCCCTTCAAACTCTTATAAAAAGCAGAGGTTATGGCCAGGACAGGCCTCAGATTTGGATATGGCATGGGCTGGCCAGTGGCTTTGCCAACAGCCCGCTGCCAACTGAGAAGATCTCTCATTTCTTAATGGGAAAAGTAACTGGCAACTGTTGAAATGAAGTGGGAAAAGGGAGAAGCAGCTGTGATATTGCAGGAGCTTCTGTGTGATCACCTCTCATTTCCTAGGGGGAGTGGTGCAGCAGGGAGAGTGGAAAGCTCATTTGTCCCTCATTTGATGGGGACATCTGGAAAAGGGCCTCTGAAGATGACTCCAGGTATGAGAGGAGGCAGCACTTCTGACCCTACAATTATTCAGGGACTTAAAGGACACCTGTTTCATTGCAAGGGGCTAAAGGATGATCTCCTGCTGAAATGTGTGCGGAAGAAAGCAGGGGAGCGATTCTTTCATGCTCGTTTTGCCCCACCAGCACTGCTAGGGCTAAAAATTGTGTGTGCAACAATTGTGGGGTGTATGTGTGAAAGGATGGAGTATAACTGCACTATAAGGGAGCTACAAACACCCTGTGCTCAAGGGCCCGTAAAACCCTGCACCAAGCCTGCTTGCGAAGGTCATTAGGTTAGGGCACTGGCATCAGCCCTGATGGTTGCAAAGCATGGACACACCATAAGATGAGAAGAGGCAGAGATTCCGAAGATAAAATTGCATATTAATGAAGCTTAATTAACTTTGCTTGGTTCCCCCATGTTCCCCCACAAAGGAATGAGATCCTCTGTATTCCACTTATGACCCAGAACATTTGGTTGAAAAAGAGGCAGATGGGGGAACTAATGCGTTTCTTCCAGCTTATGGACCTATGAGCAAAAACTCATTTTTAGATTCTCCTGTGTTGCATTTGAACTCGTGGGAGTTCAACTGATTGCTCCCTTGTATCACAATATGATCTACATATCTCAGTGGACACTCTTCTTCCACCCAATTTACTGACAGCTCTCCACTGAACAAATAACAAAATCTGAAGCACAGTAAAGAACATACTGCAATATGTCGGAGTTTAGTGAGCTATTGCTAACAAAGGTTTGGAAAACCAAGTTTAACTTTGTGTCCATACAGCTCTCAGAAAGTGAAAAGCAGTAAATGCTAAAATCAATTTGTAGGCATGGCATTATTAAGGATTGCATCCTATAAGAGTATTCTTATAAGCACAAACCTTCAACCCATACATGCCCTTCCATCCCACAACTGTAGATTTCGTTTGACCTGAGGGCCACTGAATTCTGAACTTAAGCATCTTGTAGAAAAGTATTAAAACATATCTATTATATCTGGCTTTGGGCAGCTGAGGCTAAAGAGGTAAAGCTGTGGTGTATTCTTTGTATACAATGTACAAGAAGAACAGATTTAATTCCAATTTAATATGTATTTCCTTTAAGATCATATGTTTAATAGCACATGTAACATTGCAGCTAAAGAAGCCTCTTTGCTTCCCGTGTACAAAATTAGTAGATCCATCTCCAAATCACAGCCAGAGTTAAAATCAAAACTACGCTTTCTTTTTATTTGTGCTTCCAAAATGAGAAATTAAAACAACATGCCAACACTGAGTGCACATTGCATGCATCCCATTGCACATAGAGTTTGGATTTGATATCCCGCTTTATCACTACCCGAAGGAGTCTCAAAGCGGCTAACATTCTCCTTTCCCTTCCTCCCCCACAACAAAAACTCTGTGAGGTGAGAGGGGCTGAGAGACTTCAAAGAAGTGTGACTGGCCCAAGGTCACCCAGCAGCTGCAGGTGGAGGAGCGGGGAATCGAACCCGGTTCACCAGACTACAAGTCCACTGCTCTTAACCACTACACCACACTGGCTCTCATGGAAAGAGACTAATGGAACCTGTATGTTTTGTGCCCTTTTTGGCCAGGTTTCTTAAATCCATTTTACCCACTAATTATAAAAACCCTGGAGAAGTTGGCATTGCACCCACGAATGAAGGTGAGAGACGCAGCACTAGCATATTTACTGCAGCCAGCTCAGATGCAGAACAATCATGCAGAACACCCATCCTCTTAGCAGAGAAGCCTTCTGACAAACCCAATACAGTACTAGCTACCTGTTTTAGACAGTTTGCCGGTACTTCTGTTGCTTGATGAACTGTCTCCTCTCGTCAGAACAGTTATTCCACCAAAACTTGCTGTCTTTGTTATGGCTGGCTTCAAATTGCGATTGGAGCTGTCCGAGTCCGTGCTGCTCCAGGGCCTCTGGAAGTCTGCCCATTTTAGCTCATTATCAGTACTGCTTTGCCGGCTGCCAGATGTCTTCCCCGTACTATCCCTGTTACCCCTACCATGCAAAAGTGGGGAGGGGAGATACAAAAACAAATGGATCATTTTTGCTCAAGCTGCAGCAAATCTGAAAGAGATTTGAGGTTGGTACACACATGAGAATACACACGAGCGAAAAAGTCAGGATATTTATTGAGTGATTGGTGGGCTGTTGCAAAGGGCCGCTGGGCTGCGTTCAGCAGAGGGATAACAAGAAGTGCAAGAGGAAAAGTAGGCCAACATTTTATCTTTGCCTTTGCTGTTGTGCGTGCTTTAGCAAGAAGCCCAACAAACTTCTTTGCCGAGTTTGAACTGCAAGAGCAAATCTGAGGGCACAAAACCATTTATGCTGAAAGAACAGCAGGGTGAGATGTAGCCAGATGTTTTGAACTACAACTCCCAGTCAACATGGCCAGTGATTTGGGAGGATGGGAGTTGTGGTCCACAGCATCTGGAGAGCACCACATTCCTCTGATAGTATTTAAATAATAGTTGCATCTTCACTCTCTTTGCACAATTTAGAAGCCTATAGAATTAACACCGTGTTCTGCATTTCAGAATCACCATGTTAACAGCTAACAACACAACCATGCAATCAGAGAGACTGGCCTCTTTTTTTTACAGGTGTACTTTACACTTCCCTGTAGTTTGACACTTCTCCCACGAAACCTACTTTCACTTCGGTTTCAATTAATTCAAGTTCCACATACAGTCAAAAGCCCTTGCAAGAAATAATACACATAGCAGTGATAGTCCACCTCTGTACCTGAGTGCTACATGTCACTGCTAGACACCCCTAAAACCTTCCTTCCATCCTCATCTTTGTTGTCAAAAACTGCCATTCTGAGGGCCAAACGAGTTGAACCATTAAATGTGCGAATGCATTTAACGTGCTTTGTTGTTTTTTTTAAAAAATAGTAACTATTGGGGGGAGGTAATGTGGCATATTGGGTGGGGAAGGGTATTTAACCGCTTTCTAGGTGCAGTAATTCAAATAAAATGTTTCCCCTAAAGCTACTATTTGCCCCACTTTGGTGGGAAACACAGCTCTGAGTGGAGGACATTGCATGGGAGGTCAAAGTTAAATGCCCTTTCTTGTCCACTGCAGTCCTGCTAGGTCCCTCAGTACAGACACCAGACACATTAAATGTATTCACACATTTTACGTACTTCTATGTTTGTCCTGGGCCAAATTGGAATTTTTCAAATATATCTTTTTTCAACTCCTTTCAGGCTATTTCACCACACACTTGTACTGAGCCCTTCAGTGGCTCTCTCTTCTTCTATAGCCCATCAAATAGATTCTTGCTGTAATCTTAAACCTCTTAATTTTGCTTTGCTATAATTATCCTTTCTTATTAAACTTTGAGTTGCCCTTTGCTCTCACCCTCTTCAGTAACCTGCCTATTTATCCACTCCTCACATAATTGCCTCGCTGCCGCCTTCAGGCCTCATGTGCTCTGTACAACTTCTACGAACATTCCCTTCGTCTATTCATATTTCCTAGTGTGACGCTTATGACAATGCTCCTGGAACTCAAGCATCTATTAGTATTTCTCTGAGCTCCTTAATATAGAAGTTGTTTTCTTGAATCGTTTGTGAAGAAATCAGCAAAATATGCTCACTGAATGCAAATGGTGACTAAGTATATGGTATTGTATGCAATACCAAACCCTCCACAAAATAGGGAGTGTGCCATTTCTCAAATTATTACCTGGAACTTCACACTTACACATTAGAAAACAAAACTACACCCTTACCTTCTAATAGGCATATCCAGTAAACGTTACAGTTCACCACATGTAGCTGAGGCTTACATTTCTGTACAGTGTTTGCTGTTTTTCAGTTTGAGGCACAGAGAAGGAGACTGAATATCATATGCACCAAGTACATTCAACTCACTCAACTTAAAATAGGGCCCTTTACCTCTAAAACATAATAATAAAAACTATTTTCTTCTTAAGGGTCTCATATTTGTTGCTGCCACATGCTAGCAGCAGAAGGTGCATCTCAAATCAGAGGAGAGCAGTTTTTGGTTTTTTTAAAAAATTCAGCATTGCAGTGTAATTGCCTTTTAAATACTCAGGGAAGCCTGGCTATAATTTTCCTTTTGTTAAGCACACAAATCTAGGTCCAGAGATCCATCCCACTTACAGGAGGTTCCAGTGTACACAAAGAGCTCCTGTACGCATTAAGGCTGGATGATATATAATAAGTCCATATTGTGATATCGGTTTCATAATTGTTTACCTGGCAGTATATTGTGAATCATGATGTGTGCACGCACTATGCAAAAAACACAATGTAGGAAAAACCATGAAGCCACCCAGTGCTTCTACATAGCTCCATCTTTCTTTCAGACATGTGATATATCGGTATATCATGATGTTTAGCTGGCAATATATCACAATGTTAAAAACCAACCCTAGCATGCACAAGTGCTTCCCCACCGCTACTGTAGACTGTTGTATGCATCTCAGTGTTCCAGCAGATGTGAAGGTTGAAGAGCAAACCCACTGCTTCCATGAGCTACCTGTGTAGAAAGTGCTTTCTAAATACAGTGGTACCTTGGTTTAAGAAGAGCTTAGTTTATGAACAACTTGGATTAAGAACGCTGCAAACCCGGAAACAGGTGCTTTGGTTTGTGAACTTTGCCTTGGAAGCAGAACATGATGAGTGTGTTCCATTTGTAAATTGAGTCCCCCACTGCTATGGGAAAGCACACTTTAAGAACACTTTGGCTTAAGAATGGACTTCCAGAACGGATTAAGTTTGTAAACCAAGGTACCACTGTATTAAAAATACTAAACATAAACATAAACAAATAGAAACGGGGTAGAAGGGGGTGCAGATATGAAATCAGCACAAATCCTGGCCTGTTTCCTCTGATTTCACCAACATATTTGGAGATTTCAATAACAGATGCTGAAATTTCATGTCACCATGGTGAAATGACTCCCTAGCTACTTCTAAAACTAAAGCCTTCTCTTCCCTTTGTCCTGCCATGATCCCTAAAGTCAACTGACAGTCTCAACCACAACTGGGTAAACTATCTATGTACTAGATCCATATATAAAAAATCAACTGTGTAACTCTGTCCCTTTGGAGACTAATTTAAGACTCAATCTTGAGACGCTTCTGAAAGCTTTGCTGGATATGACGTTTCCAGGAGAGGAGCGGGGTGTGGTGTGGAGGATCAATTTGGGATCTTCTGAAGATTATCTGAATATTTTCAATGGTTTCATTTAGGTTTTGTTAATGCCATAGCCCACTCTGAGGTCAAAGCTAAACATTTAAACAATACAAAATTACAAATATATCTTTAATGATCTGTATTGTGCATACCTGAAGAGCTGCCTTTTCTTAAGGGTTTCATTGCATATGCTATCCTCCAAGAGCCTGATGAAAATGAAAAGGAAGGAAACACATTTAAAAACAGGGCATTTTAAAAACTTGGATTTAACTTGATGCTTCAGCTGTTATAGCCATATTTTTTTTATCATGCTCCTTTTTTAAAAATAAGATTGCAGTAAAAGACACAACAGCTTTAGTGCAGTAGCCATAAGGATGATTTTGGACTCTCTTCTTTGATACTGATTTGTGCACACTGAAAGGCAGCCCCTTTTCTAGAAATTATTTTTGCATTGGTTGCAACATGTTTGCTATAAAAAATATATTTATGGTAGTGCATCACTCCGTAATGTGACACTAGAGTAGGCTCTGATAACATTAAGACACTCATTATTTTCCAGTAATGTAATTGCAGCCAGAATAATTCCATTTACCACAAGTCAAGAGCATTTATATATCTGAGAAAGACAGCATGAACTCTCCTCTGAAACTCAGAATATTCACATACTGTATGTTGTTCTAAGGTGAAATGGCCACCATCGGTGGCAGATTTTACGTGTCATTAAGGGTGGGAGAGATCCAGATCAAAGCCTTGAGGCTGTCCATTTGTGAAGTTCCCATTTATTCCAGTGACGTTTCCTTGCACTGGAGACCTTCCTAGTGAATTCTTCTTCACATTAATTAGTGGAATGAGAGAAGAGCCATTTGGATTTTCTAATTCAGTCACTATGATGTCTTGTGACAGCCTTGGATATTTGGTAAAAACTAGTTACATTTCCCCAGTGTGTGTGTGCATGCATTGGTTTGTTTTTAATCACTAATATAATATGTAACACACCTAAGAAATTAGTGACTTAAGTGCATCCCATCAATTTAATGATATATCATTTTAATACCCCTTCACTTATATTTAAACTGAAAACCTCTGCCAAATGCTATGTATTCCTCTGCTCTAATGTTTGCATATATTTGCTAACCTGCATGTTGAACTTATTAAAAAGTGGCAATATGAGTTCATTACATAAAATCAAGAAATTAAGAGGTCGGCTAATAGACATAGAAAAAACAGTGGGCTAGGTCAGGCAAACTCGGCCTGTTTTGGGACTACAACTCCCATCATCCCTAGCTAACAGGACCAGTGGTCAGGGATGATGGGAACTGTAGTCTCAAAACATCTGGAAGGCCAAGTTTGCCTATGCCTGATATACTCCATGCAAGCTACTTTAAGTTGGGACAAATTAACTGATCCCTCAGCCAAAGTAGCATTAGAATACAAATTGAGGCTATTAAAATATACTGACTTGGGTCCAGATTTCGCCTCCCATGAATAGAAGGAATCTGTGGAAGGCTCCTGATCTATTGGAGGAATCCCACTGAGAGAAAAGGGTGAAGAAGTAATTTTCATTTGTCCCCCCCCCCCATGAAGATCCTATGACCACCCCCTAATCTCTACCAGGAGGCAGCACAGAAGGCTGCAGGAGAAAGGCTTTTAATACCAGTGGGATCATTCTGAGCTGAACTCCACAACCGTTGCTTGAGACCCAGGTCATAGTAGGAATGCCTCTCCCATTACTTGCCAACACATGCCTTAAATTCTGCTGATAATTTCATCTATAACCACAGCAAATTCCATGGCGACTTGTAGAATGGCCTTTTTGGGTTATGGAACTCCCTTCCATTAGAGATACATTTGTATCTCATGTTGACATCTTTTTGACAGCTCTTAAAAGCATATCTGTTTCATCTGGCTTTGGGGGAAGTAAGAGTTAGTTGGACAGTTCCCCGTTATTGTGACTTTGGCGTTGCTGCTATTTTGTGGCTGACCTGTGAATTAGATCATTTTGTGGCTTATGCTGTTTTTTCACTGCAATATTTGCATACTACCTTGAGAACTCAAGTTGAAGGCCTGTCTAAAATATGCCAAACAAGTAAATAACCCAAAATATATACAATGCATATGCACATTTTTACCTGTTATCCAGAAAAATGTTTTCTTGGGAGCAAACTGACTGGAAGACAAAACAAATAAACAAATAAAAAAGCATTTTGGTTGGTAAACAAGGTAACCCTCACATACGACTTTTCCAGGTTGAAACCAGAATTACTTTCCACATTCATGCATCATGGATACAATGAATGCTCAAACGATTGTTAGCAAGGAATGTTTTTGTGGGGGTCACCACATCAATATTTCTTATCTCAGAAGAGTTCAGGTTTCAGATATTTTTTGAGAAGTATAGGAAGTGCTTAAACAACAATCCCAAAACAAAGATATCTAGAAGTGCTTAAAACCTGCTGAAATCAGAGGAACAGGTATGTTGCAACTAATTTATCAGTTTCAGTGGGGCATAAGAACAGCTAACTTCTTGACTGGAGCCAAGAAGTTAATGAGAGACAAATGGAAGGAAAATATGTTGAGTGAATAAAACAGAGTGATTGAAGCTGAAGCAGGTAGAATAGTTATAAATCCTGCATGGTTCAATTATAAGAAACAAATTTAAGAAAGCTAACGGTACTAACAGTACTTTAACGTGTCCTGGATGGAAAATAATTTGACAAAAAATAAATTCCATTGACAAGAATCTACCATTTTAATGTTGTTTGAATCCATGAATTATTCTCATTGCCTTTGACTCTGCATTTCCCATTTGTTTTTTGTTCATAACGAGCACAATAGATGTTTTCGAAAAGAAAGAAAACCCCCCCCCCAGCCAAACTTGCAGTGAATTTAAACAAAATAAGTGAAAATGAATAAGAGACAGAGAGCGAGAGCGAGAGAAGCAAGGAATAGATCAGGTCCATTGCTTCCACAAAGCGTGTTCTCCCTAACAGAGAGCACGTGTTGCGGTTGGGGTAACAAGCCACCTTGCCACGACTAGGCAGATTTGTGAGAGACCCAAGCCTCCTAAGGGGTTAAGATTGGGTTGCTGGGGCAGTTTTGTTGTTGCCAAATTTGGAGGAGGGGTTAGAGTCTTTAAATACAGGGGCCAGACGTTGGACTTCCTCTTGGCCGTTTTGCATCGGATCACCCGCCCTCCCTTCCTTTAATAGGGTGGTTTTCTTGTTCGCTTGACCTTGCTATGCCTGTCATGGGGTCGTCCGCCTTGGTGCGGGGGCCTGGTAGGAATTTTGCCATCTGGCTGATTGGCTGGTGCCATTTGGTTTTCGCCTACTGCGTAGCAAATCATCACAACTTGTAAGGTTGGCGGTTAGGCATTGGTTAAATTGGTGCTTGGAGGGGTAAGTGCCTATGCCTCCAAATGATGCGAAGGGAATTCCGTTAAAGGAATCCAGGGGCTTGCCATTCTTTTCGTCCTTGTCCCCGGAGTCGGACTTGGGCCGTGCAAGCCCCACAGGAACATGAGGGTGAGTAGTGTGAGACTGATGCCCAGCTTCACTTTCTCACCCAATACTTGTTTCCCACACTGGCTTCCTTTGGTGTCCGGAAGGCCAGCTCTGTCTCTGAGGGCATGGACAGATAGTCATAACCAATGCCTAAGCAACCACTCACATTTTTTTGTAATTGAATAAAGTTGTGGCCAAAATTATGCCAAAAACCTAAACAAAAATTGATGTGTGAAGTGTGAATTTTTTGGGTGGCAATTGTGGGACTCAACACGCAACTATGAAACTGCAGATGATTCAAATCACATCATAAGCCACATCAAATTCTAGTGCTATGAAAGTCCAGATACTGTGTACATTTTCATTTTTTTTTACAGGATGTTCAGAAAGGGGCTTCCAAAAATTGTTGTGATAAATCACAGACATCCATGTTCATTTCTAGTTTTCTCTCGTGAAATACATATGGCTGAAGCATTTTGCATAAACTCAGCTGCTGCTTGGCTGAGGCCAAGGAGGCTGTGGCAATTTACAGTAACAGATATTTCATTTACAAGCTGTAATAGTGATGATGATCCCAAGCCCCAATGTAATAATAAAGGGTCTCTCATGGAGTATATGAGCCTGACTGATTAAAACTTTCGTTTGCTGTTCTGCGTTGATTGCACAAATTTCACACAAGAAAACAAGGCTGTAAGGACACATAGTTTACAGCATGGAGAGAACAGCAAATATGTTCATGTGGGGGAAACCCCCAATACTTCCCCCCATTTTGCTGCTTTACTTATCTTAAGCTGCCCATTTCATTTAATTAACTAATTTGTATTCCCTAAGATGAAACAAAAACATGCAATATAGTTCTCCACCTTTGACGGCATTCATTTCCAAAGAGGTCATAGTTTTGTTGTCAGTTGTGTAAATGTATTAGTGCGTCGTCCGTGTTTCTGCACTACATGCTGGATGTAAAAATCGGCTCAGAAATCTGTGTCAGAGAAGACTAGAAGAGCTCAGATGTGCATATGCGGTCAAGTTTGCGGAGGGAACATCGCTTATGAAAATTGCTGTTGTTCAGGTGAGGAATAAGGGTAAACAGCACTAAATAGTTATTGAAAAGTGTAAGATGACTGTTACCTCTTCAGTATCTTGAAGGGTATCGGTGTGATCAGCATTACAGGCTTATGGATAAACTCTCAATAATAGCTCCGTTCATCTTCCATGCTGCAGAAGCTGGCACGAGGCCATGCCATCTCCTGGAATATGCATTTATCAGTGCTGATGTGGGTCTCCATGGCACAAAAGACAGACACAGTTTATTACATTACCCTTGCTGTTGTTGTCTTTAAGAAAGAAAGAGCTGACAAGCTTTAGGGGAAGCAAGTTAGCTATTATCATGTTGAGTTTCACTTTGCTCTTTTATATGCAATGCTCCATTTGCTTAATGCTTGTGCTATCATAGCATAGCAATTGCTAACACTACCTTTAAATGTTTCACTTGCCCGCCAATCGCAAATTTAAAGGAATGCAGGACAAAAAACCTCAGTATGCAAATGCACAAATGCATTTTCTTAAAGTCCCGCTGAACTATCTCTACATGCTGAAAATGTCCTACAATCCCCCATGAGAAGTCTTTTCTTCTGACACTAATTTCCCATTTCCCTCCCAATCCATAGTGTTAATATTTCTGGAAGACATGTAAGCTATTTTATCTGTAATCAAGTGCTTGGTTAACATAACCTTGTGAAACTATTTGAATGGCTTAAGAAGAGCTTGGGCGGGGGCGGCGCAGACAATAAACAGGGGCTATGTAGAAAGCAATGTGGATAAAGTTTGGACCTGGGGTTCAGGTGGCCTTCAAATGTAGCTTAAGTAAGCAATTCCCTGTTCAGTTAGTCATTCTCTCCCCCTTTCCCTAATATTATTACCACTGTATGAAGGAGAGGATAGGGGGAAGCCTCTTCCTCCACGTCCCAGTTACTATCCTTTGGGCCACAGGACCCCATGCTCTGCAGTCTGAACAGCTGTGTCAGGAAACCTGCTATATTTGAACAGGTGCCCTATGGGACTTAGAACCCTGATCTTGTAGGATCCTACCATACATTGGGGGTCTATCTGTTACTACCCACCACAGAAGGTCAGCCCCAATACTTTGGCAATGGGGGCATGGGTGATGGTGGCATGTTGGCCCCCTCCGACTTGTGCAGTAGTAGCCACATGGGGGAAAACAACAGAAAAGTGCTTATATGTATCATAAAAATCAAGATTCTGAACTTGCAGCTATCACAAATCTAGAGGTAATGATTTAAAAAAATTATTACCTGGATCCAGACTTAGCTGGATCCCACCAAAATCGATGAATCAAGTTGGCCATGGCTTAAACTCCATTGATTTCAGTGAGGCTTAAGCACAACCCTCTAATATGTTTATTATGCTATAGTGTGTGTGTGTGTGTGTGTGTGTCTGTCTGTCTCTCTGTCTGTCTGAATGAAACTGGGACAAGGTGGATTGCCAGAATGGTATGGATATCTCTGCTCCAAACTCACAAATAAGTAGCCTGCCCCTCCTCCCCCTTTGCTTGTTCTTGTTTTCCCTTTGTGCATGGTCTCTCTCTCTCTCTCTTTCTGACTTGAACCTTCCTTCTTCTGGAGACCACATTCACTCATATTACTTAACTGAACTGTGTTTTAAATCGTTCATGTGACTGCTCCATTACTCTGCTCAAGGTATGTATTTATTCACAAAAAATCCTAAACAACATCGAATCATTACATGTTTGATTAAACAAAATAAATAGATAATTTCATGGAGGATTGGTCTGTCAATGGATACTGCATGAGAAGTATGATGGGCACTCCATGATAAAATGTAGCATCCTTCTGAAAGAAGGCCATGTCTGGATGCTGCCCTCAAATGTGACTATTGATTAACAAAACCAAGACTGGCCAGTACAGCAAGGTTCCTATGGAAACAATGGGAATAGATCTTATTAATGTTGCCTTCTAATAGTGCTGTGGTGATGTGCCATGGCTGTAAATTTAAGCAATAATAGCAGAGTAGTAAAGGCTTTCCTTAAGAGGTATTGAAGCGTTACATATTTATAAAATAAATTTACACATTCCGTGATAGGACATTCATGAGAAACATGTGCTGAGCAACCAGACCGCTACTCTTGCCTATTTCCCTCCTTGCAAAAGAGTGTCCTTTGTATGTTTCTTCTGCAGTTCTTCCATCACCCACCCCTGTATCTTCTGTTTAGCAACCCAAGCCTCTCTGTTTACACAGCTGCCAATCTGTTCAATTTTCTCCTAACAGCATCTGCTTGTAGTGATGCCAAAGCAGATATTTGAGGCGTATCAGAAGGGTGGGGACAGCATAAATTAAACACAATTTATAATTAAAAAAACAAGGGAAGTTGCTACGGTGGTGTTATTCATGTTCATAATTTATTCATTGCAAATTTCCAATTAAAATGAAATGAAAAAGCTGCTGTATGTAATTTCTGCTCTGCTGTCCTTAATCGAGATATCTCACTGCCAGTTTCAGGGTCTATATTGGCAAATGTAATATAAATACAAGGCAGGACTTTTCTTTCAGCCGGAACTCGCTGGAACTCAGTTCCAGCACAAGGGAGTTGTTCATGGTGAGCTACCGCACCTCTTTTTCTAGGAAAAAAGCACGGATACAGGGTCGTATATATTTAGCAAACATGGACACTTTAGCACAAGCTATCTAATGGTTATTGATTGCTTTCATCATCCCCGTGGTGAGTTGGAGCTGGAACAAGAGCTGTATATTTGCATCCATGAAGTGTGAACTTTTGCAACTGGTATATCCAGATTGCCTGGAGATGTCCCAGATTGCAGGCACTCCCCTTCTCAACGCCACACCTAGAGCAGATTTTGTTCTTGGTGGGGTTTATTTAAAAAAGGGGGTTTAGAAAAGTTATTGTTGTGGGTTAAAACATTCAGACGTGGGCAGCTACAGTTGTGAACCTCATCTCTGCAATTATACCGCAGGTTGTAGAAGTTTGCTTTGGAGAATACCTAACGGACGCAGTAATTCTTAATTGTTTAAAATCTAGAAAGTCGAGAAATCCAAAGAGATACTATCCCATCCTATTAAAATATCTACTCTGTATTCTACAGCAAAACAGATTTCATATACAACTGGAGGGAGGGGGACTGACCAACAAACAGGTGCCTGTAATGGGTGGAAGTTATCCCATGCTAAGGCACCAAATGAAGAGTTTCTTCTCCGAAGCAGGAGAAATGGCAGTAGAGAGACAGAACGTAGATGACTTGGGAAGGGCGTGAATGTCATGTGGTCATACACAGCTGTACATTTCACAGAGTCGGACCATTAGTTCAAATAGCCCAAGATTGTTTTCTCACCAGCACTTGATGCTTCTGGGTTGTATTGAAGTACCGTATTTTTCGCTCTATAAGACGCACTCTTCCCCTCCTAAAAAGTAAGGGGAAATATGTGTGCGTCTTATGGAGTGAATGCAGGCAGGAGGCTCTGCTCAGTGCTCCCTTAAAGAGCCCCGTGGAGCGTGTGTGCGGCTCTTGGGGGCTTTTCCCCGAGGAGGGAGAAGGGCTGCCCTTTTCCATCCTCGGGGAAAAGCCCCCAAGAGCCGCACACACGCTCCGCACACTCTTTAAAGGGAGCGCATCTCTTGGGGGAGCCTTCATCCCGCTGCCCAGAAGAGGCTTCGTGCGGCTATCCCATAAACCAGGACAGCAAGAGGGATCACTGCGCAGCGATCCCTCTTGCTGTTCTGGCTTCTGGGATTCAGAATATTTTTTTTCTTGTTTTCCTCCTCCAAAAACTAGGTGCATCTTATGGTCTGGTGCGTCTTATAGAGGAAAAATACGGTAAGTCATTGCATGAATGGAATAACTTCTGCTTGCGCAATGGATTTTCCCTCCCCTCTCCTTCCCTTGCATCCCCCCCAACTTCAGATCTGCTCTGGTTCCCCTCACCCTAACCATCCAGAAACGGTAAAGGGAAATTCTGTTGTGCAAGCAGAACTCATTCTGCTCATGCAAATTCTTAGTTTGATTCACTCCTGAACATTTATCTGGAAATGTGGACTGGACTTTGGGCTGTTTGCATGCAGAGCATGTGCTCCACCACTGAGTTACCAAAATATGGCTTGCGACTTGAGACAGGTATTAGAGAACACAGATATCTGACAGCGCGCCTTAACAGCATTGTGATCTCCCTTTTTATATTTTGTTAGTCTTCGGTTTTATGTTCCTGTTAATGAAGGACGGAGGCAGCTACCCCCTCCCTCAGATGATGTATGAAAAATGCTACTTCTCAGGCAGTGAAATTTGATTGGACTTCCATATCCCTTTCCTCACTGCCTCTGCAGCATACAGCATGAGAAGAGGTGACGCGCCAGCTGAAAACAGTAGTAACAGTAGCATAATTAATCTAATTTGCTCAACTGCATATTTGATTTGCATAATATACAACGCTTTGTTTTGGGAGATTCAGAAATGGCAGCCCTAGTTATAAGATTTAATTCACCTCTAATTTGAATAGCATGACATCATGTGATCATTCATTACATTGGAGGGGGCAATTTTGATTTGTAAACATGTTTCTAATGTGCCATATTAGATTCAAATCAGCATGGCAGCCCAACTTTCACAAAAGGAAAGGGAATGCCACAGCTACAATATACTTTATTAAATACCTTTTCTAAACCTACTACAATATTCATTTATCCCTCACAGAAGGCTTGTAAAGAATTATTGCTTTGACAATACTTTTATATTGAATTTTTACAAAGGTGTAATTGGTCACCGTAGCTATACGTTTGGGCTGCCTAAGATTAAAATGTTTGTGCTCTTACCTGTTAGGCTGAAAAAATGTTTTTGCTTTAGTTTATACCTAAATGAATAAATATTTGTACAATGATGGTGGGATTGGCTTACTTTACTGCACACTTTGAACAAAACCCCCCAAAAGCTATCCTGATAGTTATTGATGTGTTGTTGAAATGGGATTAGTTTGATTTCATAATCAACTGAATGTATAAGAGACTGGAGGAGAAGTATCTGCAATGCTAATCTGAAAAATATCTAGTCACAATTTCATCATTTTCACAGGCTAAAATAGACCAAGCTGCTCTCTTGATTCTACTGAATGGAAAATCCCAAATGCCTATTAAATGCCTAGTATTATCTTCTACTCTCAATCATAGTAACTGAAAAACTCAGTGCCTGCCTCTCATTTAAAAATCGAAAACTGGACTAAGGCACCAACTCAGCAGTTCAAATTGGATTCAATAAATAGTTCAAAAAACAATCAGAATAAATCTGGACCAAAAAATAATTCAACGAAGTTTTAGGATAAATGCGGGCCAAAATTTCCCAACTAGGAAAACACATTGCAGCAAAAATATAACTGCAAGAAACAGATTTAATTTGGGTTTTAACTTTTCTGATGCCCAATCTGTGACCTTTTAGCATGTACTATAATTTGAAAGCACATAGGTACAAAAGAAAAGGACTCTTATAAGAAGTAGTGCATGGGGATCAGAATGTTTAAGGCAAAAAGTATTTAGTTATCAACACCATGCTCTAAGCAACTGAGTCTGGAGGAAAGTGGACTGGAGAAGGTGATTTTGAGAAGACAAATGGGAGGAAAGAGTTAAGCAGCCTTCCACTCAGCTCAGCTTTCCTCTGCTCAAAAACAAACTTCTTATGCTTTTCATTTCCATTAAAATAATGAACATGTGGGAGACTTTAAGTTTTCACCTGAGCAACAACTAGCTTGGGTCTCAAGCTGAAATTATATGACACAACCAAACTCTTAAGTACATAGGAGGCAGCCTCATACCAGAACCAAACTATTTGTCTATCTAGCCTAGTATTTCAAACTATGGGAAGGCTTGGGGGTGAGGGCTTGGGGGGGCATCAAATGTTTGCCTTGCTCCCCCTGCCATGTGACAAAACAGTGGGCCCACGGCCCGTCAGTTCCATGTTGAAGTACTCTTCTGGCCCACTTGGCATGAGAAGTTGGACCACCCGGATCTAGACCTATTTCAATCTGGGTTCATGTCTGGTTTGGGGACTGAAATACCTTTGGTTGCTTGGTACAGAATCTACACTAGGAACCAGAGAGGTGGGACATTTCTCTTTTGCTCCTGCTGAACATATTAGTGGCATTCAGTACCATTGGCCATGGCATCATAGAATCATAGAGTTGGAAGAGACCACAAGGGCCATCGAGTCCAACCCCCTGCCAAGCAGGAAACACCATCAGAGAACTCCTGACATATGGTTGTCAAGCCTCTGCTTAAAGACCTCCAAAGAAGGAGACTCCACCACACTCCTTGGCAGCAAATTCCACTGTATCCTTCTGAACTATCTGACAGAGATGGGTTTGAAGGTTACTACTTTGCAGTGGTTCCAGTTCTTCCCCAGGGGTTGGTTCCAGAAGATGGTGATGGGAGTTATTCCGTTTGGTACCTTGGTCACTGGTGTACTATATGGTGTCAGCCAGGGACTGATTCTGTCCCTCACCGAGAATGGTAGTCTGAAAGTCTGGGGTGCATTTTCACTGAAATATGAATGATACACAGCCCCTTTTCTCTTTTTCATCTAATATCAATGAAGCTGTTGCAGTTCTGAACTGGTACCTGAAGGAGGCAGTGGGTTGGATGGGAGCTAAAAAAATACAAAACTGCAGTTCAATCCAGACAAGATGTATCTGCTCCTGATCAGGAAGAAGACTCTGGAAGAGGGTTTTAGCCTTTTATGGATGGGGTTTGACTTGCCATGAAAAATTAGGTTCAAAGCTTAGGAACACTTATGGAGGTTCAGGGGTCAGGTGTTCCTGGGGTGCTTTTGCTGAGCTTTGGCTGCAGTGTGAGTTGCACTCATTCCTGAGGAATCAGACTTGTTTACATTAATGCGTGCCTTAGTTGCATCAAGGTTGGATTACTGCTATGGGGATGGGTGAAGAGTCTTTTGATCCATTGTAAGCTAATATTCAACAGGAACTTAGCCTTAGAAACTAGATTCAGTCCAACACCAGCTCCCAAAATATTTCTGAAGCCACCCTTCCACCAAAACTGCCCTTCCTATTTTTGTTAAATGCTTGTTCATTTGAGATTACTTTTTGGACTGAGCTCCACAAACGATGGCATGATCTGCAAGGGTGGATACAGATATGCCTAAAAATAGGAGCTCATCGCGGGGACTTTTTCTGCAGGGACAATTCATGCTGCAATTAAAAACGTATCAGCTTCTGCTTGAGATATTTCTCCCGTTTTTTAGATAGTCTGTCAGTTTTGCTTTCTTTCTAGTTTAAGTACAACTTATGCATTCATTAAATTAAAAGTTCATAAAGCATTTTCATTTTCTTTAAGTTGCAAAACTGTTCAAAGGGTGGGCAGAGGATCATGAAACCAAAGATCTCAGCCAATGAGCATAGGAGAGTTGGCCTCTGCTTCCAACTTACAGAACTGCTGCCTGAATGTCAGCCCTAGAAAGGAACATATCTGGCAGAAACATGGTAAGTGAAGTACCTCGTGGCATTTATCCTAAGACTGTTGTAAAATGATGGATTTATATATTCCCCCCAAATGGCTGCTAGATCACACGTTTACTATTCCACACTCCCATTTGAATAGTTCTAACGTTTTTCAAAAAACACTCCTGGATCAATGAAACAAGATGGTGGATGAAAATGTCTATTTAAATCCATGTTCTGCACCTGGGTGTTACAGAATGACTCCTATGCACTAAGATTTAAAAATTAAAGGAAACCAAGTTCAGCACGCCTGCCCTATTGGAGCTAATCTTATCTAATAACTCTTCTATCATTTCAGTTTCCGTCCTCCTAAAAAAAAGGGCAAAAAATAAATAAATCCATAATCAAACCTTCCCCCCTCTCGCTCAATTCACATCCCTCCACTGTCTCCTGCCACAAAGTGCAATCTTGCCACAGTGTCAGAGTGGGAGGATCCTGGCTGACTACTGATAAAGATATGGCACTAAAGAGGCAATTAAAACAACTACTCACATCTTGTGCAAATATTCTCTCCCTCACCCTCTGATACTCCTCTTCTCTCTCTTCAATTGATTTACTTCGTCTGTCATCTCTAAATGGATGAATTCTGTTTTGCTGAGCATAAAAAAAAACCAGGAGGATTATATAAGTTGAGCTGCTAAAAACTGCAGTTAAGTAACTGTCAGCCGAGAATAATAAATGTTCACTTAAACAAATGAGGCATGAGAATGACTGTGTTGTCTCATTCCTAAAGTGGCATGCGACTCACGGTGTTATGCTATGCACCTTACAGCATCAATCTAGATGCTACTGGAATGTTTCTGCTTTGCATTGGCTTGGTGGGTTCTTCTCTTTGATCATATGAAGTTGCCTTATACTCAGCCACACTGTTGGTCCATCTAGATCAGTCCTATCTGCTCTATCAGACAACATTCCAAGGTCTTTGGCACGCCTTGATTTACTGCATTGCTTTTATTTTTCATAGTTAGCTACACTGGGAACATGTGTGTACTCAAGGTGTACCGGATAATAATTTAAATTAGTGTTCCCCAACCTTGGGTCTCCAGCTGGTTTTGGACTACAACATTCATCATCCCTAGCTAGCAAGACCAGTGGTCAGGGATGATGGGAACTGTAGTCCGAAAACAGTTGGAAAACACTGGTTTAAATGATGTTTTAGCCCCCTCTTGCTTTCTGAGACCTTGTCAGCTGGAATTGCCAGGTATTGAACCCAGGAACTTCTGTTTGCAAAGTATGCATTCTACCACTGAGCTCTTCTGTATAAGAAGAGATGAGGTAGCATGATTGATTTGGAAATCAATCTGCAATCTAGAGTAGAGGTGTGTTGGCTCCTTCCACTCAGGATGCTCCCAGCTAGTTGGGGGGGGGAGGCACATTTGTCAAACTTCCCTTGTTAATTTATTGAAGCAGCAGCAGCAGCTATCAAATCAAGTGAAGGAAAAGAACGTGGAAAGGCGAGTGATATCAAAGGCTGAAAAAGCCTCACAGATGAGGAGAAATGATTCTGAGAATATTGTGCACAAGAGTTCTAATCATTTCTGTAGTAATCCTTAGGCTGTTACTGTCAACTGGAGAGGAAATGCAGACTTTCATTGCAGTGAAGTCCAGAAAGCAATAAAACATGTTAAGGTGCTTAATGGGGAAGATATTGCCCTGTACAAAGCTTCATATCTGCTGTTAGCCTGTAGCTGCAATTCTCTCGCCTTCCTCCTTTAACTGCGCTGTATCTTCCCTCCGCTCCTTTACCTTCCTTGCTAGCAATCTGTGCTCCCTAAACCCTTCTTCTCCATTTCTGAAAACCAGCTGTGTTACCATGTGCAGCAACAAACTGCAGAAGAAAAATGGGAAAAGAAACAGTATCTTTTGTAGGAGGCGGAGAGATGCTCTCTGGTGTCAAGCGGCTGGATTTACCCAAAAATTAAACGAGAACATAGACATTAGCTTACCTTCGCGAATTTTCCTTTTAAAAACTCCTTCAGAATCAAAAACCCTTTTCAATTCTTCCTTTTTAAAAATGTTCTTTTGAATTAAAACCTTCACTTCCATCACAGGTTTATTCCTGCCCCCCAAAGGCTGTTAAACTACCTAGCATTCATATATTCATATATTAGCATGTTTCATAAGGCTATCTTTAGTGGTGCAGGAGGACACAACAAGCAGCACACAGAAGGGGAGCTTTCTGCCACATACATGCAAAAACAAGCAAACAAGTTCCATTTATGATAAAGGGGGTGGTCCTGAATCTTTCAATCATTTGTTTGTTTGCTATTTCATGACATTTATACACTGATTGATTGGGGGGGGGAGACCTCAAAGAGGTTTACAAAGAGAACCCCCCCTCCGCAAGTGAAAAATCATGTATTGATGGTTGCAAAGTCAATCTGGTCTCGTCGTAACATTTTACCTGTTGATGGCTGTTATTAGTCCGTATTAATCTCTAACCAGCTTGGCATGACTCTAGAAGTTTGGAAGAAGTCCCACAGAGACACAAAGACATTTGCCAAAGCGCAGCTGACAAAAGTTTCCCCCAATGGGCTTCGGGGGGCCTTTTGAACATTCCAAATCACTTTTCAGCATGCAGCATGTCCTGTGCCAAGCAAAACTGCCCATGCAAACTGCCACTGCTGAAGCAAACACACTTATGGCCGATGCTATTCCACTGTGTGCCAAAAACAGGGGAGCAGGAGAGGAAGATGAGCAGGAAGGAAAAGCAGCAGTAGCAGTATAGTAGTAGTAGTAGCAGCAGCAGCAGCAGCAGCAGCATAAACAACAACAAAGGAACATCAAGAACACCAGTCAGCCCACTTCCAAAAAGAAAAAAAGGAAATAAAAAAATGAATTTCAGCAACTCTCGAACCGAGAACCAACCTGATTGTCTTCTTTATCAATACTAGAGTTATCTCGCTTCAAGATAAATCGCTTCTGGGAATCTTCACCTTTTTCATCTTTTAAATGTTCAGAAAACCTTTGCTCTGGTCTGCCAGCAAAGTAAAACATATCAATAAAAAATCTATTTTGTTTTGCTTTGAATTTGTCAGCACTTTTTTTAAAAAAAATGGAGGCATTTAGTGCAACAGTTGAGGCTGCTGATGTTGGTAACAATATGTAGCATCTGTTCAAATGCTGCTGTTATTGCTATAAATATATTTTGCTGTTCTGTGCATTGCAAGGTGAATTTGAATGATCAGCCTGTGCAGTCTGCTTGCAGCGACTGAATAATAAGAAAGCAAGCCAGCAAACAATATATTAATTGACTTTTCCAGTTATCATGACCTCCAGCAATGCTGCAAGTTAATAAAGGCTTATACAGATTGAAAAGGAAAGACAAATTTGATGGGGGTCTTCTACATAACTTCTCATAATACATTGAATTGGTGAACTGTGCCAGGGGAAGGGTCCAGGGAAAGGTCTTTAAACAAACAATTATCCAACAGTTGGGAAATTGGGGAGGGGAGATCAACGTTGTCACATTGTATTGATTTGCCAATTGATTTAAAATCCATCCAGATGGTTATTAAATGGCCAGACATTACCAGCTGACGACTTCACATTTCTAGGTTCAGAGACTGAAATAAATTGTAATGTGCTCTGCTATGACATTGTTTAAAAAGGATATGGAGAAACGTGTCTCTTTACATTGAGCTAACAATTGACATAATTGCAGACTTAGGGAACATTTTAATCTCCAGGACACTGTCTGTCATTAGCACCCCAGATTTTGCATTTTTCTGCCAGAGCAGCAAGTTGGGTTTGAAAAGTACAGAATCGCATGTTGTCACATAACGTGTGCGTTGTTAATTCAGGAGCATTTATAAAATGGAAGGAAAAGTGTGAACAGAAGGATTCTTTCTCTGCTCAGTGCACATGTGTTACTTCCACAAGCATTCACAGGAGACAGACAGGACTGTCAAGGAAGAACTGAGAACCCGAGTATCATCAACAGCACAGTAATGGATCCAATCTGTGCACAGATCTCCTCTCAACACGAACAGCATGACAAACATGGTGGGTGAGTGGGAGGATGGAGGAGTCTCGTTAGAAATAGCTTCCTTGCCAAAAATTTGAAAATTCAGATTTGCACACCTTTCAAAAACATGTTTTCTTCCCTTCCCCTTTACAAAGATAAAGAAGAACAGGGATTCCAAAGTAAATACATTGTGTTTTTTTGTTTTTTTTAATATATATTTTATTCAGGATTTTCTTGTTTTACAGAAGTGTAGTGCCTCGTATTTTTTTCCCCATATAACATTTTTACAAATCCGTTTCATTTGTTGAGGCATTAGGGGGAGAAGAAAAGAAAAAAGAAAAAAGAGAGGGGGTGGAGGGAGGGAGGATGGATAGGGGTGGGGTCGGGTGGCGGTGTTTCTATTATGTTTAATGTATGTAGAGTTTGGTGTCAGCGTGCTTGTGTTGTTCACTTGTGTTCCTTTGGTGGTGAGAGAGGTTGGGGTTGGCCTAGGGTGTGATTGTTTGCTTGTGATTGGCTGTGGTGATCTTTGTTTTCGTGTGTGGGTGAGGTGGGTGGGTGTTTTGGATCAGGTTAGCCATATTGATTTGTATGCTGTTGGTGGATTATTGTCACTGTCCTGTTGGGCTGTGTATGTGATAAAGGGGAGCCATACCGGGGTGAAGGCGTCTTCTTCTGTTTGTCCCCATGTCAGTTTCAGTTTGTTAGTTAATTTTTCTAGTAGGGCTGTTTCCCATACTATTTGGTACCATTGGTCCATGCTTACTCCTGACAGGTCTCTCCAGTGTCTGGTTATGGTGTTTCTGGCTGCTGAGAGCAGGTGGGTTATGAGTTCTTTGTGGTGTAAATGGGAAGTAAATACATTGTTAACGCCAAGCATTGAAGGAGAGCATCCTTCTTACTGTTACTTTTCTCTCTCGTCCCTCTGCAGTCCCCCCCCCCTTTTAGAGTGTAAGCTTCTTGGGATATGGACCTGACAATTTTTATTTTTATTTTGCTGATAAATATGTACGTTACCATGTCAACGGTTAGGCGCTGTGGTCTAAACCACTGAGCCTCTAGGGCTTGCTGATTGGAAGGTTACCATGTACACTTGAGGCATATATAAATAATCCTCCTTAACCTCAATATAATAAATGTAAAGGCAATATGTTAATGCATGCATGCCAACCTGTGACCATTTCGACTGCAATTCATAAGCCCGCTTCATCGGGATGCAGCCAAATCCTAACATAAATGTAATACGCATCTCAGCCCACACACTGCCGATAACAATTGATGACATTAAATTCATTTACATGAAGGGCACTTGATACAACACTCGAAAATTAATAATGTTTCTGCCATTCATTTTTACTCATTCGGAGGGTATTCATCCACATCACATTCTTTGCCCACGCCCACCCGCTTTTAAAATAATGTTAAAGTGCATTGCATTTCAAATCCCGGTAACTCCATCCATTTCATGGTAGCTGTGAGTATTCTCTTTTAGCAAAGCCTGCTGATGAAAAATTAAGAACATGTTTCCTGGAATACCAAGGTCTTAGTTATAAAAAGCTCCAGGAGAGTGCATTAATCCACCATCATTTAGGCCTGGCTCAAGGGATTTATAAGTGGGGAAAGTGCTGTTGTACTTCGGTCTTCCTTCAGGGCTTCCCATAAGCATCTCATTGGCCACTGGACACTGGACTAGATGGCCCTTAAATTTGTTTTAGTGTGTTTCAATTAGTGAAAATAAATACAAAATGATTTGGCAAAAAAACATAATTGGTCCTTTGGTCTGATCCAGCAGGAGTTAGTAGTTGGAATTATAAATAATAATGATGATGGTAATTTGTTACTTATACCACATCCATCTGTTTGGGTTGCTCCAGCCACTCTGGGTGGCTTCCAACAGAATGCAAAAAGCATGGTGAAACATCAAACATTTAAAACAGGCATAGGCAAACTCGGCCCGCCAGATGTTTTGGGACTACAACTCCCATCATCCCTAGCTAACAGGACCAGTGGTCAGGGATGATGGGAATTGTAGTCCCAAAACATCTGGCGGGCCGAGTTTGCCTATGCCTGATTTAAAACTTATTGATACAGGGCTGCCTTCAGATGTCTGCAGAAACTCGTATAATTGCTTATCTCTTTGACATCTGATGGGAGGCCCTCTGCCTGGTTCTCCGTAAGTTCACTTCTCGCAATGAGCAAAATGCCAGAAGGACCTTGGAACTGAACATTAGTGGGGTTGGAGATGTTCCTTCTGATGTTGAACTTTACCACTTCAAACTGCAGGGGTTTTTTTTGGCGGGGGGTCTTATATCTGAACATTTCTCCCATGTAAATAAGTTCTGTGCATGTACTAAACTAGTTCACAGGGGAAAGGGCTGCATGAAAACTCCCTCCTCAAGTTTCTGTTTTGCAACGTACAGTGAGGGTTTCTCCCCACTTTTACATGTGGTATATAACACCATATCTGCAGACCGAGTGGCACAATTCTGAATTTGATTACCTCAGTCAACCATCTCACTCTGAATAATGTGTAGTCTGACTCTAAAATTCTCACTCAATTCCTGTTGGCTAACAAAGCAGTAATGATTCTCTCTGTTGCACAGGAGATTGTTTTTATTTTTAGCTACTTGACCTTCAACTATCTATCTATTACAGCATGTAAACAAAAACATCATTTCCACTCTAAGAGATAGGTAAGTCTAAGCATAAAAGGAAAAAAAACTTTTTGCAGTAGCGCAGTGACTAGGAAAGAAGATGCTAGAATACAGCAGTAGAACTAAAAGCTTGGCCTTCCATTTAAGTATATAGCTGAATTAAAATTCTGAAGTTGATGAAACACTGATGGAATACATTAGCATGTGAAATATATCTCTATCTTATCTTAAAGCACATGTGCACAATTTTTAGTATACTGATTCAACTATACATTTTCTAGAACTACATTTTATACATGTAGCAACACACCTGCTTATGAGAGAGTTACTTCCCACGGTGCACACATATGTTAAGAAATTCAAACTATATGCAAATAATCTTCTCTGCGTATACAAACTATTTCATGTAGATAATTGTGTCACTGCAGACCTCATTTTTGCCCAATTACTTGGGTTCTTGTGAGAGCAATAGTTTGGTATAATCATTATTATTAATAGCAATGATAATGGTAATAATGATCATTATATTGTGGGGGGGGGGGGAGAGGGAGAAATCCTGAATGAATTCTCCTGAATGAATTCACTCTGAAAACAACTCCAGGTAATTATTAAATAAGCAGTTCACAACGAAAGGGGAGTAATTGGTCACACGTCCAACTACTTGAGCTAAATTCCCCAGGGAAAGGGCTCAATATAAACAACCTTGTAAGTAAAAAATAAATGAAAACCCCAGAGTGTTGTACATTTGATGTTCAGCTCATCTGAGATCAGCACAAGAGTTCTGAGTGCTATGTATCTCACAGGCTAGAATGTACAGAATTGAACTGGAAGCCAATAAGCATTAGCCATGTGGTGCCATGAGATACTTTTAACCAAGTGGAGAGTTGCTGGCCAAACAGTCAGGCAATATCCATCATGGTTCCACTTTCCTAGACGGTCAAGCTGCAGCATAAGGGGGCAATCCTTACTTGTCATATAGCTAGAGCAGGGGTCTGCAACCTTTAAGACAAAAAGAGCCACTTGGACCCGTTTCCAAAGGGGAAAAAAACCTGGGAGCCGCAAAACTCGACATTATAAAAATAACTTTTTTGTCACTTTTTTATTATTCCTTTGTTTGACCCCTCAGAATTACTCCTCCTCATAGAAATAAACATTAAATTAACAAGTTACCTTTGTGTGTGTGTGTTCTTCACTCCCCTTCAAAACAGTGACCAGCGTACATGCCCCCTTTCAATGCAGTGACCAGCGTACATGCCCCCTTTCAATGTAGCGGGCGGGCGGGCGGGAAGGTGACGTCGGGACGGTGCGTGACTAACGCACGCATCGCCCCCATGTGACATCACAGCCAGTACAGCGCCCGCCACAGTGGGGAGTGTCGGGGTGCACAATGCGCCTCCTCCCCTTGCTAGTATCCGCCCCGGAGCCGTGGCAAAGGTGTAAAAGAGCCACATGCAGCTCCGGAGCCGTGGGTTGCAGACCCCTGAGTAGAGACTACAGACAATCGCTTTACCTCTCTGGGTAAGGAAAATTACCACACAATATGCTTTTAAGCTGCTATCCAGTATTTTCGTTACCTATTTCCATTCTTCTTTCTGGCCCGAGCAAAGAAAAGCGACATTGCAGGTGGGAGGTAGAATGACGTTCTCACCAGGGAGGCCTATCTCATGTTTGCAGAACCATTATTTCAATGTATCCTTCAAAGGCCAGTGCCTTAGAGTCTAGGAAGCGTATTTTGCATCTTTATTGAACACGTTTGCTTTATTATCACTCTGTAGAGTTGGTTCCTCCAGTACAGCAAATGAAGGAACAAGTCAGTTATGGTTAAGCAAAATTATTGATTCCATTTGTGTAAGTTGTTTGCTACAGATTGCTCTGATTCTTCCTTCAAATTGGCAACCAGGTGGAAGCATGTGTATTTTACTTTTCTAGCATTGCTGGAACGATTAAGGGGGGGAACCTAGACCCTAATTCATTTTAATAATAATAAAACATATAATATTATTGATCTACAGTATACAGAAGCATGTTACATGTACCCACATCAAAATAGAACGAGCACATGTTCATTATCTTAAATGAGTGAGGTGTGTTCTTCTAATAATTGATGACAGCTCACTTTTCCTTCATTGTCTTCTTTATCTAATTTGTGTTTAACCATGTCAATGTATTTTAAAGGTACGTGGCAAAGGTTTGAAGAAAGATGGGAGAATGAAGGGACTCAAAGGCTGCAAAAAGACAACATGGTTGAGGAAAAGGAGCATGGATGAGATACGAGGAACAAGACTGTTTAGCAGAAGATGAAGAAGACACCATGAACTTGTATTGGCCACAGTTGGAAACAGAACGGGATTTGGCCAAGTCACTGTAATGTAAGGATGAAAGGAAAAGATAAAGAAACTCGTACCTGAATATGAAAAAGGAGAGATGAAAAGAAGACAGAACAGTCAGTACAGGGATCTGTATATGCCTAGTTCTTTCAGCTGCTGCCTCAGCATGTCATTTTAAAGAATTCGGATGTCAGGTGCGTTTTTGAGGGAAATGAATTGCAATACTCTAAGCTTACTGTACACAAAATGGAAGGATACCTTCCCAACAGCTTTCCCTAGATCACCCTTTCTTGAAATATCTTGTGCACACCCACCTAGATCCAAAAGTGGTGCCCTGTGACCATGAAAACCATCAAGGTCCACTTCACACTCCTTGAGTAGAGCAATGAATAAGATGCTTGGACTTCATCAGACTGGCGCTGGGGGTGCTCCAGGAGTTGAACAGAGGGGCCTGGTTTCCAACAAGACCAGCCCAAGGCATCAACCAACAAGACCAGCCCAAGGCATTTTGGAACCATAAATGGTGCCCACCTCAAACAGGGAAGTTGGGGTGAGTGAAGATCTACACCAGGAACAAGGGTGGGAGGAGAGCAGCAGCACCTCCTAGTCATCAAGAGGCCACTGTAGATGTGACATGGGGGTGGGCGGCTGAGGCAGATCTGGCTTCCAAGCAGACACCACAGCTGTTGCTGCTAACACAACAGGAGCAGCAGGTGATGCATTCCTTGGAGGCTGGATCTGCTGCCCTGTGGATCCTGCCGCCCGAGGCAGTTGCCTCACCTTGCCTCATGGGTGGGTCAGCCCTGTCAACCCCAGACTACTTGAAATGGTGTCCACATGAAGACTTGCTGCCTCCTTTCCCCACAATGTATAGAGATGTCACCAGGTTGTACAGCTGTATCGTGTGCGTATGTTCTACGTCAAAACTAGCCACGGCTCGGAACCCGAAGCACTACATGTTGTGGAAGGGCAATATGGCGGTGGGATGTTGCTGACAAATCATAATGCAGATGCCATTTCAAATAGGCAGGGCCTAATGTGCAGGAGAGTATGGGCAGATGGAAAAGAGAAGCAAGGACAAAAATGAAGAGAATACAAGAGCCCTGTTCAAACATGCCCTCCATAAGTTCTCAGAACACACTAGTCCTGCACACAGAATGCACCTCAGCATATGCACTAGACCTGCCCCATCAGCATATACACTAACTCTGCTCCTGACATTCATGTACTGATGCAGAAAGCCTGAAGGAAGAATCTCTATGCATCCAGCTGAATGCACCTAGGCTCCAAGGTGCCTCCATCTCATGGACCACCTATTCTCATGGAGAGCTGCCTCCAAAGGGCTCCTTAATGCTTAACAGGAATATTCAGCACTACAAAGGACAGAGAAGAAAGACGGAGCCCCCCAGATTTAGAACCGTTTGGAAAATACTTGGGATGGCAGTGCCCTTCGGTGACAATTAAGAGTACATTATTTCTAGAGAGCTGCAATACTTCAATGAGAGATCTCAGAAACCTCAATACATAAATGTGTTATTAGAATGCACTGGATGTGGAAGACGAGCACACTAGATGTTTTCAGTGGGATTGGTTGCAGAATGAAGGGAAACCTTTAGAAGCAACACTGTTGAAAGAGGACAGCAGCGGCCCAGTGTGATTGCAGGATAAGCACCACAAAACACATACACATCCCAGATACAAATCTAATTATACAAATATACCAACAGGCGGCTAATGCAGCTGATATATGTTCCCCCCACCCCAGGAGTTAGAAAATTGCTGCTACAAATATAATTCAAATGAATGGAAAAGTACTGTGCAGATTTAAAGCACGACTATGAAGGTTTTCAACTGATTTTGCTGCATTCATCCCTTCCTCCCTCGCCTCCCAAATTTCTGTTTGTCTTTAATTCCAGTCAGCTTTTCATCATAATGCCTTCTGTTTTCAAGGACTAGTGTGGCATAGCATAGCTTACATTATTTTTGTGCCCATGAATCATGCTTTTATAGAATGCAAGGTGATCTCATCCCTTTTTTTAAAAAAAAAATGTTAATGGCAATTAAAAACTTGCAAAATACATCACTGCAGCAGTGGGCATATTTTCTATGACAACCACTCCATAAATGCATGTGTATGATGAAGCAGAGGTGGCGAACTGATGAAGCATAGCTTTGGGGTGTGTGACTGGCTGTTTGAATGCATTGTCACAATAAGGAATTGCAGCGTTACCTAAAGGATAATCTAATTCAGGGGTCAGCAAACCATTTCAGTAGGGGGCCGGTCCACTGTCCCTTAGACCTTGTGGGGGGCCGGACTATATTTTGAAAATAAAAAAAGAACAAATTCCTATGCCCCACAAATAACCCAGAGATGCATTTTAAATAAAAGGACACATTCTACTCATGTAAAAACACACTGATTTCTGGATCGTCCGCAGGCCAGATTTAGAAGGAGATTGGGCCGGATCCAGCCCCCAGGCCTTAGTTTGCCTACCCATGATCTAATTCAACTCCGGTACAGATTAATTTCACCCATTTAGTTTCTTATTTCCACCCTTTTACATTCAGTTTTTTCTCATTTCCACATCAGCTTGCAGAGTTTAAAACAAAGTTTACACAGAAATCCATACGCATTTGCATGTGGATGTTTTCCTAATATCATCTTTTATATGCAATTCGACACAATTATGTACGCATCTTTGGTTGGGTAACTGTATCTCAAAATTTCAAAAAGTGTGAATTTCCCAGGATAACTGTATTTTGAGATCACATGCTAGTTTGGGAAGTATGAATTAAATAGGTTTGCATTATGATGCAAAGTGAATGCATTTATTCTCCGCCACAACCAGGCCAATGCAGGAAATTCACTACCAGGGGCCCCCTGATAGGTGGCCACAAACCCCCCACTTCAATAGTTCCAAAGGAGGAAAGTCCACCATCTTTCCACTGTCAAACAGCTCCTACCATCAATATTCACAGTTAGCATGAATCCCCAGTGATACCTTATCCCTGCTTCTCTTAATTGTTTGGTGGCAGTCTTGGAAGCCCTGCCTCTACTTAGCGTCTATGCACTCAGATCCTGCAAAAAGAGAATGTGGCCTTTGTTCCTAAGGGTTTGCATAAGAATGTCTTTATGCAGCAAATAGTAACAAATGCTACTATTACATCCCTTGAAGGGTGGGGGTTTTTGGCTTCAAGTTGAGGCTTCGGTGAGCTTTCTTAATATCCAGTCTGAAGAGAGTCAAATTTGGCACCCAATCTTTCTACCAGGTAGGTGGGAATCATATTAGCATTTTCTAGCTGCAGGTCCTAACAGTCTTCTCACCCAATCTTCCTGATCAGCAAGCTTTAAAATTAGTTCTCTCTGGGTTTTAATTTTTTAATCTGGCTCGTTCTGGTCACTAAAACCTAGCCCAGGCATAGGCAAACTCGGCCTTTCAGATGTTTTGGGACTACAATTCCCACCACCCCTGACCACTGGTCCTGTTAGCTAGGGATGATGGGAGTTGTAGTCCCAAAACATCTGAAGGGCCGAGTTTGCCTGACCTAGCCCACTGTTTTTTCCATGTCTATTAGCCGACCTCTTAATTTCTTGATGAACTCATATTCAACATGCAGGTTAGCAATTTGGCTGCAAACCATCTCAAGTGAGTCAGAAACAGAGGTTGCTGTATCTCCTTTACCCACATATTTATTCTTAGCTGTCATCTGAGAGGCTTCAATTATGCTGCCCATCTGATTCCCCACTTTACTACTGCTTAAAGTATGTAGCAAGATTAATTTATTTTTTTTACTAGTCAGTGTGCCTTGTTGCATATCTTGCCTGAGTGGATATTCTGAGAATGGTTTTTGTTGGTATAATCATTTTATGGGGTGCAATTAAGTCAGGAAAGGAAAAGAGCTCTGGGCCCAAGCTGTTTTCTTAGCACCCACACATATGAATCCCTCAACCCGATACTTCTGTTTATAGCTTTTTAAAAAGGTGTTTTTTTTAAGCCTCTGCACTACTCGTGTTCACTTTGTGGTCTCTAAAACTCCTAGATCATTTTCATGTGTACTGCTGCCAAGTCAAGTATCACACATCCTGTATTTGTGTCCTTGGTATTTCCTATCTAAAGGAAGAACTTTATATTTATCTCTGTTGAAATGCATTTTGTAAGTTTGGGGCCAGTTCTCCACCCTGTCAAGATAATCTTGAATCTAGCTTGTGTCTTTCCAGGAGCAGCTGAGATGCAACTGAAACAGATGAGGACCACTGAGGCAATCATTGATGAGTTGAAATGCTCCCCCAAAATACCCATCATAGTGTAACCCTAAGTTCTGAATTACCGGGGGTTGTATATGCAGGGTTATAAACAAAACTTTACTGCTTTCCTTATTTCTTTATGTTTATTTGCATTAGCCCTCTACCTTTCTAATGCACATATGTGTATTGAGTGAGAACTGGGAAAAGGGAATAAATTGGGGGGGGTGTCTTATGGGATTACAAAAAACTTTCAGCATCACAGAATCACTACACTCACATGCAGTGTAAAATAAATCTTATTATTTTCAACGCTTTTAAATCAATGAATTTGAAAGAGGGATGGGACGGCACTAAAACCCTTTTGACATCACAGTATCACAGCAGGAGACCCATGGGAGCAGTTGTAAAAAAATGTTTATGTTTCTTTTCTTTAAAAGATCAAATGGAGAGCAACTGACCCACACACAAAAAAGTGTAATGATGGCATTGAAGTGCAAGATCACTGGGAGCTACTACTACTACTACTACTACTACTACTACTACTACTACTACTAGAAATTTGGGAGGCCTTGGGCAAGTCAAAGAAAGTTTTAGGGTTAGCCACTGCTCTTTTAAAGACTGTATCTACTTTATTCCAAAACTGGTAATTTTAGAAACCAACACTTCTCCAGTAACATAGTATTATATATAATATTGTATTGTATAATATCTCTCTCATAACACAAGAATAACTTTTCTTCTCAACTGATGACAATAGAAACCATTTTGTGAATGGATGTGGCATGGACATTTCACACCACAGGTGGAAATCCACATAACAGTAATTTTAAAAGCACTGACAATGACCAAGTTTGCATAGAATGCTAAGCCGCAAAACCGAGGCTTAAAAACAACTAGTAAATGTGAGGGTTCCCAAAGTGAATGCTGCAGTTGCAGCTGCCGCACTCCTCCCTTGGTCTAGCTGCTTCCACACAACTCAGGTTTGGCTTAGGGTTACATTTGAGCTTGAGCTCATGGCTGGGAAAACCCAGCCAGATGAGTGGGGAATGAATGAATGAATGAATGAATGAATGAATGATCATGGTTTCTTACAGTCCAGAGATATCACAAAGTGCAATCAAAGGTTTGCTCTTTGTTTATCATACGCGGATTGTCTCTAGTGAGACAAATGACAATCCTAGGTAAAACGACAATCATAATGATGATGACGATGATGAGTCAAACAGTAGTTTAGCCCAAGGTAGCACAAGGAATAGCACAGCAGCTGGAGTCTTCACTTTAGATACCTGTATGTTTGCTTGTTCGTGATAAGCCATTGTTTGGCTTAGCATTATGTGAAAACTGGGCCAATGAATGGCAGTTCCAATGATGTGGAAGCTTGAACTCCCAAAGAAGTGTCCTTGGAAGGATGCCATGGACTAGTTTAATATTGACTCATAAAATAATGCAATTTAGGAAAGTTTGCACTATTATGTTACAGTACATTACATTTCCTTTGGTAGTTTTCCGTTTCCCAAGGTCAGACTAAAGACTAATTATTTTAATTTTATTTATGGCAGGATTATACCCTTGAGTTGTCAGACTGCAGTGTTTAACAAAGACTGTAATGATTGACTAATATTTAACTAACATTTTATTGCGGTGTAATAGTTATAAAGTACATGGCCACCCTAATTCCAAACAAATTAGTTTAGATGTTACATTATACTGAAAAATTAATATCAGGGACATTAGAGATGGTTCATTACTCCCAAGTTCTGTTCTTGGATACATGCAGAATAACTTTTTGGAAGGCGAGGGAGCGCTATACGTCAGGGCTAAGTTGAAGAAACAAGAAACCCCAGAGAGCAGCAAAATCTTTCATATAACCATAATAGCTGCAGGGTCAAAATGGTTACAATTCTGTGCAATGATGAATAAAATGGCAGTCCCTCTATTTTTCTCTTTTAAATGCCTTTTCAACACTTTGTATCCACCACAAATCTTCCCTCACCCTGCTTAAGATATCTGGAGTGCTATTCTGGAACAGATCATAATCTTAATCACCCAGAGCAAATATCAGTGCTGAGCAAATCCACAGAATCACATTAGCTACTGGATCAATAGATTACATTTTGTAAAAGGAACAAAAAAACAAAACACCTATTCCTCATAACTTAGGACAGGCACATTTGATGCCAGAAGGTGACTTTGTGCATTCGTGTTATAGCACAGTTCCATATGGCACCTACTCCTGTGAGTTCAGAATGTTCAGGTGGCTCACTACCACATTTATGGCCAGCTTAGTTTTGAGCACTGGCTCCCCTGCGGCCATACTGTTGGAATCGCTACCAAGTTAATTAATAAACTGACTACTCTGTGGGATTTGAGAAATGAGAAGGGCACACACTTTTCTGAGCTCCTCCTTTCTCGTGTATAAATGAGCCTGATGATTCATTCCCTCTTAGGCAAATGGGTGTATTATTTATGGATAACATTTATGGGGTAAAACACTACTTACTCAAACGGATTTAGGCATGTGGAACCTCCACCAGCCCCTCTCATCTTCTTCCAGTGTGTCCTTGTTAAGGCTGCACATTGGCTTGGCAACTCTGGCTGTGTTCCCTTAGCTTAGCACAATAACTCAGACTTTCAAGCTTAGCATGATTTACTGTAAACAAGCAGCATGCTGGTGTACACTGCCCAATTGCTCCCCCGTTGTTCCACCTCTGGCACAAGCAACATAAAGAGCTTCCTGTTATATCTGAACCATGGATCATGGTTTCTTGCTCCCTTGTTGTTGTTGGCATTCATCTGTCTTGAGAGACAATGGAGTGCGCCTCTGGGGGTGAAGTCAAACCATTGTGTTAGCGGCACCAAAGTGACCTCCCTGGGGCACAAGCCTGGGCAATGTGTATGGAGGTCATGGGCTGCCTAGACAACAAGGCCCCTCTCCTGGCCTTGCTGTTGTGGAATGAAGGAAAGCACAGCAATACATTTAGCAGCAGCTTGGCTGCAAGAGTTGCCAGGAGGAGGCGCACATGATGCCATCCAACCATCTTAGGGACTCCATTCCAGATTTGTGTAGGGTTTGCTGCTTAGCCTTTTCTTCTCCTGAAGATATCACACAAGGCAATGGAAGATTAGGATCAGAGTTTTCCTTCTCCTAGATGGGCAACCTTCCTAGGCTGATGAGCCCCACCTGCCCCTCACTTCTCTCTTCAGCATGTGCAGAAACCACCTTCTTAACCCCTGGACCCATCACTGGTCTTGTCCACTCAATCCACTGGAGCCTGTCTTCACATACAAGGGAAGTCCCTAACTCATGGAGGATTTAAGACTCTTTGGCTACCCTCGCCTGGTTTAGCCAGTCAGTTGAAGCTGTTTCCTGGGGCACAGCTGCTGTTGCATGCTAACAGCTTCTAGGAGCCACAGGTGAGAGCTGAGTGCAGGGTTGGGACCAAAGGTGGACAAACTATCCCACAAGGAGTATAGTGTGTCCACCACCAGAGGTACTACGCCTCCCCTAACACCCCATGCACCCTAACAAATCACAAAAACAGTGTGCAAGAAGAGAGCAAAGCATACAAGCCCAGGAGTCCTTAAAGGCTAGTTCACATAGCACCAAACCATGATACGCCATCATGTCTGAACATATGTGAAATTTATTACATTGCTCATATGACACAGTGGCACAGTTTGCATGTGATGCCAAGTCAAACCATAGCTAAGCATGAACATACAAGTGCACAGGCATTCACAATAAACACCATGGCTGCTTTGCTCCTCACCCAGTTGTGCTCTCTACCCTGCATTACGTCTGAACCTGAACTCATTGTTTGCTTCCCCCAGATAAACTACAAGCAGTAAGCCAAGAACAAACCTTGGTTATAGGCAGTGGGTTGTCTGGAGACAAACAAACCACATGCCGAGGTTTGAACATGACTGCAAACCAAACTAGTTTAGCTCCAGGTAGCCCCAGGAGAACCAGGGAAGGAGCAAAACAGCCATGGTTTTATTGGGACTACCCCCATGTACATTCATACTTTATGTTGCAAACCTGACCAATAGGGCATTACATGCCACAACAGACCACCTGAACTTATGTTCCAAATGAAACCCAAAATATATTTTTCTTTGATTAGAAAATGAGATCCTTAAGGCTAAATTCTCTAGCACAAACCTAAGGTTTGGGGGTTTTTTTGTGTTTTTTTTGCTATTACCTAATTTCCCATGCTTGCATATTGCACTTCTTAACAAATTAAACCTGCAATCCAATGCAAACTTACTTCTGGGACTTATTTCAGAGCAAACATTCAAAACTGAGCTGTAAATATAATATATTATCTTTGGGAATTTCCACGTTGCTGTTTTTCAATTCCTGCTGTTTGCTAAAATCATTTTCAACCTTACTTTGTCCTTTGCCTCCCAGTTTTGTTTTATCTGTAGATCTGGAAACAATTTTTTCCTTTCAAATCATTAAGAAAAATGTGCAAGCCCCACGAGAAAAAGAACCAGAGGATCCCACATATTACAACCTACCTGACTGACACAATGGCATTAGTAATTGCTCTCTGAAGTTTTCAATCAACACCTAATGGGAGACACCTTGTAGCCCACATATCCCCAGCATCCACAAAATTATAGTTTTATTTTGCATTTTAAAGAAATCATTCTATTAATGACCAGAGCTTTAAGAGAATGCAAACTGTGTTAATGTGAAATTAAGAGGTTTTCTAGAATAACTTTATTCTCTTCTAGTGGAAAGCTTTTGGCAAATTTATTGTAGTTGGTTTTAAAGACATCAAGTTATCAAGGCTGGGTTGCTTTATGGTAGATTGGGAGATATTATCTAGGTACATATAGAGAAAAGATAAAGGAATTGTACATTGTTATTTGTTTGGAAACCAACTTAGTACTTGTTCAGATGTAACAATCAGAGATCACTAAGTCATGGGAAGAAGTATTTGTCCAAATAAAAGCAATTACCTTACGAAAAGTCTCTAAATGTCCAGAGCTGGCTCTCTTCAAACTTTTCACGGGAGATAATATTAACTTAAACCTTTAATAAGACTCATAACAACAAGATGCTGGGACAACTTAGAAGGTGCTGCTTGGACAAATTGGTACAACAAAGAGTGGCAAATAGCACTTGTGGAAAATGGAAACAAATAAAATTAGCACAAGGACAGAAACTTCCTTCCTTCCTCTCTTTTCTTTTTGTAACCAGCTTCAGAAAATTTAACTTACAGTGCAATCTGATATATGGCTGCTCAAAAGTATGCCCCACTGAGTTCAACGTTAGATTTATGGTCAAATAACTGGGCAAAGGATTGCAGTCTTCATTTCTTAAGCCATACTTTCCTCTGATGTCCGAACCAGGAAGCTGTAGTTTAAAGGCCCCAATGAGCCAGAATAAGAAAGAAGGATCTGAGTCTGGTTTGGAGGGAGTCCTTAAACCAGAGTTTCCTGTTTCAGATGTCACAGGAAACTGTGGCTCAAATGATTATGATGGTGGGAGGAGGGAAGGGAAGAGATGAAGATGCCACAGAGTGCAATCAATACATCTGAACTGGCCCACTGCTTGCTGCTGAATTTCTTAAAGAATAATTTAAATAGATATACCTGTATAGCTATAATGGATGGCTTCTGCACCCATGTAACTGGTACAAGATATTAGCAGTGAATCAAGCCCCTATGCTGCTGACACAAGGGATAACAGATTCAGTGTGGGCAGTACTACCCACATTATATTTCAGCTATGACATATTTGGCACAACGGAATATGTAACATTCTGCTAACATAATTCTTATGCATTATAATTTTGCATTAGGGTGCTGGAGGAGCATCAAGGAGCCTGTGTGACAATGCAACATACAGTCACACCAAAGTCAGGGATGCAAAAGAGACCTGTGAACAAGCACAAAGGATTTCCATGAAAGCACAACCCTTGCCTGTCATACTTTCCTTAATGTTTTGTTGATTGGGGGCGGGCGGGATAAGGAATTCACAGCCCAATGACTTCTAGGCAAACTGAGCATAATACAAATATGTTCCGGACACTAGGGCTCTGAAATCTATAAGGTGCTGCACCTGACAACTCACCCACCCTCCAAGACTGGCTTCTTATTCATTTCAAATGAAGGATTATATTTAACCAGAATTCTCCATGAAATGTATGGGAGAACACACTAGTAAGTAAATAAATAAAAAAATAAAAAAATCCAGATATACTGAGTTGTTATTGAATGGCGGCCAAATTTTCCACCTCATTCATGCATGGCAAAACAGGAGGGTTACTTATTTTCATATAGTTATTTTCATGAATCATTTTAAGGAGGGCAATGTTCTAGGGAGAGAATAATGGAGAAGAAATGTGAGTGCTTGGTGTGGATATTGTAGGATTTTTTATATTGCCAGCACACACATGGCAGCAAAACAAAACAAAAAAGGCTTCAAGAAGAGTGACCTTCAGCTTATGGGTATGTATAATTTGCTCTCTCACACACCCCATCCACTTCCTAGATTTGAGCACCCATTTAATCTCCAATAAACCTTTGGCGTGAAGTCAGTCTCTGTTTTGGATCAGCTCCAGTGCACACAGGTCAGTTGAATGGGGGCATGTCTGCCACTAGCTAAAAACCATTATGCTTGAAGAATAGGTGAACTCCTCATTCACTACAGCCTCTTTCAAACCTTCATAAATGTGTTGATTGAATGCGCATAAAAGAGTGTTATTGTACTTGAATCCATGGCTTATACACGCACAGCCAAAGGGAGCCCATAAGTGCATATGGTTCACACATTTAGCCAAATATGTGTATGTTGCAGATGGGCTAACCAGCAGGTCCCTCTCTTCTCCTTATAAGTTTAGTGAATATAACTGTGGGAAACATCTGAAAAAAGTTTGGGTAGCATTCTTACAATAGTAAGTTGAACCTCATTAATGAAGAGTCCATGGAATCTGTGTATCATTTCCTGTTCCAAGCGTCACATGAAAATTGTGAAGCTAACACAGAAGGTGAATAGAGTGGTAGGGAGGCAAAAGATAACTACTTGTTAGGGCAAGGAATTGTGGGTATGTGATAATATCACATAATTAATTTTGAATTAAACAAGCAGTTCTTTGGGAACAGGTTTCAAGGTTAAAGAAACCTGGGCTGCTGAGTCTATGCAACGGTTAGCCAAAAACACTAGTGTCACCTTAAAGCCTAAGAAAATGGTGCTGTTTGGGAAGCAATCCACCCAAATTTTATGGCTACAATATGTGCTATTGAATATACTGGATATATGTTCAGAACCATTTCCAAAACTGACTTTCTTAGGGTGAGACTACATGTTAGACGCAGATGAAAGCCTGAAGCCTTCTTCTTCTTTGCAAAGCAACTTCCGGAGGGGATAACAGAAAAGTACTTGGGGAATGCTTAACTCTTCCTCTGTCGGACACTTTTCTGCTGCTACCTCCCCCAGATAATCCACCTCCCCATGGAGGTGAAGGAAAAGAAGAGCGGCTGTGTATGATTGCTGGGGCCAGAGCATACCGTATTTTTCGCTCTATAAGACGCACCAGACCACAAGACGCACCTGGTTTTTGGAGGAGGAAAACAATAAAAAATATATTCTGAATCTCAGAAGCCAGAACAGCAAGAGGGATCGCTGTGCAGTGAAAGCAGCAATCCCTCTTGCTCTTCTGGCTTCTGTGATAGCTGCACAGGCTGCATTCGCTCCATAAGACACACACACATTTCCCCTTACTTTTTAGGAGGGAAAAAGTGAGTCTTATAGAGCAAAAAATACGGTAGTATACTCCTGCTTCTTATGCACTGTTAATTGTTCTTTCTGCAAGCTACTTAACCTAGAAGAAACTATTTGCAATGCATGCAGATTTACAAACTTTTTTGAATAAGCCTTTATGTGTGTTTTCTCTCTCAAAGTAATTTAAATGTGTGTGTTTTCTCTTAAATACATATTTCCATGTGTGCGCAAGGCAAGAACTGCCAATAATTGCAAGGAAACATTCAGAGAAGTGAGAAACTAGGGCATTTCATATAGAAATGTGCAAATATTGAATTCCTCAGTTATCCTGACTTTGATTAGCTGAGCCAGTGACATAGCTCCAGAATGTTCATGGTTACAGAATGTTCATGCACATTTCAAAGGTCAGGGAACCAAGTTGTCAGAATGTCTGCAGTCCAGTTTCTCTTAAGTCCTGCGAAGAAAGTTGTCAGTTTGGGTTGCATTAGAAACTCAGAGCTAGGGACAGGAGAGCTTAGTAGATCAGGCTGAAAACTTTGAAGAAGCAGAGAAAATAGGAACAGGGAGCCAGAGGCAAACAGTATGAAGGAAGGAGCAGAGAAGGTAAGAAATTAAGAAATAGGAACTAATGAACTAAGGCAATAAAGGGCTAATAAGTGAAGTGGGTATAGGGGCTAAATTTCAGACATTGATCTGAACCAAGCATCCCATTCTTTGGATGCAGACTTGAAATTTCATGCAGGACGAAACAAGTTTCCATTATTTGCTTTATCCAGTGATTTCTTAGAGAAGCAGGGACACCAAATCATCCAGAATTCTTTCATCTTCATGGGGTGCCTAATTTATTTTAATTCTAGTAGCAAATCAAACAGCAGTTTTCAGTTTCCTACGCTGAAATTAACAGAACCTGCATCCACCAGAGTTCAGCACACACAACAGAGCGATTGCAAATCAGCTTGATCAGACTGACATGTCTCTTATAAACAGAGTGCACTCTAAGATTGTACCATTAGGCATCAGACATTAGTGTGTATTATGGTATTGTCATTTTAAAATGGTTGTATGTGCCTTCTTGTTGTGAGTTGCCTTGGGCACCTATTGAGGTAGAACTGGAGATACATTTTTTTAAGAAAAAGAAATAAATGAATGAATGCATTCCTGCCTACCCAGTGATATAAGAAGCAACTCTTTGCATTTTCTGATGCCCATTTTCTACACAACAGATGCTCTTAGCTCATTTATTATGCAAAGTGAATTAATTCAGAGACAATTTCTCAACTGTGAAAGGGTAATGATATATATGGAAAAACGTTGCATTGGAAGAACAAAAGTAGAAACCAGATAAGGAACTCATTGTTCAAAAGGAGAGTCCTGTAAAAAGAAAATAGGGAAGAGAATGCCACACAATACATTTACCCTTTCGAGAAGTATTACACGTAATAGTTTGCAGTGCTCCAAGTAAAAAGAATAGTCCACAATTTACTTTTTCTACACTCCAACATTACAGCGGTAATGAGCGGCTAGGAAATATAACATTCCATTCCAGAGGCACGGCACAGCTTTCTTATCAACAAACAACAGTTAGATTGATTTGCTTCACCATATTTCATGTCCTCAGTGTTCTTCCAAGGACAGGCATAATGAAACTCCACATGAGAATGAATGGTAAAATAAATATTTAAAAAAATATGTATTACTCAAATAGAACGAAAGAACAAAGGAAGAAAACACCTGGGATGCGATAAAGGGAATGCACTCCAAGTGATTCTTAGCAAAGGCAAATAGAAGGAGAACAGTGAGGTGGAACTTACATTCTCATATTGCTGGTCTTGTTGATAATTACAGATTTCCCAGTCTGATCCACATTGTGATCCATGCCAAAGTACGCTGCCACTCTGTGCACTAGCATTCGCTGATATGACGACATCTGGGGGAACTTTTTATAATGATTACTGGAACAAAACGTCAAAGGGCTCAATATGATGCAGCCTCTGACATGATGGAACAATAGCAGTCCACTTTTTAAAAACAAAACCCCAGCAGCAACCACCCATGATCTTTCAAAACATTAGTTAACGGGCAATTGTCAGATCTGGTATGCCTAGTCTGTTATTTTCATTAGTCTCTTTAACAATAACTCTTCCAGTCATCCATCCCAATATTCTGCATGTGTCAAGTCTGTATTTAAAATATAAATATGCAAAATGTTTTCAGTTATTGCTTTTTATGAGCAAAACAACCTGCATTATCTTATAGCTTTATTAAAATTGTTGAAGGGAAGAAACTGAATTGTTTAGTGTGATACTGGGTCGTGTTTTGCCCAAACAGGCAGGTAGGTATATTCTGACTAACATCAAACAGACAATTGCATCAAACAATCTCTTTTTATTTCAAATAGCTTATGCAAACTCCTTTGAAATTAATGGTAACTGTACATCAGAAATAATTTGAGCAGTAGAGCTCAGAAATAAATATATAGCAGTAATTATTTAGTTGTATCCCGTTCTTGCTCCAAATGGTTCTGGTAGGTATATGTGAAGTTATCTCCTTTGTCTTAATTTCACCCCTGCAGGGTGAGAATGCCCAAACTTTGCATTGGAACGGAGGAGCATTTTGAACCTTAGTCTCCAAAAAGTCTGTAGGTCTGGAGCAATTGCTGCCTCCATCCTTAGCTCTGAAAACATAGGACTGTCTGGGGGCATTTGCCAATGAAACCACCACAACACAATTAAGAATCCATACTAAAGACGTTTATCTAATTCCTTAGGGATGAATAATTACTAAAGACATTCGTTTTGTTAAAACCTTTGTATTTTCATATTGTAATAATATTGCTCAAAACAAAAGTCTATGAGTGCCTGGTATAGTAGACAAGAGCCAGCAAACAAGAAATCAATACTGAAAATTAACTTACCTGTTGTCACTGATAAAATCAATAATTTCCTGTTCCAGTTTTAACAGTATCATTCTATCCCTGTTAAGAAAATAATAAGAAAATCACTACTCAGGGGGTTTTTTTTTGGAGGGAAGGGCGCAGAGGACTACAACTGCTGAAATAATTTCGATGTCTCTTTGCTCTGTCCCTTTACAACAAACCCAAATACTTGTTTATGACATGTAAAGATATCACAGTTCACATCCTGATGGCAGCAGGCTGATAATCCTGGTGCCTTCCAGGAACTTTTGGAGTATAACCCCGTTATGTCTGACCATTGGCTATGGTGGTGGTGACTGATGGGTTGGGAGCCCAGCTTTGTGAGTGGCTCATGGTGGCCACCCATGTTGTAACAGAACCCCTGACATATCATAGTTTCCCAATACCTCTTCTGCAGGAGTCCATAAAGGTAAAGGGACCCCTGACATTAGGTCCAGTCGTGGCCGACTCTGAGGTTGCAGTGCTCATCTCGCTTTACTGGCTGAGGGAGCCAGCATACAGCTTCTGGGTCATGTGGCCAGCATGACTAAGCCACTTCTGGAGAACCAGAGCAGTGCACAGAAACACCGTTTACCTTCCCGCCAGAGTGGTACCTATTTATCTACTTGCACTTTGACGTGCTTTCAAACTGCTAGGTTGGCAGGAGCAGGGACCGAGCAATGGGTGCTCACCCCGTCGCAGGGATTCAAACCGCCGACCTTCTGATTGGCAAGTCCTAGGCTCAGTGGTTTAACCCACAGCGCCACCTGCGTCAGGAGTCCATAGAACAATGCTAATACACTTTCTCCTTATGTGCATAGTCCTTTGCACCCAAGCCCTCATTATTTTGATTCTGAAATAATGTATTACAGCCGGGGTGGGGTGGGGGGCTAGTCTATGGCCCTCCAAATCACTACTCACATAATCACTGGCCACGGCCCATGCTGACACCGATAGGAATTATAGTTCAGCAATATCTAGAGGGATTATCCATGGGATAATGATAAAGATAATGATAATGATAATAATAGTGATGTTTTGATAATTGTCAGAAAATGAGAACTAGATATTGTTTTCTAATCTTTCTTGGATTGGAAATTGCAATCTGCATCAAATCAGAAGCCATCAAAATTATTTATTCATCATTATGATATACTATAAAAATGTATAGTAATATAAGAATAATAGGACTATTAATAGAGCACTGTATTTTTTGCTCCATAGGGCGCACCTAGTTTTTAGGGGGGGAAATAAAGAAAAATAAATTTATTTCCTCCCCCCCACCCCCAAAGAGCAAAGAAGCCAAGACAGCGAGTGGGATCCATTCCGCTGGCTGTCTTGGCTTCCTCTTTAGCCACGCGCAACCTCTCCAGCCGGGAGAGGCTGCGCGCGGCTTTGGCGGAAGCCAAGACAGCGAGCAGGATGGATCCCGATCACTGTCTTGGCTGTCTTGGCTTCGTTTTTAGGCGCGGGGCTGGGGCGGGGGAAGCCCGAGCTTCCCTCGACCCCAGCCCGCAGAACAGGTCCAGGAGCGGTGGCAAGATTGCGCACAACCTTGCCGTCACTCCCAAAGCTTGCAGGGCTGGGGGTGGGGGAAGCCCGAGCTTGCCCCGACCCCAGCCCACAGAACAGGCAGCTATCCGCAAGCCTTCCGAGCGCAGCGGGAACTCCTGCTGCGCTCTGAAGGCTTGCAGATAGCTGCCTGAAGCCCAGGGAGCGCAGTGAGAGTTTGTGCTGCGCTCCCCGGGCTTCAGGCTTCAGGCTGCTATCCGTAAGCCTGCTATCCGCAGCGGGAACTCCTGCTGCGCTCCGAAGGCTTGCGGATAGCTGCCTGAAGCCTGGAGAGCGAGAGAGGTTGGTGCGCACCGACCCCTCTCGCTCTCCCGGCTTCAGCGAAAGCCTGCATTCGCTCCATAGGACGCACACACTTTTCCCCTTCATTTTTGGAGGGGGGAAAGTGCATCCTATAGAGCGAAAAATACGGTAAATAGTAGTTACAGAGTTGTTGTTGTTTTAACTTTGATCATATATTAAAGTAAGGCAGATTGTCTTTTCTTTGGATGTAGAGTCATATGATATAAGATTTCCTAACTCACTGGAGTTCTACAGGACTGTGATATCTGGGGTTGGGGCAGGACATTTTACTCTTCCAAACAAAAAGAGGAGCTTTAAATGCAGGGATACCTGATTACCTATGTCAGTGGTTCTCCATAAGACTGATGTGTAAGAGTGTCTAAGGTGTAGCAGTTAAGAAACTGAAAATGTTCACAGGACCTAGTCTTCATTGCAGCCCCCGGCCCCACCAAGGGAACAGATTAGTATATTCTTTTTCAAGAGCTGGTACCAGACTGAAGCATGATTAACCATTTGCTATGCCAAGCCGTAGTTCAGTACATGAACTTGTTTTCACTTCCCCCACCCCAACCCCAAAATCCTTAATCATCTTGTGTGACCACAAGGAGACTGAAAGCATTTACTTCTCAACAAATCAGTTTGTCATCATGTCCAAAATAGGAAGTGTTGGGTAGAAATGGTTGTTGCTTTAGGTTTTACCTATGATTTGACCAAACAGGAAACAAATGCTGTACTGAGGGTGGGGTGTGTGGTGCATGTGCCCAAGACTCATTCCTGTAGCACTAAACCAGAGTTTAGTTTTATGACAAAACACAGACAGCATAAGGCTAGTCAGTATTTCTGCTTATCCTGGGATCTGAAGCAACTACCGTATTTTCCGCTCTATAAGACGCACCAGACCACAAGACGCACCTAGTTTTTGGAGGAGGAAAACAAGAAAAAATATATTCTGAATCTCAGAAGCCAGAACAGCAAGAGGGATCGCTGCGCAGTGAAAGCAACAATCCCTCTTGCTGTTCTGGCTTCTGGGATAGCTGTGCAGCCTGCATTCGCTCCATAAGACGCACACACATTTCCCCTTACTTTTGGGGAGGGAAAAAGGGAGTCTTATAGACCAAAAAATACGGTATTTTAAGCTGGGCTCCTCCTTATTGGGTATCTGTATTCGAAACCTCTCTGCCAGTCCCCACCAGGTCTCTGAATCCTAACTCCACCAAACACATAAGCCTTGCATAATTCTGTGTGGGTTTTTTTTTTTTTTACTTGACTCCCCTTATCACTAGCCATTTATGTTTACTGGGCATTAGCCTTACATTGTCAAAAATGTGTGATTACATGATCACAGATGGTTGTGATAGATGTTGATTTTGGCTAACTAACGACAGAGCATCGACGAGCTGCCATGAAAGTGCCCACATCACATCTTGCAATATGTCTATATTTGAGAAACACTGACATAGATGGCTGCGGGTTTTTAGAGGCTGTGTTGCATGTCTCGGAAGAGAGGTGTGTGGATGGACGTGGCTAACTCCCTGAGAAAGGAATTAAACTATGGGGAAAGGGAAAGCTTATGGAGTACTTATAGGGGTTTATGCTAAAAATCAATACGCTTTCATAGCAGCATAGGTATTATTTTCCACACCATGACCACTCTAGGACGAACACCACATTGCTCCCAATTGCTAAGTTCTCAAGCCACACACAAAAAAGGGCTACTTACCTGGGATTATTCTTTAATGTGTTAACCAGAAATTCGTGCAAATCTATGCCTGTTGAGTCTGTGTATTCTTGGCTGCAGTCTGAAAAAACATACATTACTAATAGTTTCATTTTTTTAAAGGTTAAAAAAAATTAAAGCCATTGTATGGAGGAAAGTTTTCTCCTTCTCCAGCTGTCTGAAAGAATACCTAACACATGCAGGCTGTGACTTGCATCAGGAAAAAATACCCCACAGAACAGTAGGAGGGTACCCGTACTTTATGTTCACTGTACCAACAGCTACAAGCACCAAGGACAAGTGGATATTAATTTAAAGTGCTGTGCTTTAGAATAATGCAAGGGATGTATAGATCCACTTAAAGCCTTTCCAACTATTTGAACTGTTAATATTGTGCATATGTGTGTGTGAAATACCAGGCAAGTTTTGGACATAATTAGTTTTGTTTGGGCAACCATGGGTGAGATAGAAAATCAAAACAGGTGTGAAAGACAAAATGGCAAATCAGAACCACTTTGGGGATTTGATTGGACACAATGTGGGATGTTTCCCCTGACCATTTTATAAATGTGTTCATCTAGAACTGTACTGAATTTCACTTTGAGCAAAATTTCAGTGTGAATGTGGAGGCTTCTACTCAAGGAACTGAATTTTGAAGAAACAGAAGTCTTTTAAAAAGATTAGCACATTTCTCTGAGGGATATTGCACATCCCCAAATACCCAAAGACAGCAGGGTGGTTTTTTTAAATATTTTGTCCAGCTTCAGCCAGACTGATTCATTTTACTGCATTCACCGATGAAGTGTAACCCTTTTGACAATCCATAAAGCACCCATTATAAGGTCACATGATGCATTTAAACGTCATTACACTGGCAAAGTGCCTTGCAGACTGCATTCCAAACCACTTGTTGCATGGTATCAATAGAATGATATTGGATATGAATAAGAATCTGCATCGTGCAACACTGGGAAGCAGTGACATGTCTGAATGTGTAGATAGCAATGAAGTGCACTTTTTAAAATATATATGCACAATGGATTTCGAACGTTGTCCATAGAGATGAGAACAAAACTTCATTCAAAAAAACCTATTGTAAATAAGCTGGGAAGATTGGATAACCACAAATAAACCAGCCATCTGTTGATAATCTTGCACATTTCATGCGTGACATTTAAAATGCGGCAGGCAATTTAATTGTCTATTAACTCATATTTAAGACTTAAGTCGATTTCTGAACAAAATATAAAAAAGACAAGGGCTCTGTTAGCAACAAGTTTCTGTGCTTGGACCTCACTCAACACATATGGAAGACTCTGCAAGAGCAGTGATAACTTCCCCTCCATACAGCAACTCTGGTTATTTGCACAGATAGAAATCTCTGCAGTTGCAAAAGCTCCCACTCTTCCCCTTTCTACTTATTGGGAAGAACTCATTGTAGGCACCTGCCCTTCCACCCAACTGCTGATAATGATCATGGATCCGAGTCATCATGAAAATGTGGACATTGGCTTTAGAGTGTAGTGTGCCGCTAACAACAAATTGTATGGCATGGCATGTGTTAGCAAAATTGGGTAGCTATTCTTACATCCATTTTCATGCAGTATTTTTAGTGGGCTCCTTGCAATCACATACAATAATTGTGTACATGCACCACATACAAACACACACTGAATGAAAGCTGCCCCTATATGGTTTGGTTGTGGTTACTTTTTCTCTACAGTGAAGTAGGGGAGGGAGCTATTGCCCAAACCCAAGGTCCAACACTGATCTCATTCCAGGGACATGGGGTGGGAGTGGGGGAAAGAGGCGAGTGAACAAGTGTACTGTCCTCCCCAAAGCAGAATAATTAATCCTCCCTCTTAATGCAGACACTGATTCAAATTTGAAGTTAGCAGAATGTGTGACCCTCCAGTCTGAACAGAGACCACTGGCCACATATTAGGACCAGCAGAGTTCTTCACAGTTCCCTTGCTTTGCAGTTCCAGCCAGCAAGTCAAACCAGAGTGTTTAATGAAGCCCCCTGGATTGGCTTTGCATTTGAGTTTGTGGATCAGAAACTGTGCAGGCTCGTTAGATAATATAGACATACTGCATATATTCTACAAACAATGCATAAACAAATACATACACGACAATCCCACAGACGTATACAGAATATCAAATATATAAGCAACAAAAACAAGCAAATACATTCTTGCATTCAAGAACATCTTCATACGTGACTATGATAGATGACTGAATAACGACTTAAATATTTTTGTTCACCTTTTGATAACATTCTTATCTTGGGTTTTTCACTGTTTCTATCTTTCTCTTTGTTTTTATTCTTTTCTTTTTCTTTCTCAGAGTCATCTTTACTAGATTTATCCTCTTCTTGTAGGCTGGGGAAACTTGAAAGCTGCAGTTGTATTGATTCCTGTTGAAAAAAATATAATAATTTAGGGCCAGATTCAGGAAACTTGGCTTCCAAAATGCATTATGAAGTGCATGCTTAGAAAAGCTGAAGCCAAACTGTCTTCTGTGAACTTAATATTAGGAAAAAAATATTGTACTCTTAGGGACAAATTTTGCTTCCCGGTATTTATTTTGCCTCCTGCTACTTATATAGTTTATGTCGTTTATATACCTCAGAGGATTAGGATTTAATTCTGAATATATCCTAACTTATTTGCTTCAGATTAATTATAATTTCCTTGAAGCAGATCCCACTGGACTCAGTGGGAAGCACTTTTAAGTAAAAGTGCCTAAGGAAAAGTACTCAGGAATGAGGGGGTTACAACTAAAATCTTAAGGATCAAAAGCTTAGGTATAAAATACGTTCCACTGGTATCAAGCTAATGTCTTTCAAAGCAAATGGACCGAGGACTGAGGCACCTAAGACCTAAGCACACTTAATTTATTTCTGTTTAAAATTGATATAAGGAAATTGGTGACACCTACTTAGAATTAAGAAGCTAGAACTTGCTGCTGGTCAAGTGCAGCAGTTAAGTCTGGATATTAGATTACAAATAACTCAGATGTCCACACCTTCTATAAATATATGTATTACTGATGGGGTCCCAATAATGTTAACATTAATCTCATATTGCTAGATCCATCAACTAGCACATTAAAATATATCTGAATGAGTTCTATCCAATGGCAGTCCTACCTGGAGTAGACCCATTGAAATGGACCTAGGTTAGTCATGTTCATTAATTTCAATGGGTCCAGTTTGAGTAGGACCAGCATTCAATATAACCCAAAGTGTAGTTCTTAGGGAATATGTTCTAAAATGTGAATGGTGGCAGGGGGAGGTTAACTGTTTATGAACCCAATACAGTAGACAATTATGAAATCACTGGAGCTTAAGTGGACATAACTTTATGTTAACTTACGGTCCATGACTCTGAAGGTATAGTGAATTGAACTGAAGATTATTGGGGAGAAATACACAGTGAAAATGCATGGTTTATAGTTAGTAGCTCTGTCTGATTTTGCGGTAAACTCCCTGCAAGTAATCTGGCAAGCTGATAAAAGTGCAATTGTGTTGTTCAATTAAGGGAAACAATTAGAATTTCTTCTGCTATGTACACTCTATTATCCTGAAGTCAAAATGATAGTTATAGTGCACTTGCATTTTTACAGGGGATGGAAAGGAAGACAGACTTTACATATAGTCTAAAACAGACATGTAAGCATACAGCATATATACTTTGTGCCATACATATAACATACCATTTCTACATATTCATTGCATTTGAAATAAACACACACAGAAGTGCTGCAGAGTCGTGAAAACAATCTATTGTTTTTTCTTATATTCACTTTTTATTGATATTTTTACTCAATAGTAAAATTACAACGTTGATAAGTACATTCATACAGGAAAAGTTTAGCGAACAACAGGAGATGTTCAGTTTGCAATAATACACTGATAAACCAATATCATAACATTAGAGGCAACATTCCTTTAAAGTAAGGACAAAGTGTGCGATCAGATAAGCTTTCATGATCAAGTAATACAGGTAACAAGATTTTTTTTCCTACACAGGAAAATCAAGGCAAATTTTTAAATATAATACAAACATTAGGTTTGTAGTACAATCTGTAGTACTGGCAATGTACCATACATTCTCTGATAATTTAGACCCTGTGCTTTGTAAACAGCTAAAATAAACTAACAAAGAAAAAAAAATCCAAATTAACTTAGAGAAAAAGAGAGAGAAAGAAAGAAACAATTTCCATTGGCCCAACCCTTCCAGTATCCGTCAGTCAGCTCAAAAAGGAGAGCACAGCTCTAACTTTCCTAGTGCAAAGGTAATCATTATAAAGTTTTAAATCAAGTATACTTCCCATCGAATCATAAAAAGCCAATAATCCTTAAAGAGGAGACTTTGGTGGCAGAAAGTATTTTAATCCCTGCATTCTTTACATTATACTCAAATCATTCTCCCTAGTACTGGACGAAACAGTGGCAGGAACCAGAAGAAATGTGAATCCCAACCTTGTTCTGCCTTGCATTGTAGGCAGTTTAGGCTGAAATCCTAAATATACACTTAATCTAGAAGTGACATCGAACTCGATGGGATTTAGTTTTGAGTAGGCATGCATAGGATTGCACCATGAGAAGAGGTATCTAGTTTTTACCTCCAAACCTGCTAGCCTCTGAAGTGTATAAAATTCCTTTTCTTTTTTTTTGCAGAGTACATCAGTAACTACCATGCAACATTGAATATACTGCAATATATTTATATTCTCCTCCTTTCAGGTTCCATTTAAAACGATAGAAAACACAAATAAAATGCAGAACAAAAGCCATACATTTCTTATATGCAAGTTGAGTCAATGTGTCATAGTATTGTTTCCCCCCCTCAAAATATTTACCCACAACTCATAAAATAATCTATCTAGTGTCCTACTGCATAAACTGTCATTGTAGAGCAGCGAGAAAGTACAAAAACCCCACAGCGCAATAAGATATGGGGTGGTGGGTTTTTTGGTCTTTCAAAAAAATAAAACCCTCCGTAGTAAAGAGTCCAAAGAGGAGAGTATGATTTGTTTCATTTCAAGTTAGTAGCGGAAAGTCTTAGAAAGTACACTTAAATGTGAGAATTATTTTGTGCTAACGAAAGTTCATCTTTCGTTTTCTGTCTCCTCTCCCTCTCTATGGCTGATCTCATTCTTCAAATAATGTCTGAGTCTTCAAGTAAGAAATACTGGCAAGAAGCTTACTTTTTGGGTTTATGTTCTTGATAAATTTGCTTTTATAAGCAGACAATGTAAGCTTTTCTTTCTTTTTCGTTTCTTTTTTGCAGTAAGTGTAGAAGAAAGGTTTTGCAAAATTCTAAAGTCTCTTAGATCAAATTTTCCTGATTTGATCCATATATTTGTTTCTTTGGAATAAATGGTATACAACACCAATACAGACTAAATCAAACACATGCTTTGCAGTTGGAAAAGTGGCACCAAGAATCAGAAGAATGAACCATATAGAATACAATGCACTGTCTTTTAGATCATTCTGACTTAAAAGTGTCAAGAATTTGGATGTTACTATGAAATAGGTTCCGGGGAACTGATACATGGACTTTGCATGACTTAGATGCCAGAGTGAACTCAGAACTATGTCTGGTGTAGTCTTACAAGAGATAGCCTTAGAGAAAATAACAATTCTATCTTTTTTAATTTTTTAAAAAATAATTAATCTGAATTCTTTTGAATTCTTTTCCATTTGTTGAAATTTTCAGGGGGTCTGGAAAAAAAAGAGAGCAAATAACACCCTGTGACATACTGTAGAGCTACTCATTTATTTCAAAATAAGTACACGCTAAAAACCAGACAACTTCTAAAATAATAATTATAAAGTATGCTCTTGTGAAAGGTGATTTTGGTTTCCCAAAATCAGTAAATGCAGTTAAAGCCCAAATATGCCATCATGCACATGAAAAGTTAACCATGCAGTTAATGGCTTGGTCTTAGATACCTGGTTGTCATTCTCTGTTTCCAGACGAGGGCATGATTCTTCGCAGACAGCGAGACTTCGGACCAGTTTACCCTTCCCTCCTGACTGAAATATAGAAGAATAAGGAAATCACTTTTGAATACCAGTGTGTGTGTGTGTGTGTGTGTGTGTGTGTGTGTACTAGCCTTCCTCACTGTGTTTCAAAAAATAAAAAGTAAAGAGATAGACCTCAAAGTAGGGAAAATTTTGTTTCACGGACATGGGGTTCTGCGTTGCTGGGATGGCATGAGGTAGAACACAGATATAGTGAAGGTTGCAAATAATGTAATCCCTATGCATAATTTAATATAAAATGGAAGTTCCCAGCAAAATGCAGGTATTCAAATGAAAAAGGATCTTAAGCATTTACACTGTATAAAGTAAATAGCTAATAACTCAAGGAAGTCCACTAACCTTATTGTAACTAACTATTGCACAAATGAATAAAATAGGAATACGCTTTCATAATATATACGTGGATCTTTCCACCCCCAGCTAGTTTATCCTGACTCCGAGAAAGTAGTCAAAATCTCTACCTTGAGTCTCTTTTTCTGCTGGTTCTGGTTAGCACCTCGTTTCTGCAAACAGCAAGTGACAAATTATGCATGTCTATGGGTGGAAAATATGCATAACAGGAATAGCAGCAAGTTCATTAAATCATTCATGAAGTACCAGTTTCATGTGGTGATTGTCAGGTAACTTGGTAACTTGTGGACCTTAAAATGACTCCTTAAGGAGCCTTAGCATTAATATCACTGGTGGTAACTAGCCACAATCATTTCCATTTTTATATGCACATAAAAGCATTATTTTTACAACGTACGTCTACAGAAACCCTCTGAAACCCCTTTGTTTTCATCTCTCCTTGAGAATTCAAATCAGTGTGGCATTCTACTGTTGCTGTTGTTTTTTAAAAAAATATTTTTTTTTCATAGCAATCTGAAGCCAGAGACAATAGGCACTGCAAAAGTTCTATCTATACACAGTGGTGCTGATAACTATTTTCTTCTTCCTCCTTTCCACTATCATAAGTGTTTCCCAATGGATTTCTCACAATATAAGCAGTTTCCTCTTTTTTGCATAGCTAGGAACTGATCTGATATGCATTTATTTGTGTTCATACAACGCAACAATTTTAATGACGAATGCAGTTAACAGAAATACAGATCTTCCAGAATTGAAAGGGGAAATCTAAGACATGCCATACCTACTCAAAATGGGTGCGGAGAAGGTCTTTAAAAATTAAAGAATGACAAAATTGCTTTTTAAAAGTCCAGTAGTTTAACGGAAAAGTCGCTTTTTGTTCTTACCTGGTCTGATTTGCCATTTTCATCTTTTTCATCTACCTCTGAGTTAAGGATGCAATTCTCTTGTTGGGAGATGGCTGAGTCTTGCTCGCTTCCAGTTTCTTCTGTTTTACCTTGCTCAGACATTCTCCCAGGTAGAAATTAATAGAACAAGATTTGATGACCTGAAAGGTCAAGACATTAAAAAACAAAACAGGAGGTGATATTTGCCATCTGATTCCCACGAGAGATATTTTTATTTCCTCCATGATGAACTAACAAAGCACAGCAAGGAACTCAAGAATTAGGGCAATGCAATTCAGCAGACGGCAATGGACTGAAGTATTCTAGGTGAACGTTGAATTGTGTAAAAGCTAACAAGTAGAACAGCTTGCTTTCAAGTACTCATTGTGGCAGAAAATACGGACGTGAAATTCCTCCCCCTACCCTTTTTGTCCCACAGCTAGGGATGTGGGATGGAAGTGAATTCTTTTACCACGTAGGTGATGGACCAAATAAACGATAACCTATGCGTGCTTTTCTGTTGGGGAGGCGTCAAGCAGACCAGACCTTCCGCTAGACTGTCAATCGCTTTTGGGAAAATGGAAAAAAAAAACCTAATCCACACCTCTACCCGTCAGTCATTCCCCCCTGTGTACACACAACAAGGTTATAAGCACTCTCTACAAGAAAGGGAGAAACTAAGCCCTGGATGAAGAGGAACTCAACATAAACATTAATTCTAAATTTGGCAATAAAACCCCCATTGTCACCATTTCAAGCCCTCAAATTGACAGCTCCATTATAAAAAATCACGAGCCTCCTCCAAACTCCATGTCACTCTCCAGCACAGTAAAAATCCTCCTGGAAGCCCTTGCCAGGGAAGCTCTGATGAAGATATCTTAACTGCATTGGTCTCAGCTCACATTAGTGTGCTGCACAGGAGCTCAATACGGCTTTTCAAAGTTAAAGCCTATTATTATTTCCCCTCTTCCTCCCTATGAAATACCCCCTCAGCTCCGAACACCTCCGCTACTGATCAGTTGTCAGATGTATCTCATGAATAATTTAGCACTTTTTGTTCTTCTCCTAAACCCCCCCCCCAAATTTGCCTGTTTTGTTTTACTTTTTGGAGAGAGAAATCTTAAGAAGAAAATTAAGTGTGGAAGAGAAGAGGAGTTATTTCAAAACAGGTTTTCAGTATTTGCCCTTCTCACAATTTAATAACGGTTATTAGATAAAACGAGTCTTCATCTTGTTTCTTTCGCAGGTTGCAATTAACACTGAATAGATCTTTGTAATGCCGCCTTTCTTTGTTTATTTCAAAAGGAAAATACAATGTGCATTGAGGGTTGTTTTTTTAAAAAATAAAGAAAATCGGAAAACTGGGTATACATTTATCCTGGCTGCATTTACTTTGTCAAGTTTAACAGAAAGATCACAAAGGGTCTTGTTCCATAATTAAATTTTCAAGGGGAACATGATTTGTGAAAAGAATTGGGGCTTTGAACAATGAATGTTTTGTTTTTGTTTTTTAATCCCCTTCCCCCCCAAAAACACTTACAATATATTTTGTTTCTTTATATGTGAACACTGGGGCAAAAGTTGCATGATTTAGAGAGGAGGTTGGTAACAATCAAATAAACCCATTCTTTATCTAGGCTATTGTGTTATACTGTCATATTATTACATTTTCTTTTCTCGGAACACACACACTTTCCCCTACAGCTGATCTGTTTATTTGCAGAGCATTCATATCTGAAATGAAGCCGTTCTTTCTCATAAATTCAAATATAACTCCATATGTTACCTGAATCTTAACCATTATCCCTGTTGCTTGGTATGCACTCCAGAGATGTACACGTAAAGCAACATGCTCACAGACCTGATGTGGCTGTATGGGCATGGCACAAATCCACAGAAATTATACCTCCTTCTGCCAATGGGTACGTAACAAAAAGAAGCTGTTTACCTTCAGTGCTGTGTTAATTCTTGAGGCTTTTCTATCAGTTGCTGTTGCTGCTCCTCACTGGTTAAATCCACACAAGTGATCAATGACAATGTGAGTCCCATGACCCCATTTAACAGTTCAGAGTGCCAATCTCCATGCTGTTCCTTTAAAGAGTTTGACAGATCATCGTCATCAACCTGGTGGGGAGGGGGAGGGAAGACAAAAAGTAAATACCAATAATAATAGATATAATCATGGTAGGGTTTTAAAAGATAAAATAGAGACCAGATTTCTAACACTAATGACCAGCTTCAAGCAAATCAGTTTCACAGCTTGATCCGGCTCCACCTGTCTCAAAAAACTGTGAGCTTCTCCTCTAATGAAGGCTAGAGCCGGCTGTTCAAGTCATAACAGCTCCTACGCACGGAGCTAAAATTAACAATTGCATATTATGTGCCGAAGATTACTCACTTCAGTTTTAACCTTTTTAGTGAATTCTAGCACTTTGCATTTTAAAAAAGGCTCATCTTTGCCTCAGTGGAAACCAATATTGTCACGAAAGAAAAAATAATAGTGTCTCTGCTGTAACTAAAGCTTCAATTTTCAGAATTAATACCCTTCCTTTTCTGTTCTTTCCTAAAGTGACCTCAGCAGCAGGTATAAACGAGCTGATTGTAATAAGATAGAGCCATTAAAAATGGCTAAGAGAGAGTTAACAATTCTGAGCAATGGAAATTAGGGGAAAGTCAGAAGAAGTGGGATGTGAAGAAGGGGGAGATTGCTTAGGGAGGGAGACAGAAGGCACAGTTGCTTCAAAAATGCATTACACTATGTTTATACCGAATGTTGCTACCAGATGGGCATTTGGTTAAAAAGAAAAGTGAGAGGTTAACAGGAAAATAGAAACATTTACAAAGTACTTAAATATCATGGCTGCCTTTTCAAGAGCTGGATTTGGCAACTGACTGAAAATCTGACAACCCAACCACTTAAACCTTCATTAAATCTTTAGGAAAAGAGATGTCACGAACCAGGTAATACTAATGCACAGCAGTTCCTAGAAAGGGATTAAATTGTGAACAGTGGCAACAACTGTAAGATGCACCAGTTCTGTTGTCCAAAGAAAGCGCAAAAAAATTTCAATAACTGTTACAAAGTAGAGTTTTTACTTCCCCCCCAATCCATATTCTAATCTCTTATTATGCTGAGAGCTTCTCAGACAAATTGCCATGTTTCTCTCACCTCTTCTGTTTTATATGCAACAACAGTATAAATGTTATCTACTCCCTCCTTGGCTGAAACTTATTAGTAGCAATACAGTAATTGTTCTCGAAGGGGAAAAAAACCTTAATGTTGAAGCAATGGGAGTGGCTGCAGCACCTTGAGAACAAACCAATTACAGATTAACTCATCACTGCTTATCCTTTCTCACTAAAAAAAACACACAAAAAACCACCCTACCAAATAGTAAGAAAATGAACTGGAAACCAGCTCCAAAAAAAAATATAAATAAATAAATAAAATCCGCATTGTGCTTCCCTGATTTTATGACAAGAGGCAGAGAAAAATAATTGCAAAAAGCACAATCCATCAACAGACTTCCATGCTGGACCAGAATAAGGAGTGTTTGTTCAAGAGCCGTTTAATAAACCAATCCAAGATTCAAAGGTCTTTGTAAAAGTGCTAGTGCCTCCTTATAAATTCACAAAGACATTACAAGCTGTTGATTGTTTGCTGCTGATGGCGCCAAATAAAACAATTCTGTTTTGCTTAAAAGAAGTATAATAAAACGTTAGGACTGAATGAGTGTCGAGCCATTCATTGGACTGTAGAAACCCAGAGGACACTGCCTTATAACCAGAAAGATACCTTGACTTGTTCTAAAGCATATAAAATATTGGAGAAGAAGGAAACATTCTATTTTGGCATTCCACAGATCCATGTCAGTGACAACACACGGAAGTGGTGCATCAGGTAAAAATATTACTAAGTCTGGATACCTGCACATGTTTTGTTTTGTTTTTTAAAGATAAGGCTTTATTAAGATTTTCAGGGCCCAGTTTTCAAAATACGATGAACCCTGTTACCTAAAACAGCAATGATACACATGTATTTCATGATGGGGAAACATGCACTGCTGATACGAACTGCAACTCAACCTGCATTTAAATGCTTTGATTATGCAAGAAACAGATTCCTCAATGAGTTTCCAAAATATACACTGTTTCATGTGAAAATAATATGTTATTTCCACTGTGGCTATATGAAACATACATTCACAAACTGCTTGTAAAATCTGTTTTAAGTGAACTAGCTTCTTTGACCATCCATAAACTCAAAGCTTAATCTTGTGCCCTCTCCAAATAGTTAGGTTATCAAGCAGCAAATACAGAGTTATTCCCCATTTTGTAAGGATCAACATGCCATCCTTCAACACTTCTATTTCCATGATATCCTATCCCTAGTGCTGCAACGTGTCACTTTCTCTAGCTAAGAATTTGCTTCTACTTGTGCCCCAGGAGCTATAGGTGGGATGGGATCAAACCTCTCATGAGTTTTGGTGCTTTCAATCCCAACCAACCATGCAGAATGATCAAATCCATCTTTACCTGGGAGTAAGTCCCACTGTGTTTATTCCCAAGTGGTGCATACAAACATCAGATTGTACCTCAGTTGGAACTAAACTCTGTTAAAATCAATAGGGCTTGCTTCCAAATAACGAATTTAAGATCAGTACATTGAGTTGCAATTTTAAAAATGACATAAGCGGGCATGCCTGCCCAAAAATCAGTTTAAGTGCCATTGAATTTTGTAGATATAGCTTTGAAGGCAATTCACACAAGCCTTTTAAAAAATGTGGTAAAGTTATTTATAGCTTACTTTTCAGATAATTTTGCCATAGTGATTTGGTTTAGTGAATCTGGATTAATGTTCAGTTATTTGCAACCTACCAACTTTTCCCCCTTTAACACTCAGATCTAATCTATCTTCCAAAACCACACCATTACACCCATCTGCCTTTGTACCTCACTGAATAGAGTTTCAATGGGTCACAAATCATCATCATCATCAATTCGTTGTTGCTTCTTCTTGATCCCCCTTCACCATAGTGCACCAGGGTGAGTTACAACAATATAAAAATAAAATATTCATATCAGTTAAAATAATATAAATAATCTCCACATTTATTTTAACAATCCTGATTTCCCCAGCACTAAGCTCATTAGGGTATAAATCACTGATTTAAATCACCAAGCAAAAAGGCCAATTTAAATAATTGATTTAAATAAAAAAATCCATTTATTATTTAGATTCTTACTAAGTAAAAGTGCAGACTAATTGCTTGCTATAAACCTAAAACACATTTATTTAAAGTTTAAAAGTGCATTTATACAGCTTCAGAAAGTACACTACAAATTTGCTAAATGCTTATCATTATGTTTACAAATTTTGAAATAAATATATACAAAATACTGCTTAGTTTTAAAGCAATCCTTCAAACTCCTGCTGAAGGCTGGCTGAGGGGAGCTAGAATGAGGCATATCTGCACCTCTATTGGTGGTGAGGTACTCTGCCAACAGTATAACCCATTCATCCCAATGGCCACTGGTAGACCCACAGAAAGCTTGATAGGCACAGGTCTACTTCTAGTGGTTTTCCTACAGGTGACATGGACCACAATATTCCAATGGATCTATCTATCTGGGGTGGCCTTGAATCCAAAATTTCCTTAATAACCCCCAACATCTTCTGTCCTGGCCACAGCAAACTTGGGAAGTAGTAAATCATCCACAAATTGTGGATGTGCCACAATACTTTACCCTCTTTCCTGGGAGTACATCTCATTGAGTTCAATGGGGCTTACTTTTGAGTAGACATGCATAGAATTGCGCTAGTAATGCTAATGATAATGTCAAGCTCCATTAGAATTACCCATATTCATGCCATGTATAAAGCAAATAATAATGATTGAATTTTTATTAAATAATGTTTTTGTCATACAACTGCCCTGTCTTGCCTTACCTCAGAAAACAGGTAAATTATCTCAACTAGGGTTATTAGACATTAATGGGAAGACTACTTGTCTCCATAAGATGGAACATAACTGTGTTGTCTAGGTTCAGGTAGTTCAGAGTGACAGCTGTAGGGACTTGCCTCCATAAGCAAATAATAATAATAATAATTTTATAATTTTATTATTTATACCCAGCCCATTTGACTGGGTTTTCCTAGCCACTCTGGGTGACTTACAACATATATAAAAACAAATAAACTGAACAAATGAACTACAGCCGTACCTTGGAAGTCAAATGGAATCCATTCCGGAAGTCCATTTGACTTCCTAGGTGCGGCTTCTGATTGGTTGCAGGAGCATCCTGCAGCCAATCGGAAGCCACAGAAGCAGCACCAGATGTTTGGCTTCTGAAAATCATTCGAAACCCGGAAGAATCACTTCTGGTTTTCGACCTTTCAGGAGCCGAAATATTCGAGTTTACAGGCGTTCAGCTTCCAAGGTTCCACTGTATTGTGCAATATGATAATTTACAAATATATTGTCCCCACAGTTCTTTCTTTAAAAAAGAAAAGTTCACTATAAGATAGGGCTGTCATAAGTCCGGGAATTCTTGGACACATCCTCTTCTGGGGGGGGGGGGTCTACATGCCCATTGGGGGAGGGATTTTACATGTTAAAGCAAATGTCCGGGAAAGACAGTTACACTTAGCCACCTTTCCAAGTGCAATGTGTGCAGGGCAGCTGTGCCCAGTGGTGCAGAAGAGGAGTTTGGATTTGATATCCCGCTTTATCACTACCCTAAGGAGTCTCAAAGCGGCTAACATTCTCCTTTCCCTTCCTCCCCCACAGCAAACACTCTGTGAGGTGAGTGGGGCTGAGAGACTTCAGAGAAGTGTGACTAGCCCAAGGTCACCCAGCAGCTGCATGTGGAGGAGCGGGGACACGAACCCAGTTCACCAGATTACGAGTCTACCGCTCTTAACCACCCCACCCAGCAGGGCCTGACAAGCAGCAAATGAGAAAGTTCTCCTGTAGGCTATTTTGGATTGGGGGCGGTTTTGCCCTGTGAGCTACCCACCCTCGTGTTAGATCCTTCACTGAGCAATTCGGATCACTAGTTGGCAGGGCTGGAAAGGAATTTTCTCTCTCAAACCTTGGTTGGGTTGTTGTAGTTTTGCCTTCTCCCCAAGGAACATTTATGGCTTCCTTAGGTGGAATAATGTTGTCTATGTATAAGTGCACTGGGCAGGATTAACACAGTGAAGTGGGAAGCCCATAAGGGGTCTAAGGGAGGATTGGCCATGACATGTCCCAAGCTCAGGCTGGGTTCTCTGGCTGGCTGGACTCCTCACCCTGGTTGCCCAGTGAAACTTTGGAAGCTTGGCTTCCACCATGATAGGGCTTAGAACTGGGCGACTCCTATGAAATGGGTATGATGCAGTCCAGCCACAGTTGAGCACATTTCACCAGCAAGGGGTGGGTGGATTGATAAACTGATCCTGGCCATGCTGCCATGCCAACCCTTACCCCTGCCTACTGCAGTCAATAAAGTTTTGGCCTGATTACATCCCAACATCTGGTTGTTTGCTGCTGCTCTGGGTTGCATAATATGCCTGCTGGGGCAAGGAAATGGCAAATGATTAAATAGAAAACACCCTTCAAATTCAATTGATTGAATTTGAATCCTGCCTCTCCATCAGTGATCTTCCACCTGTGAATCCAGACTGATATGGTGCCATGCCCAGGCAGCAGAAATGATATGTCTAAAGTAGTTCTTGCTCAAAAGGTGACTCAAACAAGTGAGCCCAAAAGAAGAAAACATAAAGACACCTCAGGGTCACCAGTATATTGTGAGGTATGATTCCACGTATGTCAGCTACATAGATCAAAGAAAACCCATACACCTAATTCAGCTGAAAGAATCACCCAAACAGTGGCCTCATTTGGGTGTAATGCTACACTATGATTTGCCATAACACAAATTAACCTCAGGCTCATCAGCAACCAGCTCACCTCTCCTCCAGCACCGCCAGCAGCTTATCCTTCATTCTGAACCTGGACAAACTGTTTTAGAGTCTTGGCTTGGACTGAAACAAGACAGCTTTAAAGCATGGCTCACAAAGTTGCTTTGTTCCTCTAAACTTTATTTGAAATTAAACACATCTTAGGATTCAGACATAATGATGAATGGCATTTAATTTAAAACAGTCACAGCTGGACCAAAGAAGAGGGGAGAGGAAAGTGCACAATTTAGTGCTAAACCACAGTTTAGTGTTATCAGCGGTACTTTGTCTCAGTTGCTAGTGTTTGGGGTAAAGGTTCTGGTTAGATATGAAGTTTCATTATACAGAAAGCCCGCAACTTATGCATGGGTTACATTCCAGGCATTGTGTCTAAACCCAAAATCACGTACAGTGGTACCTCAGGTTACAGACGCTTCAGGTTACAGACACTTCAGGTTACAGACTCCGCTAACCCAGAAATAGTACCTCTGGTTAAGAACTTTGCTTCAGGATGAGAACAGAGATAGTGCAGCGGCAGCGGGAGGCCGCATTAGCTAAAGTGGTACCTCAGGTTAAGAACAGTTTCAGGTTAGGAATGGACCTCCAGAACGAATTAAATTCTTAACCCGAGGTACCACTGTATAGTCAAAACACACTGAGCCAAATCCCTTTTCCCCAGACACTCATCCCCTTTCCGTCCCCTTTTTAATTTATTTCTTTTTTTAAAGAAACCAAGCGTGTATAGCTGAATGTGCACAAGTTAAATGTGTGCAAGCTTCAGGCTTACCGTATATGCCATTCACTCTACAAGTTTGAGATATATCGATATACTGCTAATCGTACATGAGTCGCGGAAGGGAGCCTGCTATTTCCAAGTTTCTGTACTTTGAACTTTATACATATACAGGCTATATTACCTCACAATACAACATAAAGTATTATCCGCATTTTAATACATTATGCCGTGCAACCTAATAGATATTCTTTATTGCACACAAAACTCCTCCCAACCATTGTCCTTTAAATATTTAATCTGCCAATCCTATTAGCAAATTCTCCTGTCATTGACTTTTATAACTGAAGGCAGCCCTGTTTAGGGAAGTTTTTAATCTTTAATGCTGTATTGTGTTTTTAATATTCGATTGGGAGCCGCCTAGAGTGGCTGGGGAAACCCAGCCAGATGGGAGGGGTATAAATAATAAGTTGTTGTTGTTGATTTCAGCCTTGGAACACAATCAGTATGTTCAGATATACACTATAGTCTTATTTTGGTCATGTTGCTTGCATATAAAGGCTGAACATTTCAACAGTTTGCCATGGCTTGGAGAGCAAAGTCTAAAGCAGGGAGACTCCTCTGTTCATACAGATTCTCTTGAGTGATTCAGAATCCTGGGAAAGTGGGGCTCTATAATATGCAGGGAGCCTCTAAGAATAAGAAGCAGCTCCCCACTTCAGACTTCGAACAATGACTTGCGGGTACGGAAAAGCAGAGTGATGTCGTGAAGGAAGGGTGCAGAGCTTAGCAAGCCCATCTCCATTCACTCTGCTTGCTTGCATGCCCAAACAGAACTAATATTTGTTAGGTATGTCTAACCCAACACAGTGAAAGAAGATTGCTTTCGTCAAAAAAGACAGTTGCACAAGCCGGTGTGGCTCCCAACAAGTTTGAGTAGATGCTTTATCAGGGGAAATGATTTTATGCTACAGTGGTACCTCAGGTTAAGAACTTAATTCGTTCCGGAGGTCCGTTCTTAACCTGAAACTGTTCTTAACCTGAAGCACCACTTTAGCTAATGGGGCCTCCCACTGCCACTGCACCGCCGCCGCGCGATTTCTGTTCTCATCCTGAAGCAAAGTTCTTAACCTGAGGTACTATTTCTGGGTTAGCAGAGTCTGTAACCTGAAGCGTCTGTAACCAGAGGCACCACTGTATTTATATATATAAAAAACTGCTTGGGTCTACCCTTTGATATGAAGCACAGCAGAGCTCAAGGTTTGGTTGGTAAGGTGTGGAACTATAACATAGCCACTGCAAGTAAAGAGATACTCTTTCTACTAGTTCAGCAGTGGTTTGCAGATGGTTCCTCAGCCAACTGAAGAACCAAGCCCAATACACACCCAAAGAGACAAGAGTGGAAAGAATCAAAGGCAGTTGCTTGAAAAACTACACTCACTTTCCCCATTTGAATCTTCTGCTTGAACTTTGCTTTGATAAGTTTACTTCCCTTCCATTTGCATTATTTTGCTGGAATTAATTTATACAAATATTTTAAATGTCGCAAAATCACTCTTTCACCATTCAAATTATATTACTATACCAGCTGGACTAGATACCAATGTATTTCCAAACCCAATTCAAAGTGCTGGTTTTGACCTTTAAAACTCTAACCAGCCGGGCCCAAGCCATTAATTAGACCACTCATACCCACTCATATCCAGCCTGCACTTTAAGATCCTCTTCAGAGAATCCCATGGTATTTTCACCCCCTAGGTTGGTGGAGGGGGTGGCCATAGATCCTTCTCTATGGTGGCCCTATTGCATTAGAATTTCCTTCTGCTGGGCCCAAACCAAAGCTCTGTGCTGCAGGCTCTCAGAAGACCCTAAGGCTAATTTGTCATCTTTCCTTCCAGGTATGATGGTTGTTAGCTGGGTGACAGCCTGTCTCAATTATATTCCTTCTGGTTCTGTATTTATTTTTTTAGTCAAAAGTTGATTTGCAGTATTCTAAAGTTTCAAATTTTGGACTGTTGTATACCTTTTAAAATCTTTTGTTCATTTGTAAGCCATTCTGGGCAGATAGTAACCCAGAAAAGTGGCCTAAAATAAAAAAAGTGTGTGTGTGTGTGTGTGTGTGTGTGTGTGTGTGTGTGTGTGAATGAAAATTTATTCACATCAAATACATTTAAAGAAGCTGAATTTAAAACTCATAGCGCATAGTAATTCCGTTCCATTCTTAATCCATACAATTTGCTGTAATGCGAATTAGTCTGCACCGTCAACTCATCCACTGAACAGTAAATATTCAATGATTAGGAATAAATGGCAATATATATTATATTATCAGAAATATATATTCCTGAGAGGTTTTGGGCTCCTATCCTGGGTTGAGTTTGCCTCTTTCCACTTGACACAGGCTAACAGGGATACCCTTGAATTTATAGTTTCACTCCAAAAGCCCAAGTGACAGAAAGGGATGATGTAATATGTTTCTATGGTTGCCTCCTAGTGGCCAAAAGGCAAAAGTGGTCTCTCGAAAAATAGTTGGAGCTGATTCCCATTGAGACCTGTGTTCCTGGCAACAGTTCCAAGATGGATGCCAAACTGAAAACTGTGAACCAGAAACCAATAAATAAAACCAGTTGTTGTCCATATTGCTGGTGTAGTCAACATTTATTATAGGTGCACCCACTTCTATTCAAATGCAGAGAACCTGGCAACCACCATTTCTGACATCAGTGGCCCATCGTTAAGAGTGCTGCTACTCACTGCACACCTGAATGCCTGTGATGCTCTCTGGAAGCTTCAAGTTTTGTAGGACACAATGGGAGAAGATACCACAAATGTACTACTGCTCCAGCACACAGACTGCCACCCTGCTGTTTCAAGGGCACATATGGATCCTACCCAGTGCTGTTTTTTTCTAGAAAAGGAGGTGCTGGAATTCACTATTGTCAGGGTTACTTCCAGATCCTAGCTCACAGAGGATCACGCTAGCCAGCGATCATTAAATAAAAGTCTTTATTGAGTTACAGTCTCCATTCTCGAGCTGCTGCGTGCAACCCTACGTCTTATGCTTAGATCGGCGAAGCTCCGTCTGAGTCTCCGCCCCTTGCGCACCAACTTAATATCCTAGCCCTGCTCCACCTTTTCCGCCTGACAGTTCTCCTCTGGGTCCCTCTGCCCCCCTGGGTCTCTTCCTTCCGGGATTCTTCTGACGCTGACCCCCCTGACTCTCCTGTCTCCTTGCGCCGGGCTTTAGGACCTGGCTCCCTTTCCGGGCTGCCTACTGCGCCACCTTCCTGTGCATTTGAACTTGGCGCGCGCGCCCAACCTTCCACTTTCCGTCTAACCGTCACTTCGCTCCCCGATGAAGGTGTGGCCACTCCTGACTCGTGCCCTCCCTCCTGTTGCGAGCTGCCAGCGCTTGATCCCTGGCGCTCTTCCTCTTTCCTCCTCTCTGGCGGTGACGTTGGTCCCGATCTCCAACTGCTCCCCTCTGAGTCCCCTCTGGCTCTTTCTTCCTGGGGTGTCCCCCTAGTCTCCCCCCTTGCCCTGGCCACTGGTGCTCCTTTTTGTGAATCTTCTGATTCACTGGAAAGACTCGGAGATCTCGGGTCGTCGTCATCACTCATCCTTTCTTCTGCCTCCTCCCCCTCGCTCTCTGTTTCCTCCCTTGCCCTCGCCTCTGCTCCTGAACCCCTGACAACTATGAACACTCATTCTCTTGGAATGGCAATGGCGCCCACCTGAGTGCTGCCAGGATTGAGTTCCAGCAAATTCCAGCTGGAAAAAAATAAGCCCTGATCTCACCTCCCTCTTGTGTCCCATTGCAATTGCCAAAACCCATCAGTTTTGCCAAGTTCTCACTACACTGCAAGGTAAAACATTTCTCCCCAAACCCTCAACAGGATTCCAAACCGGCATATCATTTCGGAAGTGTCTAAGCATTGGGCCAAGCTTCAGGTGTGGGCTGGAGATCATTTTAATGTTGCTGCTTAAATATATATATATATCTTCACACTCTCTTAGCTGTGTATCTAGATATCAGATAAACCTATTTATTTAAATAACCTCTGCCTGAAAGACTGCATGACTAAGAATGTTTTAAAAACTGTTCGTTAGTCATATTTCAAAATCAGAGTGAGTTTTTTTTAATTCTTCACAACAAATAAGTAATAACACAGGGAGAGCCAGAGAATCGTGATACCAGAGATGTGATGACACATCTCTGACTGCGAGATGGATTTCTTCTCTTCCAACACAAGCTTTAAAAGGTATCAATGGCTACTAGCCAGCCACAAAGACTACGCTCTACCTTCACTCAATACCAGCTGGGAATAGCAGGTGAGCAGAGCACTGTCGCATTCATGCCCTGATTGCAGGCTTCCCACAAGCATCTGTCTGGTTGGCCATTGTGAAAACATGAAGCTGGAAAAGATGGGCATTAGCTTGGTCCAGCAGGCTCTGGTTATGTTCTTATCAATAGTCAACATGCATGCAGGTGGGCATGAGGTACTGAAGAAAAAAAGAGATGTGCCAAAAATTATACAAAACTGGGACACCTTCAGATTTACTACACCAAAGTCTGTATGTTTCTGTACAGAAGGTGGTCTGTGTTTGAGATCATAGCTCAAATGCTTATTGACATATTATATTAAGCTGGGGGGAGATCATATAGTACATCTGAGCATGTTAAGAACTGTCAATTTATACACAATGTTTGAAGGTTTCAGAGGATTGCTAACAAAAATATTTGCAACTAAATTATTGAGTTAGTAATTGTTAGATATACCTTACTCAGTTTCCATAACATAAAATTTTCAATTTAAGGCAATGCAAATCCTGCAAGGTCGGTTAATTCAATAGTGTTTTCCCTTACAGTATTTTAGACAATATTCAGATGATTGCTGCAGTGCTATATTGAAACATCAAATAAGAATAGTAAGATAAATAGATTTGAGGTTCTCAGCAGGCTTCTTCCATTTGGGGCAATGTGTATGGAAATGGCTTTCCAGAGTGATATTTCGTAACATCTATTTTCATAAAGATATTTGGATAGTTAATAATACTAATTTTAAAAACAGGTTAAAAAAAATTCACTTCCCTGGAGGTGTCACCTGAGACATTAAAAATGCAAAAATATCTTCCCACTATTAAAGGATTGTTCTCATACCACTCAAACACAGTAATAAGGATACAGGTCATACATTGCCCTAGTTCATGGGCACACAATATGTAACAAATTTGCTAAGTTACCATTCCTTTCTAGAAAAGATTTGCAAGCAACTTTTACAAAACACTTAAGGGTTCGTGCTTATTTTAATTTTGTTCTAACCCATTGAAAGATGATTAGGAAATGTCAGTAAGCTTTTTTGGGTTTTTTCTCCCTTTCATTCTTTGGAATATATATATATATATATATATATATGCAGGTTTTGGTGTCTTCGGGTGTCTTCCCGTGTAAGAGTCAGGGTGTCTGGGCGACGTTTCGACGAGGTCTCACTCGTCATCTTCAGGCTGGTGCTTTCGGCTTCTTGTTACTGGAACAGAGCAGAATCTGGTGTTTGAGTTTCTATAAATACTGTTGAGGGGTGTGGTGTATAGCCTCCAACGTTCTGGGCAGAGAGGAAGTTCCTAGATTAGTGTGCCTTTTCTTCTTTTGTTCCTTAATTACTTGAGGGATATCTTGAGTGATTTCATGAGTGATATTATGAATACCACTGGGTGGGTCATTAAGTGTAGATTAGTTGCTAAAGCTTTCGTGTCTTGACCTCTTGAGCTTGTGAAGAGTTTTTCTGAGAAGATGGCTGTGCTGCATTTAGTTGTGCTCTGGCTTGGCTTCGTGTATAGGGGCGAGCTGTGATTTTGTGCCTTGTGCCAGCCAGATCTGTGTAGGGACAAAAACCGACACCAGAACCAGAGGCACACAGAACGCCGTCACCAATCAACCACACCAGACCCAAACCCAGACCCTCTCCACAGACATATTACAGACTCCATCCAGTAGCCAAACTATAGTGGCACCTCCGGATGCTGCACCCCCCTGCAATCCCTACACAGATCTGGCTGGCACAAGGCACAAAATCACAGCTCGCCCCTATACACGAAGCCAAGCCAGAGCACAACTAAATGCAGCACAGCCATCTTCTCAGAAAAACTCTTCACAAGCTCAAGAGGTCAAGACACGAAAGCTTTAGCAACTAATCTACACTTAATGACCCACCCAGTGGTATTCATAATATCACTCATGAAATCACTCAAGATATCCCTCAAGTAATTAAGGAACAAAAGAAGAAAAGGCACACTAATCTAGGAACTTCCTCTCTGCCCAGAACGTTGGAGGCTATACACCACACCCCTCAACAGTATTTATAGAAACTCAAACACCAGATTCTGCTCTGTTCCAGTAACAAGAAGCCGAAAGCACCAGCCTGAAGATGACGAGTGAGACCTCGTCGAAACGTCGCCCAGACACCCCGACTCTTACACGGGAAGACACCCGAAGACACCAAAACCTGCATTCCTGTACCCGTGAAAATCTACGAAAGCAAATATATATATATATATATATATATATATATATATATATATATATATATATGCAGGTTTTGGTGTCTTCGGGTGTCTTCCCGTGTAAGAGTCGGGGTGTCTGTGCGACGTTTCGACGAGGTCTCACTCGTCATCTTCAGGCTGGTGCTTTCGGCTTCTTGTTACTGGAACAGAGCAGAGTCTGGTGTTTGAGTTCCTATAAATACTGTTGAGGGGTGTGGTGTATAGCCTCCAACGTTCTGGGCAAAGAGGAAGTTCCTAGATTAGTGTGCCTTTTCTTCTTTTGTTCCTTAATTACTTGAGGGATATCTTGGGTGATTTCATGAGTGATATACAGAATATCACTGGGTGGGTCATTAAGTGTAGATTAGTTGCTAAAGCTTTCGTGTCTTGACCTCTTGAGCTTGTGAAGAGTTTTTCTGAGAAGATGGCTGTGCTGCATTTAGTTGTGCTCTGGCTTGGCTTCGTGTATAGGGGCGAGCTATGGTTTTGTGCCTTGTGCCAGCCAGATCTGTGTAGGGATTGCAGGGGGGTGCAGCATCCGGAGGTGCCACTATAGTTTGGCTACTGGATGGAGTCTGTAATATGTCTGTGGAGAGGGTCTGGGTTTGGGTCTGGTGTGGTTGATTGGTGACGGCGTTCTGTGTGCCTCTGGTTCTGGTGTCGGTTTTTGTGGGGAGGGCTAATTTCCAGATGTCTGGCAGGCGGGACGTGTCGTCACGCTTGTTCATGTTGTGAGGGTGTTTCTCTATCTCGATGGCTTCCATGATTATTCTCTTGTGGTGATGTTCCATGTTAAAGAGCAATTTGGAATCTGCAAAATTAATTTCGTGTCCTGTTTCTTTCATGTGTTGGAAAAGAGAGGAAGTTTTTTCTTCTTTTTTGACGGCATTCTTGTGTTCTGCGATACGTGCATTTATTCGTCTGTTTGTTTGTCCAATGTACGTGGCTGGGCAGACTTTGCAGGGTATTTCATAGACCCCTTGGTTTTCCAGCTGGATTTTGTCTTTTGGGTTTCTGAGGATATTGGCTATTTTTTGGTTGGTGCAGAAGGCTGTTTTGATATTGTGTTTATGGAGGATTTTGCTGATTTTGTCTGTAGTGCCCTTGATATAAGGAAGGAGGGCCATGCCATTGTTTTCTTCTGTGTCTTGGTTTTTGGGGGGTGTTTCTTTTTGGATTAGCTTCGTAACCCTGTTTTTCTGGTATCCATTGGCGATTAACACATTTGAGAGATTCTGTAACTCAGTTGTCAAGTGGTCTTTGTCAGCCAGGCGTTTGGTTCTGGAGATGAGAGTCTTGGCTACGGAGTTTATTTGTGCAGGGTGGTGGTGTGATTGTGCATGTAAGTAGCGGTGATATTCTGTATATCACTCATGAAATCACCCAAGATATCCCTCAAGTAATTAAGGAACAAAAGAAGAAAAGGCACACTAATCTAGGAACTTCCTCTTTGCCCAGAACGTTGGAGGCTATACACCACACCCCTCAACAGTATTTATAGGAACTCAAACACCAGACTCTGCTCTGTTCCAGTAACAAGAAGCCGAAAGCACCAGCCTGAAGATGACGAGTGAGACCTCGTCGAAACGTCGCACAGACACCCCGACTCTTACACGGGAAGACACCCGAAGACACCAAAACCTGCATTCCTGTACCCGTGAAAATCTACGAAAGCAAATATATATATATATATATATATATATGGAATTTGAAGGTTATGCATGATTAATAACTTTGAATGGAATGGAACACCAATCAATGAAAACAACACAATGCTAATAGCTGAGCTTAATCAGTCTTTCGGAAATAGGTAAGAAGCAGGAAGTGGTTTCCTGACCGCATGTCAAAATTTCCAAGGACCTTGCATATGATGCAGCCCACATCATCAGCAGTGCATTCCTCTAATTACATGGAAGAGAGCAGTTTGCTGTTGCTAGTATTTGCAATGGTGAAAGCACTTTTCCCAAGTGTGTGTATGGGGAAGGGAAGACATATTTCTTCCTGGCGCCCACATCTGGAGATCCACATATTCTTCAGGTGACAGCCAACGATATGAACCAGCCCTCAGAGTTTATGAAACTGTAACGCTCGCAAGTGTGCTAGAAGTGTGCTAGAAGAAATAGATTCATGCAATTCAAGAAACTGAATTGATCATATTCACATTTCTGTTCACTACTTACAAGTGATGAATGTATACTAAGGCTGTCACTGCTCAAGTGATAGTACTAAAATGTAACAGTACTAATGAACAAAATAACTAATAATAAAAGAGAATCGTTTGGATCTCATTGAATTTGCAAAAAAAGAAAAGAAAAAACCCCTGCATTGGCCAGATTGGTGTAAAGAGTACTGAACATACACTTCCTCTGCTGCCTTTTGCTCACACTTAATGCAACAAGTGATAAATATCGCCAATTACAAACAGAAGCCTTCACTGCACACCCACACAACCGAAAAATCACAATAGGATGAAAAAGCATAGACAAGTGACGATAATGCTAGCTCATTGATGAAATATAGCAGCAATTATAGGCATGATTCAGAAGCAGTTGGAGCTTGTTGTGTTGAATACCCTTGCGTCACTTTGAATTCTAAGAGGGTTCTCAGCAACTGCCTGAATGACGTTGACTAGTTTTGCCAATATTTTATACTCTTCCTCATACATTCCTCCAACTAGTCAAGTCAAATCCTTATTACGGCCATAGGCTAGCATATGGTAAAAGCATCTACATACATAAATAGAGCATGCTAAATAGGTGACAGGGCAACTGTCAAAATAAGGGGTACATATATGCATTCTCTCAATTATGATAGACAAGGATAAGATAAAAACACATAAGGCACATAAATCATACAAAACATAAAATTTATAGGTGTAAATTTTCAGTTTTAGACCTGCTGCATGGCACATACTTTCCTCTGATGGATGCCAATCATAGCAGCATAACTAAATTCAGAAAAAGATGTCCCTGAAATAATCTCTTATTTTCCCCTTAGATACAGCACTAACCAGGTGATTTTCCACTGCTAGTCTTTAGGGGCCTTTTAATATAAAAAAAGAAGGGTTGCCACTAAAGCAGTCAATAGGGAGGAACTAGATCTCATCGTTGACACAACTAGTGGCAAATGAACTCTGCCGGGGATCAAGTGTATGCACATAATGGGAAGAAGCCTCACGGCAGAATTGCTTCATAAAGCAACCTTCAGGCCTTGATCACACAACAGTATTCATCCCATAGTATTTAATTCTTCTGCAAGGTATTATTCTAAATGCTGCATATAAAATGTTACAGTGACTCAAGGTTTCCTTGACTAAGGAAAGCCCTCAAATACTGAGCGAATGAATGCAGAGACTCTTTATCAGAACCACGCTCTAACCGACAGAGCTACCCAGCTGATGGCCGTGTTGCACTTGTAATGAGGAAGGCTCAGACACCAATTGGCTCAGCTGCTGCGAAGGCTTGGAATGTCCACAAACATGCCAAGTGCTAGTGAACAAAGCTGTCAGAACGTTCGCAATCCAATTCTGCACCCACACACAGTGAAGCAAATCGTGCGGGAACAATGAATTCAATAAGGCTGGCATGGGTTTAAAGTTGGCCGCTTTACTGTTTACAGCTTACCAGAGTTTGGCATGGCACAGGGCAACTGTCCCATTATCAGGCAGCTCGGTTGCTGAACAATGGCACCCTCCCAGTTAAGAGTGCTGGATCAATATTCAGGGAGCCACCATGGGCTCTCCAAGCACACAGGAGCGTAGCAACCATGCCACCCTCCTAAACTGGGACTGAGGCCATAATCTGATACCCCCAGACCTCTTATGGGGATCTCTCAGGCAGAAAACAGATTCCCCACGTACCCCAACTATGGATTCTGCCTAATTTCCACCCATCCCACTTGCAATGAAAGTTCTCATATAGAGCTCCATCAGGTCCAAATCAAGAAATTGCTATAGGGATAGCAGAACCTTCACAATTGCATTTGCGTGTAAAATTCCTTCCTGGCCCCAGCAACTGTTAGTTACCGTATTTTTCGCTCTATGAGACACACTTTCCCCCTCCTAAAAAGTGAGGGGAAATGTGTGTGCGTCTTATGGAGCGAATGCAGGCGGGAGCCTCTGCTCAGTGCTCCCTTTAAAGAGCCATGTGGAGCGTGTGTGCGGCTTGTGGGGGCTTTTCCCCGAGAAGGGCTGCCCTTTTCCCTCCTCGGGGAAAAGCCCCCAAGAGCCACACACATGCTCCGCACGCTCTTTAAAGGGAGCACGGCTCTTGGGGGAGCCTTCTGCCTTAGCCATGTGCAGCCACTTCCGGGCAGGGGGAGCCTTCATCCCCCTGCCCGGGAGAGGCTGCGTGCGGCTATCCCATAAGCCAGGACAGCAAGAGGCTATCCCAGAAGCCAGATCCCTCTTGCTGTTCTGGCTTCTGGGATTCAGAATATTTTTTTTTTCTTGTTTCCTCCTCCAAAAACTAGGTGCATCTTTTGTTCTGGTGCGTGTTATAGAGCAAAAATTCGGTAATTTCTGACCATAGCAATGACAATAGTAAGATATGGAGGGTGAATAGGGAAGTTACTGACAGCAATGTCAAAGCTGCAGTTTTCACCCCCATTTGCAGCCCAAAGTTCTCTCCTCACGAGTTCCAATTTGGATGACACACGAAACCAAAACTTGGCCGAGGGTTTTTCTACACTTACCTTTTCTCAGGCAGAGCTTTAATACTCTATGTCTAAGTGGTTCCCCCCTGCCCCAAACTTCCCCCTATAAAGAACCACTCTTTAAAACTCAATCAGTTCGGGTTTTCCATGGATTGATGTTTGCTCCGACTGAGCTTTAAAGAGCAGGTTTTTGCAGGTAAAGCTCCAGAGCCAAAAAAAAAAAAAAAGGGTGCTCAGACACAGAGCTTTAAATGGCTGACCATGCCTGGAAAGAGCAGAAGAAAGGTAAGGGTGGACAAGTCCTTTGTTTCATGCTGTGGCCTGGCATCAAAAAGGCTCAGGAAGTAGCAATGCAGCTGTGAGCCTGCACAGCCCACTGTCTAGCCAGCTTTTCTCATAAACAAAGACGAGGTTGGTGGGAGTTCAAGTGACATTAACCTGTCTGAATTAATGGTTCTCTGCAAAGAGGTCTTGAGGATAGGTCACTGCAAAATAATAAAGTTTGGCATTGCTAAAATGATTCATATTGGTCAAATACAATGAAGCATCAAGGAAACTGGGTAAACATATAATATTTCATAGACGGGTGTGAGTAATGTGCGTAGAATAATAAAATCTTAAGAGTTGGAAGGGACCCAAGCATCATCTAGTCTAACCCTCTCCAATGTTACATGTTTTTAGGTCTTTGCTGCTAATAACAAACACTCCTATCAACATGTCCCGTATAAGAAGAGGACTGTGATATTTTGAATGAAGGCACTTTATATTATTGAGATTCAGCTGTAGACGGTGGGCAAAACTACCCGAGTTGTTAAATAGTGTTGCAGTTTCCCAAACCTAATCCAAATAAAACTTTGACAAACATAATATTATACTGGAAGTCTTAACAGGTTTAAAAGGAAAGCTTAGCAAATTTGGTCAAATGGCTACTCAAAGCACCTCTGGGAACTTGGATATACTGCAGAAAATTGGGAAACGGAAATCTAATCAACATCCCCAAAGGGATTAATTCTATCTAAGCCACTGAAATTCTCACACATAAAAATATCCATCTAGTTTAAAGGGGAGAAAGAAAAACATTTTAAAAATATTTTAAATCTTATTACCCGAACAGAAACCTCTAAAGCTTCAGCTATGGTGTCAAAATAAGGGAATTAAATTATCAAAACTTTGTTTACTTTCTGTGAAACAATCTGTCTCGTATTAAACAAGCTAACTGCATCAAAGCATCTATAATGCTGAGATTTAAAGTGTAAGAAACACACAGAAAGAAACTTAGGTAATCCACAACATTCCATTTCTATGTGAAATAACCAGTATCATCACTAACTGTGCGTTGCTCTTCTAAGTATATCAGATCAAGCATCAATCCAACTGCAAAGCACACACTGCAAAATGTCCTTTAACAAAGTTACTGAGAGGCAATCAGGAAAAAGTATTGCCACCCAATACTTAACATGGTCAAGTAAAGTACATTTAGGTTGCAAAAGACGCATCTGTAATGCACTGCTATAATGACTACAGTTTGAATTGCAGTAAAAAATTAAATTTTCAAGCCAAATTCTGTAAATTGTAACATATGGTGGTATGGCAAAGATAGGGCAAAGAACAAAACATAAGTATAAGCATTGCAAATATGAATTTCCCTTAAAATATGCACAAGTAGTAATGGGGAAGGATGGGGCCCCATTCACAAGCATTTTACAAAGAAAAAGCAGTGATGTATGCATGCATGTACCATTCATTACTGGTGCAATTTGCATGTGTTTTGTACTTTTCAGAACGTAAGAAGAGCCTACTCAATCAGTACGGGATCCTGTTCTCACTATTGCCAGCAAGATCCCTGTGGGAAGCCTGCAAGCTAGACATGAGCGCAGCAGCACTTTGCCAACCTGTGATTCCCACCAACTGATGCCTCTTACAGGGAGGGGAGAACATGGCCAGTGGCAGAGGGACCCTCTCCGTCATCCAGGGCGGGTCGTACCACCTAGTGATGCATGCGTGACGTCCTCACAGACTGTGCACATGCAGCAGCCTGTACAGTCGCCACATGAGAGGCAGCCCATACGGACATCCGTACAGATGCCACACATGAGCGGCAGCCCGTACAGATGCCCATACAGTTGCCATGCGAGCAGCAGCCCGTACGGACGCCACGTGCAAGCGGCAGCCCATATAGACGCTGCGTGCGAGGAGCCCGTACAGACGCCCGTAGGGACGCTGTGCGCGAGCAGCAGCCCATGCAGACTGCGCAGGCGTGGCAGCCTGTACGGTCGCTGTGCGAGCAGTGCAAGTGGCGCCCACCCTGACTGTGCTTGTGTGCCCTCTGCCACTCTGTGGGGAGGCAGCGAGCCATCTTGTCACCCCCCAGACAGTACCCGGGGCGGCAAGCTGCCTGCGCCCCCCCCCTGAACACAGCCATTGTGGCTAGTAGCCATTGTCCTCTATGGATTTGTCTAATTCTTTTTTAAAAACCATTCAAGCTGGTGGCCATCACTGCCTTCTGAGGGAGCCAATTCCATAGTTAAACTATACACTGCTTTGTCTGTCCTGGCCATTTGACTGGGTGGCTTCCAGCATATATGAAAGCATAATAAAACATTAAACCTTAAAAGGCTTCCCTATGCCGGGCTGCTTTCAGATGTTTTCAAAATGCTTCATAGTTATTTATCTCCTTGACATCTGATGGGAGGGTGTTCCACAGGGCGGGCGCCACCACCAAGAAGGCCCTGGTTCCCTGTAGCTTCACTTCTCGCAGGGCGGGAACTACCAGAAGGTCCTCAGGGTGCGGGATGAATGACAGGGGCCAGGTATACATGGCCGAGGCCATTTAGGGCTTTAAATGTCAGCCCCAACACTTTTAATTGTGCTCGGAAACATACTGGGAGCCAATGTAGGTCTTTCAGGACTGGTGTTATGTGGTCGCGGTGGCTGTTCCCTGTCACTAGTCTACCTGCTGCATTCTGGATTAATTGTACTTTCCAGGTCACCTTCAAAGGTAGCCCCTTGTATCTTACTCTCATTTTCTCTAAACTAAAAAGCCTCTGGTCCTGTAAACCTTCCTCAGAGGATAGTTGCTCCATCTTCTTAATAATTTTGTTTGTCCTTTTCTGAACATTTTCCAATTCCATGACATCCTTTTGAAGGTGAGGTGACCAGAATGGTACAGAGTGTTCCAAGTGTGGTCACGCCATAGATTTGTATAAGGGCACTGTGATATTGGCAGTTTTATTTTCAGTTCCTTCCCCAATGATCCCTAGCATGGAATTTGCCTTTTTCACAGCTGCCACACACTGGACTGACATCTTTGTCCAACTGCCAACGTGTATATGTGAAGATTCTTTTGCCTGACATGCATCACTTTGTACATTGTTACAACACTGAGTTAGTTTTGTCATTTTACCATTCATTCAGTGTGGAGAGGACCTTTGGTACTTATTCACAATCCCTTTTCATTTTAATGACCCTGAACAACTTAGTATCATCAGCAAATGTGGACACCTCACTGCTCAACCCTAACTCTAGATTATTTGTGAAAAATGTGTAAAAGCATAGGTCCCAATCCTTGGGGAAGACTTCACTTTCTACATCTATTGGGAGAAATGTCCATATATTCCTACTGTATGCTCTTGTTACTTAACCAGTTTCTGAGCCACTAGAAGACTCTGCCTGTTATTTCCAAGACTACTAAACTTACACAGGAATTTTCAGTAAGGTACTTTGTCGAAAGCTTTTTGAAAGTCTAAGGGCTTTTCTATACTTCTGCTTGTTCTGTGCATAGAAAGCGCAAGTCTGAGCAGTTCCCCCTTGCTCCAATCCTTTCCCAGGGAAAACCTGTTCTTTAGCTTTAAATTGGAACAAAGAGCAATCCTCAGAAAAATAGACTGCCATTTGCTCCAACTGAACACTAAAGAGTGGTTTCCCCTAGGGGAAAGCTGGGGGACAAGAGGAAGTGTGAATAAGCCCTAAGTATACTATGTCAACTGGATGACCTCTATCAATACGCTTGCCAACATTCTCAGAGAAGTCTAATAGGCTAGTGAGACAGGACTTACTCTTGCAGAAGCCATGCTGGTTCTGCTTCAGCAAGGCTTGTTCTTCTTTATTATTTGGTGATTCTTCTCTTTAACAATACCTTTGACCTGTTTCCCCAGGACAGATATTAAGGTAACAAGCCTGTAATTTCCAGGAACCCTCCCTCACCCAATCCCCACTTTAATAATAATAATAATGTGTTCCATTGGCTACTTTCCAGTTCTCATGTATGGAGGATGGTCTTACGGAGATGTTACATTTTCTTTTAGAAAATCAGCAATTTCACATTTGAGTTAATTTGAGTATTCTCAGCTGAATGCCATCCAAACCCAGCGACTTGTGGATCTGAACATAACAAATGCAGGCATCAGCAGCAGTCCAGAGGGCATTTCAAATTCCCATTATACCTGCCTGTCTGCTAGAGATCTTAATGGGAACTAGGCCAAGAAAACCGTTTATCTTTTGAATGGGAGGAAAAGCAACCACACTGGAAAACAGTCATATTCTGCATGTGCAAGTGAGGAATACTAAAGCAGCATAACCAACTGAAGCATATGGCTGCTGTCTTCTCGAATGCTGAACCCAGTAAGATCAAGAGGGAACTTGGAGACACCTCACTGAGGCAAGACCTAGCGTCAGATTCTGTAACATCATTCCTGCCCATCTTTAGAACTGAACATGGGTGATCCATAAACAGTTCTAACATTTCAATATTCCCTTAAAAACTGATGTGGTGGACTTTGAATTGGACACTAGGGGAAAGTGGACATTTAATTATTTCCCCCATCACATACAGAGTTATGCTTCTTCACACTGCTCCGGGAAGGATAAACAGCAGCTATTTAGGTAGAGCGTGCAGCCGATGCATATTTAGACCAAAATGTGTATCCTCAGATAAGTGTGCATTGGATTGCAGTCCTGTAGATAGAAACCAGTGCAGGAGAAAGTTAACCCTCCTCCTCCTTCTTCAGTCCAGTTTGCCCCCATGGCTACTATTAAATAAGATAATGAAAATTTAGGGCGACCCAATCATGGATTGTCATGTAGGGTGCCCTTATTTACAATTTCCCAATTTCAGTCTTACCCCTACAACAGCTGACTCAGATTTCTAGAACTAAAACTCAGAGCATCTGTCTATCAGAGTAAATGAAAGAATATTATGTCAGTTGCTTACCTACCATTTATGTTATGTCCATCAAACCTCCTTACACAATTTTTCCCGGCTAATGCTTTATTGACCTCTTTTCCTTTCATACAGCTGTTTGTGTACACGACCAATTTACTGTCTTAAAGCACAGAGGACTGTGATATTGTAGGGATTATCATCTGTACTTGTTGCCTTGAGGCTAATGAAGGTCTCTGAAAACAGGCTCAGAAGTGAACTTAAAGTGCCCAATAAACCTCACCTCAAACGAGATGAGGCTGTTACAAATACCAAAATTCTTCTACAGCTAGGGTGAAGATCTGAGCCATGAAAAGAACACATGGCTTCTGCACTACCCATCCCCACCACAACCCCTCCACACCTCAAACCCCAAATACTTCCCTTTACTTCCCTTTACTTACTAGCCACGTAGCAGTGATTGGAGTAGCAGCAATGATACACAAGGAGAGAAAAGGGAGGGTGCCTCCCCCTATTGCCCTTCATCATCATGTGCTGATTAGCAGCATACAGGGTACAAAAACCTGGGGGACAATGGATTAATGACATCTGCTGTAGTTATCTGCACCCTGATTCTACAATACAGTGGTGCCTCGCAAGACAAAATTAATTCATTCCGCGAGTTTTTTCGTCTAGCGAATTTTTCGTCTTGCGAAGCACGGTGTTGGAAAAGTTTTGGAAAAGCTTCAAAAATCACCAAAAACCTCAAAAAAGGCTACCACACCGCGTTCTATGAGTTGCTCCTCGAAGTCAAGTCGCAACTGTATTAACGGTGTTAAGAAAAAGGAAACAAACTTGCAAAAAACGCAAGACATTTTCGTCTTGCGAAGCAAGCCCATAGGGAAATTCGTCTTGCGAAGCAGCTCAAATACCACAAAACCCTTTCGTCTAGCGAATTTTTTGTCTTGCGAGGCATTCGTCTTGCAGGGCACCACTGTATTGGATCACCACTGGGGTTTCAGGGTGTGGAAACAGTTGGATTTCCTGCCTCAGACACCAAAATGTCTAGCGCTCTCTCTAGTGGGCTGCCAGGCTAGTACTTTTGACCAATGGCAGATGATATGGCATTGAACTCCAGGCAGTTCTGTTGCTTCTGCTTACTGGAAGGGAAAAGGAAAGGTGTGAGGAAGTGGGGAGTTTGGTACAGTGCAAATGCACTTGTGGGAATGCCCAGGGTATGTGCACTGCATGACTTTGATGCCACCTCTGCTTCCAGGTAAACAGCAGTGGTGCAACCAACCAGAAGTCAGGTGAGTTGCATTGCACTCCACCAAGTTGTCTGCTACTGCTTTCAACTTAGTGGTTCAGAAATATGAAGACCTGATTTATACCTCTGCCACCACCCCCTTCCAAAACACAATATATGAAAGTGGTTTTATGTATAATTCACTGCTTTCATTGTACAGCAGGTTGCAAATGGCAATACGTGTGGATTGTTAGGAAGGATTTAACATTTCTATAAATACTAAAAGACAAACCCAACAAAACTGTTTTGCATATTTAGTGCTCATATGTTAGGGGGAATAAAATAATTAATGGAGCTTTTCCCCAAAATTATTATAACTATATACCGTGGGATTTACTAATTATTGCATCTACTGAATACAAACAATCTCACGTGTATTCTAATTCAGCAAAGAATACACAAAAGTAATCCTACACTTACAACTCAGAGACTCGTTGGGCTTTAATAATGCATGACATTGAAATGACACTGCTTGATTGAAGGAACATTTGAATTTGTCATTGAATCCTTATCTAATTTTAACAGATTTCTCTTGTTTAAATGCCCTAGGAATGAGTGATAAGGCTGACAGTGGAGAATTATTACACTGTACCTTCATAAAGCAAAACTGGCACTTTCAGTGATTTTTTAAAAAATCATTGTTATTATTATTTTGCATTAGCAAGCAAGAAGCTGAAAATGTTTATCTCATTTTAAAGCAGCTATGCTATTCAAAATACGGAACCATATTAAAATATTGGATCTTGTGTGATGTTGAGGAGAACACTGCAGTGAAATGGAAGCATTTTCACACTAAATAAGTTTGTAATGCTTGGTGTAGATTGCGGTCTCAGTCGCAGTGCCACCCTCCCCATGCAGGGGCTATAGCTAAGATGTGACGAACAAACTTGAGCAGACAATGATCTGCGATAGGAGTGGCCACAACTTTATTGATTCCAGATGTAGGTGGATTATGGCTCAGGCTGGCAGACCGGAGTGGGAGCAGCCAACTCACAGCCTCCAGCGAGAATCTTTTAAATTAAAGATATTTGCAGACAGTCCTGACTTGCAGCAGGACAGGGCAGAAAGATTCTCAATGGCCGACCATGCCTGCTTGTCTCAGCTGCCGGGGATAGTGGCTAATCACAAGGGGCCCCAACCACTGCCCACCCAGGAAAGCAGGTAAGCAGTCATTCCTACTCTCTCACATCTTGCTCACATCGTGCCTGATTTTTGAAAGCTGTTGTGAGTCAAACTACAGAAATTGAAGTATGCTTTGATTATAGTCCAGGGTCTCTCTAAGCAGCTCACATAAAGTAAAACATACTGGCCTGTTTTGTGCATCAGAATAAGCCACAGTTTGTCCTAAATCATGGTTTAATTGTAAATATTGCGGTACAGAGACCCCAAATGGCATGCAGCTCTAACAAGTCATAGACTGTCTTGTCATGTCGTGTGTGTCCCCACCCCTGAAATCGCCCTCACAAACTGGTGCCTCTGACCCTAACTGTTCCCCTACAAAAAATTTCACCGCACACCACCGATCTGTTGCCTCCCTCCACGATGGGTACCTTTGTCTGACAATAAGATGTCCTGAGTGGCTGGGCCTCTGAGAATGTGACATGGGTCTTTTCAGTAGAAACTCATCATCTGAAGTCACCAGGTATGAATGCTATTTGACTTACACTCTAGTCCTGCACCCTGCAGCACAAGCGCTCTGGCAAAGTCACAGTATGGCTTGGTGAGGTCATGCAGGTAACTTTTTGAAGTGAGGAGAAGATGGAGAATGGGGAGGGCATGAGATTTTCCCACTGCATCCCAAATGCCCATCCTCCTAGCACCAGCACAGCAAAGTGAAATCTCTCATAAGGAGATTTCAGCTGCTCTTTAGAAGCAACAGAACAAGGAGCTGGGCATGGTGCTGATTTAGCTGTTGCAGCACAAGCTTCTGCAGCAGAAGGAATGGCAGAGAACAAGTCCCAATGTCTGAAATGCTACTTTGTGTACAAACAAGTGATTTTGCTCTTGCTAGTAAAGGCAAATTGTAGAGCATCCTTGTAGTTGCCTGCTACTGCAAAAGAAGCTGCAATACACTGAGCCAGTTTCTTCTTCATTCCAGTCCTGTTAATTCTTAACTACAGTTACGTGATGGCAGCAATCTTTCTACATTTCAGGAGATAAAAGTGAGTGCGATACAGATGTTACTACTGGGTGTGTTCAGAGAATTCTTATCCATCAATGATCAGCAGCAAAAGATGAACTCAGATTGCAGGAGAGGAACTAGTGCTCCAAAGTGGAAACTGATGCAAGCCTTGAGCAGTGATGAAGTGATAAGAAGTGCAGAGATGAAGAGAGATTAATAGTATTGGAGGCTGGTAAAGCAATTCAGGTCTTGTGATAAATGTCTTAGATGGACACGTCTAAGGAGCTCATTTTTAACTCGAGGGTCTGGGAAAATGGATAATCCTAGCATGAAAGATCACTTGAGTCAAGATATAAAAATCATACCTAATTTTTAACCTGTGTTGTTTACATAAAGTGCACTTTTTAAGTAAAAGCAACTCTCCCTCCATGTCTAGCTGATTTGGTTCCTCTTAGCAAGATTAGGGCAATTTTGTTCACACACACACATTTCAGTGTAACCAAAGATTGCACTATACACCCAAAGAACTACCTGCACATGTAACAGCACACATGTATCTAAAAATGTAACACATTAATTTTATAAATGAATGTTTTCAAGTATGTGTATCATAGGGATACACACATCGCGAGGGTGTTTGCTGTCAGCATATGAATGAAGCTGTAGAGAAAACATTATGGCTGAGTAGGAGGCAAAAGCTCTTGTTCAAATTTTCTTTTTCTTTTAATCATCCTCTTTTCTATCACTGCAAGATTGAACAGTATAGAGCAATGAAAAAATAAAGCCTATTTTTATTACCTTTACACTGAAATTCCCTCCCAAATGATCTCGCTTTCATCTATCATCCCCTAGGGCACAGATTCCTAAGACTTGGGACAAGGATGTTAGATCAACCGATTTGTGAAAGCAGGTTAGTATTTTCTTAAAGCAGAAAACAAAGTTGCTGTTCAATTCCATTTTATTGTTCAGAAACAGCTACCATATCCACCTATAATTGGTAGGGAATACATTTTACACTGAAAAACATTTGCCACTTAATTGCTGAGTTTATTTATTTATTTTCTCTCCTATAAATAAGCAACTTGGTTCAAGGGCACCATTTATTTATTTATTAAAAAAATATGCACATTTGCCAAAAAATAGAACCACAACAGCATTATCTGTTCTCTCCTCTCCATCATGTATTCACATATATTCTTACATGAAAAAGCTTTATCTGAAATATCTGCTTTCATTAGGGCAGCAATTTTCTTTGTATAGCTTCCACACCCACAAAATGGTTGTAGCCACAGTAACCAGTTCATATTAAATGGTTTTGTGCTGTTGTGTACCCAAGTCTATGATCACATGGCAAAATAAGTGCTGCTTAGTTGTGTTAACTTAGTTTAGTTGTGGCCCTAAGTGACTCTTCAATGACCCGAGTATCTCTTTGCATAGAGCATCATGGTTCTTCCTCCCTGCTCAGCTTTTGATACCCTATAATAGGATAATGTCTACATGTGTGTTGGAAAGGGGAAGGGGATGTAACGTGGATACAGTTTAATGTGAATTGATTTGTGTGAGCTAGAAGTTGGAAGCATGATGGTCACATTATACAGTGGTACCTTGGGTTATGAACTTACCATATTTTTCCGTGTATTAGACCAGGTTTTTTTCCTTTTAAAATGTCAAAATTTAGGGGGCGTCTTATACACGGATACATCTCCTCCCATTTTCTTAAATCTGTGTCCCCAAAAATAGGGGGCGTCTTATACATGGAGGCATCTTATAGATGGAAAAATACGGTAATATGTTCTGGAGGTCCGTTCTTAAGCCAAAACCGTTCTTAACATGAGGCGCGCTTTCGCTGATGGGGCTTCCCGCTGCTGCCGGGCCGCTGGTCACAACTTCCGCTCACATCCCGGGGCAAAGTTCGCAACTAGGGGCATCTACTTCCGGGTTAGTGGAGCTCCTTAGCCAAATCATTCATAAGGAGGACGGTACGTAAGCCGAGGTTACACTGTAGTGGGAAAGCTGTGATGAAATGACCTCTGTGCCAACAAAGTCCATTGTCCAAGTACTAACTGTTCATATGCAACTTCAGGGCAACTTCTCTTTCTTTTCTGTGGTTCTTTATCTTTAAAGTAGACTTGCATCAAATAGCACTTCAAACAGAAAGGTGCCTTCAAATGGAGAACTGTCCTCTGTAAAGTAGGCCATTTCTCCATCTACTGCTTGGGGTCTTCTGCTCAACCCCACAGTCCCATGGCATCTTCTCCCATCTTGCCTCCTTTGTATTTTCTATAGCAGATGGAGTGAAATGTCAAATGAACACCTGGCTCTGTGATCTGTTTTCATCTAAATTATGTGAGGCAGTAAGTGAAGTGATCAACAGGTACCGTATTTTTCGCCCCATAGGACACACCGGCCCATAGGACGCATCAAGTTTTTTTGGGGGAAAATAAAGAAAAAAAATTTATTTCCCCCCCAGGCGCTTGTGGGGCAGGCAGCGGGGAGAAGCGCTCTTCTCCCCGTCTCCCACCTTCAGATCAGGTCCGGGGAGAGCCTGGAGACGTGCTGCGTCTCCCTGCTGTCCCCGGAGTGGTGGGGCAGGCAGCGGGGAGAAGCGCTCTTCTCCCCGCCGTCAGCCTCCAAACCACTTCGGGAGACAGCGGTATGGCGGCGTTCCGCCTCCCTCTGTCCCCCGACCTTGTGGGGCTGGCGCTGGGGCTCTCCTGAAGCCTGGAGAGCGAGAGGGGTCGGTGCGCACCAACCCCTCTCGCTCTCCAGGCTTCAGTGAAAGCCTGCATTCACCCCATAGGACGCACCCACATTTCCCTTCATTTTTGGAGGGGAAAAAGTGCGTCCTATAGGGCGAAAAATACGGTACTTAGACTCAAAAATGGGAAAGATGAGGGCCAGTAAACTGAAACTCAATCCTGGGAAGATTATGCTGCTGTGAGTGGAAAGTTTCCTAGTTTAGGGGGACGGTTTTCAGTGTGCCTGCACAGAGTCTCAATCTCTCCAAAAGATTAGCTGCGCAGCCTGTGCCTGCTCCAAAATCCAGCTTTATCACAAGAGGCCAATGACCTTGGCAGCATAGAGCATCTTCTACCAGCTTAAGCTGCTATGTCTTCTGGCTGCCTATGGCATCCAGGCTCTGACAACTTCCCATGTGAACCTATCTGAACTACTACTAAGTGTTACTCATGGTGCTGCCTTTGAAGACTGTTCAGAAATTGCAGTTAGCACAAAAAGTGGCACCAGATTGCTCATATGAATCACACATTGAGACCATATCTCTCCAGTAATAAGAGCTTCACAGTCTACCGGTCAATTTCTGGGATTAATTGAAACTGCTGGCTTGCCAAAAAAAAATAAATATCCTCAGTGGTTTGGGACCTGGGTACCTAAGGGATGCCTGTTCCCCTAACAACTGGCCAGTAAACTGAGGGTATCTACCTATACCTTTCACAGAGTGTTCCCACTATGAGCAGTGAGATGGGTTGCATTGAATAAAAGGGCCTTTGTGGCTGTTATCCCATCTGCAATATCCTCTTTCTAGTGAGTTTTGAGTATCATCTTCATTACTGATCTGTTTAGGAATCACCTTTTACATGAGTGTCAACCAATTTATAAACATATAACAACTAAAAAATGGTTTTCAGAGGAAAAAATAACTGAAGTTTAAAAATGAAAGGTGTATTTTCATCCAGCCAGAAAAAGCTTGTCAAATAAAATAAAAAAACCAATTTTATTCAATTGTTTATGGAAAGTACAGACAGGAATGCTGCTCCACAAAATGGGGCAACCACAAAGAAAGCCCCGCTTAGAGTTACATTGGAGCAGGTTTCTGGTAATTCTCCCACAGCATTTTGTGAGCTACTAGGTATATAAGGGATAAGGCAATTTATCAAATATCCCAGACCTGAGCTGTCTAGGGCCTTATGTGTTGATACCAACACCTTGAACTTGGCCAAGTCGCCAGTGCAAATTCTGAAAACAAGGTGTTATATGATGGGTGAAGTTTGCCCCCCCCCCAACAATTTAGTCACCACATTCTGCACTAGCAGCAGTCTCTATACCAACCTAAAGGGTAGCCCCACAAAGTTGTTGCTTAGGCACAAGTAAAGACTTTTTGATTCGTCAAGTGTTTCCGTTATGTTGACTAATTTCAACTGGACTCTATTCTGCTGTTTTGGTGTACCGTATTTTTTGCACCATAACACTCACTTTTTTCCTCCTAAAAAGTAAGGGGAAATGTCTGTGCGTATTATGGAGCGAATGCCTGCGGGTGATGGGGGGGGGGAGGATCTGCTGCAGTCGTGAGCAGAGGATCCATGGTTCCCCTTCCTTCCCTCCTCCGTGGTTACAAAGCATGGATCCACATGGATCCTCAGGATTTTTGCATTGGGCTACTCCAAACTCACTGTCAGATCACATGTCTGTGGCCACAGCATGAACCACAAAAATCATATATCCACTATTTCATTTAGAATATTTTTTTTTCTTGTTACAGGTAGGTAGCCGTGTTGGTCTGCCATAGTCAAAATAAAAAAATTCCTTCCTGTAGCACCTTAAAGACCAACTAAGTTAGTTCTTGGTATAAGCTTTCGTGTGCATGCACACTTCTTCAGATACCAATACTGGTATCTGAAGAAGTGTGCATGCACACGAAAGCTTATACCAAGAACTAACTTAGTTGGTCTTTAAGGTGCTACAGGAAGGAATTTTTTCTTTCTTTCTTGTTTTCCTCCTCTAAAAACTACATGCGTGTTATGGTCTGGTGCGTGTTATAGAGTGAAAAATACGGTAGTTGTGGAAGTTTGATTCTATATTATGTAACTGTAAACTGCCCTGAAACCAATCAAAAAAGAATGACATAAAAAATGAGCAAATGCATAAATAAAACGTGTAGGGCAATTAGTGACCTACCAGGAGGTACATATCCAACCAGCCAAATTTGTTGGCTTACTGGCGCTCAGTGAATGTCCTTTTGTTTTGCTGCCTGTTTCAATCTACAGCACAAGGGCAGTCAAACACCTGGAAGAGCAAGCCGGCTGCATTCATCTTAATTGGTTCGAAGTTGCGGAGGTGCAGTGCAGAGGATCCCTGCCAAAGGGTTGTATTATGTGTACTTTATATGCCATTCAACCATATTGTTCTAAACAACAATAATTATAGAGCCCCTTGCTATCACAACAAAACACGAACCTTCTGCTTTACTTTGTAGCTAACCCGTCATATCTAAATAAGTAGAGGATCTTCATCGCTGGGTCAACGCAACAATCCAAATAGACACTTGCCCTACTTGCATGTTCCATTTGCAATGAGAACCCACCTTTGCAGACTTCCTAGCCCAAATATGACGGCAGGCAATAGTTGCAACAAGAAATTCTACCAGAACTTCCTACTGTCAAGGGTTACAGACACTGTGTGAGTGAGACAAAATAAAATAGGCATACAGAATCTTCAGCCAAGATAAGGTATTTTAGAAACACTTGCCCTTCGTAGTGACAAGGCAGCCGAGAAATAATCTCAATCACAGAGGTTACAATATGCAATTCACGTTTTTCCTTTCACGAAATGAGCTTACCAACTTAGAATGCCAAAGCAACTACTTATTCTCCATTCTGCTGAAATTAATTTGTGTTTTTACTTTACAGGCAATCAATATACGCAAGTAGTGCCTTGCAGGCTTAAACAGTGTCTCTGCAGTCAGAAGCTGTTCTCTTCTATCACATTTACTTAAAACCTTAGGGAGATGTTCGCACAACATTTGTTAAACCGAGTGCCATACCTCTAGGAGTTGTGGAAGCCCAGAAAAGAACACTGAATCTCCAAGAGACTAATAGAAGAACTTTCAGACATGATAAAATTGCTGAGAAATAGCCTTAGAAACACAACGAAATGGGCTAATAAAGATTGCTAGCATCAGTGTCCTGGAACAGTTTTCATCATGAACAGTTCAAACTGTGCACTTTTTATACCAGAACAGCACTGTAGACACGGAGATCAACAATTTACTAATACAGGGTTGTTTACCACAGTGGTGGTGCTGGGTTCAGACGCCTCTAAAAGAATGAGGTGCATAAAATGAATCTCCTAGGATGGCTTCAACTCTGCTCTTAGCTGTGAAAGCACTAATGCAAAAGCACAAATGGAAGCACCTCAAAAAATGTTACTTTCTGTTTCAAGGGCTTAGCAGAACTCTCTCTGTTTTGATTCAACAGTTGCAGTGCTGCCTATGCTCATTATATTACTCTGTGTTCATAGCAGCAGTTGCCACAGTATTGATTCGCCCAAGCATGTGATCCGGAGAGGATCGGTGCACTGATAGAGTGCAGATCTCTGCAAAACACTGGTCTCGGTTGAGTGTGATATAGATGGTATCAGATCTTGGTCTACACATGCTACAAAATAACGTGGTAATGATGAAGAAGAATCCTGAGGAACTAGAATGGACTGTAGCACTTCAGTCTACAGGTAAGGAATACAGTGGTACCTCGGTTTAAGTACTTAATTCATTCCGGAGGTCTGTACTTAACCTGAAACTGTTCTTAACCCGTAGCACCACTTTAGCTAATGGGGCCTCCTGCTGCTGCCGCACCGCTGGAGCACAATTTCTGTTCTCATCCTGAAGCAAAGTTCTTAACCTGAAGCACTATTTCTGGGTTAGTGGAGTCTGTAAGCTGAAGTGTATGTAACCCGAAGCGTATGAGGTACCACTGTAGTACTTTTGAATGTAGGAGAAGGCTTGTTCAGTTACTCTACCTATGCAAGTCTTATCAAAGCAAACAGGGATTCCAGCTTAAAACCAAGACTTGGGAAATGCAAAGTTTCATTCTTGTAGTCTGCAATTTTTTGGTAATCACTCCGTCTGATCATTCCAAACTACTAGCTTAAACTGCAAAGAACTAAAATGTAAAAAATAAATACAGAATATATCTCTCATCTACTCTCCTTTTTCAACAGAGCTTTTTTGCTCTCTATTTTTAATGAGCTTTTGCTGCTTGGGCTGATGCAGGCTCAGATATATCATTTATTTCATACTGATAAATTAATATATTTACATTTAATAGCTACTGATCGCGATGGCACAATAAGATACCAGCAGTTGGTATTTCCAGGAGGCTGAGGAAGAGACATACAATCACTGCTCTCCCCAACATTTGCCTCTTTGTGCTGTCAGCCTCCTCTTGAGGAAAGATGTGGGATCCATACCAGGTGTATCTCATCTACCCCTCCCATCCAAACTGTATTTAAGCCAGGCTCCTCGGAGTGTAGCAAGATTGGTACTGGTATTGTTGGTTAATTTTCATTTTTCCTTTGTATTTATGTATTAAGATTGGAGGTGGGGGTTTGTGTGTTGTATCGCATTTATTCTGTGCTTGTAAATTGTCAGTTTTTGCTATTTTGAACTTACTAACATGCTTTTGTATATTTGTATGTTCTCTATTTTGATGTTTGAATGTTTGCTGTAAGCTACTTTAGGCACAGCTTGTTGTGGGAAGGTGGCTTATACATGAAATCAATCAGTCAGTCAGTCAATCAATCAATGGATCTGTGCAATCTCCAGGATAGTAGTTGCCAGGGAACAACAACAGGAGAGTGCTATTGCACTCATGTAAAAGTAAAGGGACCCCTGACCATTAGGTCCAGTCGTGACCGACTCTGGGGTTGCGGCGCTCATCTCGCTTTTTTGGCTGAGGGAGCAAGCGTATAGCTTCCGGGTCATGTGGCCAGCATGACTAAGCCGCTTCTGGAGAACCAGAGCAGTGCACGGAAATGCCGTTTACCTTCCCGCCAGAGCGGTACCTATTTATCTACTTGCACTTTGACATGCTTTCAAACTGCTAGGTTGGCAGGAGCAGGGACCGAGCAACGGGAGCTCACCCCGTCACGGGAATTCGAACCGCCGACCTTCTGATTGGCAAGTCCTAGGCTCTGTGGTTTAACCTGCACTCATGTACTCCTTTTGAATTTCCAAATGACAGTTGGCCATACCATTAGGGACAGCAAGTCATCTGGTTCAGCAGCCATGGGGATTTATACGTACGTGCAGAAGTGGGCTTCTTTGCAACTGAAAGCCCCTTGGGTTATGGGTATACATCAGGAATTGAGAGGATACATTTCAGTTACTTTAATTTGTAAGGACCCAGATCAAGCTATTCAAAATCAATCTAAAAAGAAGTTAATTGTGTTTATTAAAGCATATATTTTCAATAATGCACACTTGTTGTTTTCCTTATCCCTTAGGGTTTATTCACACAGAGCATACGCTTTAAGAATTAATGTTTCATACAAAGTGCATCCCTGTTTTTTTTGACAGCACACTCAGTTTTATCTGAGTAGTAGGCTTGCTAAGTTCTTCAAAAATTGATGCCAATCACTATTTTATATCAAATGCTGTAAGAGCCACAGGAATCTGTACAAACCTTCTTCATTTCTTTAAATATTGTGTGATATATTTCTGTTTCCACATCTCAAATTTTATCACTACACAAGAATGGCAGAAAAGCTCATTTGTGAACCAGGATGTAATTTCAGAATGTACAAACTTTTTACTTCATGACCCTTGATACCACATGTCTGGGATAGCCCCATAGTATGTGCATAGGCAGTCTCTACAGAGCATAAGAAGCAAAATTAATGCATGGGCCCTGCATGTACAGTCTGCAGCTGCCCACCACGCTTCAGGTTAAGCCTTTTCGAGTTGTGCTCCGTGGCGACCCAGAAGTAACGGAGCGTGTTACTTCTGGGTTTTGCCGCTTGCACATGCGCAGACGCTCAAAATGATGTCACACCCATGCGCAGAAGCAGTGACTCGCGGCATGCGAAGACGCGGGTTGCATTCACTTCAGGATGCAAACGGGGCTCTGGAACGGATCCCGTTCACAACCAGAGGTACCACTGTACTTGCAATCTCCAGGTTAGACAACCATAATGCATTGTATGTGGGGCCGACTTTCTCAGAAACCTCTATTAGTAAAGAATACAGCAGTGCTCTCTCTATACCAGGGGTCTGCAACCTTTAAGACAAAAAGAGCCACTTGGACCCATTTCCGAAGGAAAAAAAACTGGGAGCCGCAAAACTCATCATTATAAAAATAACTTTTTTCTCACTTTTTTATTATTTCTTTGTTTGACCCCTCAGAATTACTCCTCCTCATAGAAATAAACGTTAAATTAACAAGTTACCTTTTTTTGTGTGTGTGTTCTTCACTCCCCTTCAAAACAGTGACCAGTGTACATGCCCCCTTTCAATGCAGTGACCAGCGTACATGCCCCTTACAATGTAGCGGGCGGGTGGGCGGGAAGGTGACGTCGGGACGGTGCGTGACTAACGCACGCACTGCCCCCATGCGATGTCACAGCCAGTACAGCGCCCGCCACAGTGGGGAGTGTCGGGGCGCACAATGCGCCTCCTCCCCTCGCTAGTATCCAGTCATCCATCAGTGTGTCCTGAACCCACACTGGAATGGATCTAAATAATCTGTTTCCTCCAAAAGTGCCTGCAGCTGCCCACCACGGCCATATGGACCACCTTCCCCCCAAAGGGGGTATTGACAATTGGCCAATAGCTGTTCTGATCCAAAGGGCTCTACACTTTAGTTTCTACACTTGATCTTAGCCCAAAGGCCGAGAAGCGACGAGAGAGCTGGTTTCTGTAGAAGCAGTCACACCACCACCTCTTTCAGTGCTGCCGAGATTACCCACTTAATACAGCAAAGTGTTGCCCACACTTTGGATAAGAAGGAATTTTATTGCAACGCAGGTGGTTTTATTAGGAAGGAGTGTGCAGCCTCTGAAAGCAAGTTCTCACATCCAAAATGGCATTCTACAGTGGTACCTTGGGTTACAGAAACTTCAGGTTACAGACTCCACTAACCCAGAAATAGTACCTCGGGTTAAGAACTTTGCTTTAGGATGAGAACAGAAATCGTGCTCTGGCAGCGCAGTGGCAGTGGGAGGCCCCATTAGCTAAAGTGGTGCTTCAGATTAAGAACAGTTTCAGGTTAAGTACGGACCTCTGGAACGAATTAAGTACTTAAACCGAGGTACCACTGTAATTTGAAAAGAGAAAAGCAGCTCTCAATTTGAACTTTCTTCTTTCCTAAGCTAGCTCCCATATTGGTAAAGAACTGGCTCAAGTGACTTATTTTTTCTTTTCTTTTTGAAAAGGATGCTTCTGCTGTATACTTACCAAGCTTCAAATACTTCACTCTGATATGAATTATAGAACAAAAAAGTATATAGAACAAAATATATAGAATATATAAAACAAAAAAACAAAACAAAAAACCACCTACTGAAAAGAGCTGCCAGTACTGAGTACCCATAAGTACCCCTTTTTAAAAAGCCCTGGAGAAGGGCATGTGAAAGAAATGGCTGCCGTGAAAGAAATATATCCTTTCTGATGCCCGACAACATCAACAGTTAAAAATGTGCACAACGAGGTTCTCCCTAGCCTTGTCCAGTTTAACTGGTTGTCTTGCAGAGCTGGGGAAATTTGCGACACAGTGATGTTGTATCATGCAGAGAAGTCATGGGCTACAGCTTTCTGGCATGGCCTCATTTAATACAGCTCTCTAGATACAGTGGTACCTCAGGTTACAGACGCTTCAGGCTACAAACTCCGTTAACCAGGAAGTGGTTGCTCCAGGTTCAGAACTTTGCCCCAGGATAAGAACGGAAATCGCGCGCCAGCAGAGCAGCGGCAGCAGGAGGCCCCATTAGCGCCTCAGGTTAAGACCCGTTTCAGGTTAAGAACGGACCTCTGGAACGAATTAAGTTCTTAATCCGAGGTTCCACTGTACTTTGGACCCACCCTTGCTCTCCACATCACACTGCTGGGAATCTCTTCCTACTCCGCATTGTGTGTTTGTGTATGTTACCCAGCTCTCTCTCTCTCTCTCTCTCTCTCTCTCTCTCTCTCACACACACACACACACAAACAGAGAGAGAAAGAGTCAGAGAGTCCTATGCAATGCTGCAGACTCTTCCCACTTTTGGTTCTAGCTTCACCCACCACCAGAACGCAGCCCCTAAGAGCTTATCTCTGAGGACCTTTAGCAGGGGGAAAAAAATTCCCCATGTCTACCCTATAATGCATGGGTAGGCAAAGTAAGGCCTGGGGGCTGGATCTGGCCCAATCGCCTTCTAAATCCGTCCCGCGGACGGTCCGGGAATCAGCGTATTTTTACATGAGTAGAATGTGTCCTTTTATTTAAAATGCATCTCTGGCTTATTTGTGGGGCATAGGAATTCATTCATTTCCCCCCAAAAAATATAGTCCAGCCTGAGGGACTATAGTCCAGGTGGGAGGGACAGTGGACTGGCCCCTTGCTGAAAAAGTTTGCTGACCCCTGCTATGATGTCTACTACTTGCCTAAGGCTTAGTTTGCCTGCAACAGCCGTGGAGCAAAACTATGCTATTATGCAAGTACTTCTCAGGGTTGCAGCCAATGCAGTATCATAAATGTTTAAGACGAGGGTGTTAAAGCTGCAGTCCTCTGCTTACTTACTTGGGAATACATCTCAGTGGAACTTCCAAATAAACACATGCTGTGTAGAAATCAAATTATATATATTCCACAAATGCATTATTTCACAATGAGGCAGCTGTCTCAGGTATATACTTTGGTTTTAAAAATTATAATAGGTATCTAAAGCTACTAAGGGGTTCAAAAAATCAATCTATTTTTAAAAAGTAAATAAGCTTTGTATTCCTAGTTGTCTTTTGAATTATCAGATTCAATATTTGAAAGGAGAGCAGCGGTTGCACAGCAGCTGCTTGGAATTGCGATCTGATGACAACGAAGACAATGCCAACTTCTGATGCACAAGACAAGAAAAAGAAGGGGGGAACCCTATGTATTTTTAATAGCATTTTATCATGAAAACTATCCCCCCCTCTCTCTATATATAGTGGTCCATAGACCCACAAAACAGTTTCAAAACAAGATACAGTTAACACAACCAAACAACAGGCAAAAGAGACCAAGGTAGTCATTTTGTTATGTCTAGAGCATGATGGTCTTTGTTTCTTGAGACCTCCGAAAGAAACTTTGCCATGGTCAGTGTAGTATCATTTGACCTATCCTCCAGAAGGTATTTAATATGGGAGGCTTCAGATTTTCCCGGTAAATTTGCTAGTAAGGGTTTGATCAGTTGTTCCCTTGCTTGCTCATACTTATTAATATACCACAGATGTCACATAAACGTCATTTTGTTACATAATTCTATTTGGAAGCATAGTTCACCTATGCCAAGCAGCAAGATTTTGTGGGATGCAGTATTTATATGTTTAATTTCTCTTCTTTCTATGTACCAACTGAAAGCATGACATAATCAAAGCTTTGTTGCAGTCATAAATCCTTGGACTTCAGCCATAAAATATTTCCCTAGGAATCGTGTTGTGTGTGTTATCATGTTTCTCCTGCAATGCAATAGGATGCAAAGTTTCAATTCCATCTCAGCATGATAACTACTGAACTAGGAAGAGAAATGATGGTAAATGTCATTTCATCCTTTCAGCACTCAGAGATGATTTCATTCCCAAATATCAGGGGAAATTATCACCTTTAGACTTGATTTTGTTCTTCTAGTCTACCATTGTAGAAAATGCTCATATTTTACAGAAACAACTCAATTTTTTGTCTGTGAGGTGCTGATGATACCAATGATGCATTTCTGCTTTGAAATTAGGGTGTTATTGCTACAGTCACTTCTTGTCAAGACGCTCCTTGCTGCAAAAAATAAAGTGGAAATATTGCTACTCTGGTTGCTTGTGTATGACCAAGCCTCCAGAAGGTTCTCATGGGGAGCATGGAATTTGGAGAGGGGGAGGTGTTCTTTATGATGGGAAGAAGACTGAATTGTTGAGATCTCTTTTATCTTGGGCTCCATTTAAGGCTTACTTTCTTTTTAACTATTTAGTGGGGTGCCAGCTTGAGAGATTGACGCTTAGTGAAGATGTTCTCAGTTGCTGAACCCCTGACCTTTAAAGAAACACATACCCTTTGAAGGCATTAAGGGGCTACAACATAGCTATGCCCATAGCTTTTAAGGTATTCATAGAGCTCAAGGTCTGTCTTCTTGCAGGCATTCATACAGATAACCTTTCTCTCATCACTACGTATTGTCCCCTCTAAAGACACACTTCCCACAGAGAGGGGCATTCTTAATCATAAAATTTCTAAAAGCGCTGGGGAGCATTTTTATTTGAAAATACTTTCCTTTAACCCCATCCACCCTTCTTTAAGTAAAAGGGAATATATTTATACCTTGTACAAGGAGTGCCAGTACATGGTGGTTTCTTGAACTAATTCCAGCAGAAAGCCCTTTATCATTCCCACATACAAATTGTTGTTGCATTCTGCCACTTCTAGAGTATTCTAAATCATACAGAATAAGAGACAGGCAAGAACTTTATGAATAATGGCTCCTGCAGACAGCTATTATATTTTATTTAAGAGCAAACAAATGGATGTTAAGGCACGCAAGCCTTTGCAAGTTAACAGACTCAGTAAGCTGACAAGGAGCGCTGCAGTTAACACTTGTCAAGATCATTATGTCAATTAAGTGGCCAGACACTCTCTTTGATATTCTATTGACTGCATGAGTTGACACATTTTTAAAATCCGGCTTCAAATTGACTTCAGCTTATTAAACACCACATGTCTAGGGCACTTACCAACACATCCTCAGCTTTAGATTATGTCCTCCTTTTCTCACTGAACTGTACATGTTAGTAGATCCATCATTCAGACTTCATAGGCTTCATAGAAATACAACTTTGCTTTACAAAGACTATTGGAGTTCTGCACACTTTGCATATCGGCCATAATCTAGCTGCCACCCAGCAATGAGACACTGGAGGGGGAAATGGCTTTAGAGTTGTTTCACTTCATTTCCTCTTACAATAGGGCATGCAAATGGGAAATTTAGATGCATCTGAAAATGCACACACACGGTGGAATTTTAATAATATCAGCTTCCCTTAAGGGTTTTTATGTAGGAGTTGGATCCTTACGTAGGAGTAGGAGCCTTATTTGACAAGGACTTCTTGGATTCTACAATAACAAACATTTTAAAATGGGGAGAGGTGCAGAAGGAAAATGATAAGATCAGATATAGGCAAACTCGGCCCTCCGTATGTTTTGGGACTACAATTCCCATCATCCCTGAACATTGGTCCTGTTAGCTAGGGATGATGGGAATTGTATTCCCAAAACATCTGTAGGGCTAAGTTTGCCTATGCCTGGATAAGATTAATGTATTGGTGGCAGAAACAGGAATGCTGGGGAAATGTCCTGTTCATGTCAACAGGGTCAAGACCACTGCCAGCTGGATAAAATCTAATTGACTTTCAAGTGTTCTGCAGAAATGTAAACTATTGCTGGCAATAATAATGCCAGGGTACGAGCCTTGAAGCCTAGGTAGTCACTGAGGTCCCAATAAACGGTTACATTTTGGGTTGGTTTTTTTTTAAGGGTCAAGACCAGCAATTAACTATGTGCCTTTGTGCCGGATGGTCCTCCTAGAAGTGAAAGGAAAGTAGAATGTCTTTTGCATCTTTAAAGCAGGCATCTCTCTTCCTGCAGATTCACACTGACGACCTTTCTCCAGTAGGCTCTGTATATCTCCATCTTTCGACCTATCCCCAAGTTCTAGACAAACCTCATGCCAGCTTGAGGTTTGGCAGTGATCAAATGTCACGCTAAGCCAAAATGTATGGTTTGCTTAATGATACTGTGCACAAGTTGAATGCTAGTGCATGATGTTCAAGCTCTCAAACTTCACGTTTCCCTTAACCAAGCACAGAAACAAACCTAGGAATGGCTGGCTTAGTGTTACATCTTAATTGACAGCCCGTTTGTTTCTTTCCGAACTGCAGCCTGAATCCAAGTTTTGTTTTTGATTTACTGACCATGGTTTGTCTGGGAGAAACAAACCATGAGTGCTGGTTTGGATATAACATTAAGCTAGCTGCTCTGCACCTTGTTTACCTGTTTGACTGAAGGAAGAGGAAGGCAGGAGAGCTCTGAGTTGCATGCCTAAACAAACCACAGTTTGTGACTTGGTTTTATGTCTGAATGCTTGCTCCATGTACGTGGGAAAGATCATGCCTCCAATTTGCTGCAATTTAGCCTTGCCTTTTCACTCACCTTTTCTATTTGTGGCTGCAACGTCTCTACCAGCAGTTTATCTTCTTTCAGCTTTGGTAGAAAACTGCCTTCTTGTACCACCTTTGTTTCTCCTACAAGATCTCTACTCTCACCCCTTGCACACCTGCTTATACTTCAACCCTCTTAGCCTATCCTACAAACTCTGAACACCTGCTTGCCACAGTGAGGCAAATTGATCCACCTGTATACTCCTTCAAACACCCTGCTGAATTCCCACATGCCTTTATCACTAGTATTTGGCAATGCCTCTAAGCCAGAAGTCACCCATATGATCTATATATCACTCCCAACACACACATATATACAGAGAAGATAAATTGAATATAGGTCTCTAATTCTCCATGTCTGAGGACATTCAAAGTTACAGCCTAGCTATTAAGGGGGGCTGGGACATCTCATTATGTCAAAAAATATAAAATCACCCTAAATGCAAAGAATCTGGTTTCAGTTTTCACAATTTTGATGCTTCCTTTCTTTCCTTATATTAAGAAGGAGGATATCTTTCCTGTTTCCTGTCCTGTCTTACACTACATATTCATTTGAACAGAAATCCTTCCATGTACATACAGTGGTACCTCGCAAGACGAATGCCTCGCAAGACAAAAAACTCACAAGACGAAAGGGTTTTTGGTTTTTTGAGCTGCTTCGCAAGACGATTTTCCCTATGGGCTTGCTTCGCAAGACGGAAACGTCTTGCAAGTTTGTTTCTTTTTTCTTAACACCGTTAATACAGTTGCGACTTGACTTCGAGGAGCAACTCATAGCACGCGGTGTGGTAGCCTTTTTTGAGGTTTTTGAAGACTGGTGATTTTTGAAGCTTTTCCAAAACTTTCCTGACACCGTGCTTCGCAAGACGAAAAAAATCACAAGACGACAAAACTCGCGGAACGAATTAATTTCGTCTTGCGAGGCACCACTGTATTTCCTATAGCTCCAAATATAGCAAGAACTTTTTTAGATCTTGGAGGTACTTAAGCACCACTGATGCTGTAAGTTACAATTCGCATTAGAAAATATCTCCTATTAATCGACATCAGAAATTAAATGTTAGCATTCCTTTTCAATTTGCCCTTGTTAAAATCCTGTGTCAATGGAAGTCAATCATACTGCAGCACTCCTCCTGGGCTATTAAAATATCTATCAATATGAATTGTAATTAGAGATGGCTAGTTTTGTATGATCTTGCTGTATCCTACCAAGAGTTAACCTTTTCTCAAAAAACCTCCACTTAGAATATGGAGCGGGGGGGGGGTTTACAAAACTGTTGGAAGAAAATTCAGATTGTGTTCAGGAAATTACATATGTTAGATCAAGGCCATGTAAAAGTAAATGCATTTGCCTTTCATCTTGAAATTACATATAAATGAACAAGTTTGCCATGTGTTTTTATTGTTGTTTGCATTCATTTCTGCATTAAAATGAACAGGAGGTAACAAACACATTAAGAAATCTGAAACTGAAAGAGATATAAGACTGCTATCCCTCCTGTTTTGCAGGATAGACTGTAGAACTGAAATGAATTCATATAATCAGATGTAGATTTGTAATTTTGAAGTGATATTTTGAATATATATATATATATCAGAACAATGAACTAGAAATTTGAAAATCTAAAATTAACCGTGTCAGAATGAGTCCATAAGATGTTTCTGTTCAGAACTGATGCTTTGGAAGTTAGCAGATTTGTCAGATTCCAATTTTTACTTCAGCAGAGCTAGTAATGGATCAGACATTATGGGCCAAAGATATGCAAACTGCATAGGTTACAGCCATAGCATCAATATTTTGGTTAAATTGCATTGTAAAGTTGAATTAAATATAATATTTTGTGAGTCATAAATAAGCACATCTTGATAAGTTGTGCTCGCCCTCTCTTCTAAACCAGCTCCCTGAAGAAAAGGTTTCGGTCCCATTTCTCTTTGGGAGCAATCCCTGATGGGAACTGTTGCTGCAGTAAATCGATGTGCATATAAACATGTTACAACATTGCATAATCCAGTATCTTCTATATGCTTCCTCTTTCCTGTAATCATGGGTATCATTTCATATTCCAGGAGTATAAAATGTTTTAAGAGTAGTAAGAGTCTCAGCAAAATCTAATGTCATGGGATTATATAATCGTAGTCGAGGGGATCCCAAGGGGCATTTAATCCAACCTCCTGCAGTGCAGCAAAGTCCTAGTTTTAGAGATAATCAATATTAAAGGGGCAACTGTTGCAGTTACTTCTTTATATCCCATAACTACAGCAATGTTATCAACAAGGATCAATGTTCATACCTCCTGAATAGATCTGTTTCATCATTTATAACAAAAGTCATTAAGCAATCAGTACGTTGGCCAGAAATATAAGCATGCTCCCCAAATAATCACATGTGATCCAATATATCTCCCTTCCCTAAATGTGCCCCTGCTGGCGCACATGCACATAAACATACATAGCTTGATTTGACATCATTTCAGCACTAAGTTGAGGGTTTAAAGCAAGTCAACTAAAGAGCACTGCATTGTATTCATGGTTTTTCCCTACTAGGTTCAAGATACTGGATTCCACATAAAAAAGCCCATGACAAGAATATCATAGGAAAATGTTTCTCCCATATAACATACCCCCTTGGGATGTGTTCTGGAGAACAATTCTTTCAGGTGTGTCTAGTGAAGTTCTCCTCAACACAGATAGAGTATTTTCACTTATTTCTCTGATATCCTCATGGGACACGCTCTCAAGAAAGCTTGTGTATGTTCTTGGAGTGTGCTGCATTCCAGCTTTTTGTTGCTCTTAACAGTTACCATTTTTAAAAAACAACAACATGTTTTTAATTGTATTTTATTGTTATCAATTAACTGTATTATATTGTTTTACAATGTGACTTTATTATTGTTGTATGCCACACGTTGAAGGCTGTGTTTGGTGGAAATGAGACGTATAGAGTTTGATGTATGAATGAAATATCTGTCTGTGGCATTTGGTGATTGGTTTACATCAGGGGTGTCAAACTTCCAAGAGACTGCGATCTACTCCCACTATAAATAAACTGGCAGTGATCTACCCATTGGATTGACCAGAGTTGTTCAGCTTTTTGGGGGGGAGGATGACCAGAGCTGTTGACCTTTGCTTTTTTGGTTGATCAATCACCATCACGCGATCAACCAGGATCGACCAGGGACATCCCACGATCGACCGGTGAATCACCATCGACCAGGTGGACAGTCCTGGTTTACATGAACAGACTCCCAAAAAAAGTGAGAACAGGATTGCAGACTTAGTCACATATGCAAGACACTGCTTGATGCGACTTGAAGCGATGAACAACTAAGCATGAAATAGTCCCTAGTCTTAAAATGCACACTCTATCAGGGTGAGCAAGATGCCTGGTTCTAGGTGAGAAGACAACACCCTTCTGTTCAGGCTCCTGTTCAGTTGCCGCCGCCTTTAGTTCTGTCTCCTTCCACAGCAGATCAAAGCCCTTCCCAGCCTCCACTGAAGCATGCCTCTACAGGAAGATGTGTCTGCCAAGGCAGATTGGCATACCTGCTCCCCCTTTCCAAGTGGCTGAAGTTGGGGCAGAGAGGGGAGACATCCTGTTCCTACAAACCAGGCTTCCAGCATTTCATAATAGCTGGTCTTTCACACATTTCTAGTCATGCATTAAGTAGAAAGCACGTAAGTGGGCAATCGCCTGAATTTCAGGCTTTGGATTGTTTCCCTTAAATGTCACATAAAAACACATCTAGTGGCTCAAACATTCTGTTCCAATGAGTGAAGCAAGTATATTTTTCTTCCAAGGGAAATTGCCAAAAAAAATCACTCTTACTAAGCCATTCCTCTTATAACCTAACAGATTGATAACCTCGTAAAAATGCATCCTGTAAATTTCAAATTTCAATTCCCCTACCCCTCCCACAGAGTGGTAGCATCTGAGTGGAAGTCACCAAATGACTAAGGGTTATAGCCAATAGCGGCTTCTGTGCACAGAAGGAGGGAGGTGATTTTCACCATTTTTCCTTCCCTGTGCCCTTTCCCAAAATCTGCCCTGGGAAGTTGGGGGTTCCTCTGGTATAGTAGAACAGGGGAAGGGGCCACATGGCATGGGGAGGGGCTGAATGGGAAAGGCGGAATGCCTCCCTCCTTTTATTCACAGAAGCCTTTGATGAATCAAATAACTTTTTGTGATTGAAATTACACCTTTGGCCACATTCCTGAGCTGAAGACTGCTCAGTCCTCAGAATGATTTATTCAACATGTGTCCAATCTGCAGGTCAACCCATTATCAGACGGCATTAAGACTGAGGTGGTCTAAATGAGGTAGCTGATCTCAACCACTTATTTTTCAAAGTGTAAAGGCCATAGCACCTGCTGGCAGGTAAAATGTAGATTTCACCAAACAAGCACCCCATTCTCCACTGCCCATTTTTTGCTGAACTTATTTAAGAATTAGATTATGAGAAGATTTGATGTAGGTTTTGCTAGAAGCCAAGCTAAAGGTCAACTTTAACTATAGTTTCATTTGCTAAGTCCAAAACATTAATAATTATGAATAGTGATAGATTTAAAGGATTGTATTAAAGTTCTATTCCTTTAAAGGTTCTTTGATCCAGGAGAGTTAGTGGAAAGGGGGCTATTTTCCCTGAATCCCCCTTCCCTCTGCAGCTTCCTATGCCCACCCCAAATATGTTCAAGGGGATTGGGAGACCCTTCAGTACAGTGTGGTAGGTGGGAATTGTGGAATTTCCATTATTCCATAATTATGAAATTTCCATAATTTCACACACACACCCTTTTAGCTCATCAAATTCTCCACTGGATCAAAGAGTTCTCCATCAGTAGATGGACACAATTGGATACAATCCATAGACATATTTTAAAGACAAATACATCTTCATATGAGAAAGATTGTAGGTACAATAAGACTAGGTAGGAAGTATAGACTCAGCATACCGAACCACATGCTGGAACCTCTCAAAGCAATCAGGGTGCACGCTACAGAGCCAGGATTCTGATTAAGTTGCTAGGTGCAAGGAAACCTGTTCTGCATATGGGTACTACCTCTTTGTTACCCCAATCCAGTTACAAAAGCACCTGGGAACCAGAGAGAAAAAGAAAGAAATGTAGAAGATCAACAGAAGTAGAAGAAGGCAAACTGAAGGAGAGAGAAAAGGGGCCAAGCACTAGAGCAGGCATCCCCAAACTCGGCCCTCCAGATGTTTTGGGACTACAATTCCCATCATCCCTGACCACTGGTCCTGTTAACAAGGGATGATGGGAGTTGTAGTCCCAAAACATCTGGAGGGCCGGGTTGGGGGATGCCTGCACTAGAGGCTTGGTGATCGGTCCTTTCTAGGAAAGGAACACGCTGTAACTCACGGGTAAGGCATATGTTTTGCATGAAAAAGGTCCCAAATTCAGTCCCTACTATCTCCTGATCTGACTTGATATAAGGTCACCTTCTATGATCCTAAGAAATTTTCTTTAAAATGATGGCATTTTGTAGGTTACTCTTTTTCCTCATGCCTCCAATATTAGCTAAGAGTAGAAGAAGTTATCTGGCTTTGGGGGTTAATGTTTGGCACAAACACCAGATGCAGCTGTATTGTGTAACCTGGAAGGCAGAGAGGAGCTGCACAATTTTGTTGTACTCATTTCTTTGCAATGAGGAGAATTGAGACAGAGACCAAAAAACCCTCCTAAGTGATCTTTTTGTGTTTTGGAAGCTTTCCCAAATGACCATTTAAGTTTGCTCATTAGGCTCCCAAGTTCCAAAAGCCGTAGTTTAGAAAAAGGCAGTGGCCTAATAAGACTTTCCATTCTACTGCAGATGTAATATTTATGAAATGATTATAATGTCCCTGCCACTGATTTGTGGGCAACAGGCTAAAATGGAAGCACATTAACAAGCAAAAAGGTAAAGCTTTTCTATTGCCTTCTTTAAAAATAAAAAATAAAAACACCTGTGACTCATTTTTGAGTAAGGAGGTGAAGGGAGGTGCTCCTCTGCAGATAACTGTGTCCAGTTCATTGACAACATATTCCTTTTACCATGCCAAAGATGTGAACATCCTTAGTCAATGCAGTTTTGGTATAGGGCTCAGTTGCATTGTCCTTTATTGTGTTGGCATAATTCGCTTGTGCTCCAAGCAAAATATGAAAATCATATGAGAAAAACAAATTAATATTTGAGCATATTTTGCTTGAAGCACAAGTTATATTGAGTTATATTGGTGAGAAGAAAAAATTATAGTCTTTATACACAGGTTTTAAAGAATACACGATCAAGAACTATGAATAAAAGAAAAAGGATTCCTGATACCTTATTTTCATCTGGATTCACTTGGGGTTTATATTTAAAGAGGTAATTGCCAAAATGCCAAAAAAGAGAGAGAAAAGATGAGTCCAAATATTAATGCAATATCTCCACTAAATACTGCTTATGATTATGTCGAGGCCAGCTATTTAAAATAGAATATCTCACATTTGAACAAACTGTTTATAGGTTTACTTGCTTTCTTAAGATAAGAGACCATTGTTTTTTAAACCATAAAAACCAGGGTGTGATCCCAAGTAAATCAAGTCTTGTTAGAAGAGACCATACTTGTGTTTACATCCTTTTGGGTGCTGATATACTCAAAATACAATTTCAACCATCCATATACAAAACCTTAATACTCAGGCATCTCTTGCACAGTATTGGAAAACTGTGCTTACATCATGGCATTGATTCTACATTGAAGACATCTTAGGGGAAATTAAAAGTGCCTAATGTGGAAATAATGTAAATGCTTCTAAGACATTAAGGTTTCTTTTGCAGTTATCATTTTGTATGCATTCTTTAGATGACTATGACAGTTGAAATGATGCCATCACAGAATTTTTGCATGAAACACTGCGCTCAACTAATCAATAAGAGCAAAAAAAATTAAGTTCATAGAATTCTAATCACTGTAGTTAACCTTTAGAGATTCCTCGCCCCCCCAAAAACTGCTTTACATGAATGCATTATTTTTGGTAATGCGGTTCTTTCTAATCATTCAGAATATTCTAAAAAGTAACCAAAATTATCATTTAAGAAACATATTTGGCTAGATATGTTCCCACTCCAATAAGCTATGGTTCTCCCTTCAGAAAGCAGTCTTGCTATATTATGCCACTCTTATACTCACTTCACTATGTCTTGCACTACGAACAGTGTAAACAATATCACTTGGCCCAAGGCAGATGTGACTCGACAGAGTCCAAGTAATTATAAACAGTGGAACAGATCTGTTGGTACTGAGGTTTACCATTTGCTGTGCTGTATGGTAGAGAACTGGCCAGTCTCAGACTGACTAATCTCCTGGTTTCAGTGAAGTGGCTCATAGATTTCCAAGCTCATCGCATCTTACAATATTTCATACTAATAGCATCTATATAAGCCATGGTAGTTAAATGGCATCTCCATGTTCAGAAGCAGTGTAATTTTGCACACATAAATGTGGAAGAAAACTACAGGACATGGCTATTACTTTCATACCCTGCTTTGGTTCCTGAAATATCTGGCTGGCCACTATTAGAAAGAGAATATTGGACTAAAAGGGTTTTGATTTGATCCTGCAAGACTACTCATCTGTTCTTACATGGTGCAGAAACCATCTATAGTCCAGATCACCTACTCTTTGGGCATAATGTCAGGCAAAAAAATTATTGAATTGTGCTCTTTCTCTGAAAAGTAAGTCCAAACAGGATTCCTCTTAAACCCATAGTTCCAATCTAAAACAATGAAAAATATATCTGAATATTATATAGTTATTTTGCTTCTGCCCTCTCATTCTTTGCATTAGTAAGAAAAGGGGGGAAATCAATTTGTGTTCCCTAGCTAGACTTACGATACTCAAGGGACATTTCACTCTTTTAGCAAACTCCCAGAAAGATCAGTTCTTGATCCAATGAAAACAACTGCCAAAATTACATTTCAGATTGTTTAAGTAGATTCTTTTGTCCATTGTTGTGGAGCTGGGTGTGCATAAAATATGACAACTAACCTATTGCAAAGTCAGATAACCTTGTCACATATTATTAGCTCCTAGACTTTATGGCATTTTCTGGCACTTTGATGCCCATAGCAAATTTCCAAACCTAGACTGTTCCGGTCACATTCTAGAACTATGACAGACACCCTTCTCCTTTTATATTAACTAAGCTGTTCTCATTGTCCCCAGTTAACACAAGGACCTTTCTCCTTCCTTTTAGCATAAATGCCCATTTTGGAAGGGATGGGTAAGAACAACATATGGTAGCTTCTTTCTCCTTGACAATCATGGTCGATAGTTTAAAAGATCTAAAACTCATTCTCTAGACAATTTATAGTAAATACTGCATAAAGTAGCCAGTCCTCCAAAAATGGATACATCCTTATGCCTGGGCAAATGGAGAAGTGTTAATGCGTTATCTGAAAACAATGTATTTGTCTGATGATCTGAGACAAGTAATTATTTGTCCCAGTTGGCTACTCTGGAATTGCCCAGTCAAATCCCAATATATCTTCCATATACAACTTTCTGATCCATTTTATATCCTTTCACCTGAATCATATCTGCAGATACCCAAAGTTTAGGACTGCCCTGTAATGTACAGACACTAATATTCTTATGAGCACACGCACGCTCACAAGCCTTCATATTGCAGAAGGCTGAGTTACTATCACATATAGGGAGTAAGCCCCATTTAATTAGCTCACACTTTGTTTCAAGTAAACACCCAACAGACTTCGAAACTTGATTTAGACAGGTAACACTTATTTATGTCACTTAAGCCAGATTTAGTCAACAAGGATAACACACACACAAATTAAGATGCACATTAGCACTGGTTCACAGTACTGAAATGTTAAACATTATGTAGAATAAACATTTATAATACTGTAGGTAGAGAATACAGAACAAAAATGTTTTTACATGAAACACTAGCCTATTTATACAACAGACAGAACTTCTGAAAATACTTCAGATGCATGCATCAGATTTATGAAATGATACTCTAACAATGTGCACACATGTCATTATGTTGACCTTCCATGCAAATTTACAATTTGCCTTTTGTTTAATCCATAAATACCACCAGAGGTTTGCCGCTGTTACCTTCTGCGAATACCAGAAGCAATGATGATGAATGACAGAAATTGAATAAACTTCAAAGTCTTACACAATCATAGCATGATAGTGCAATTGACACATATAGAATTGCCTATATTAACAAAATTATTTAATATTGCTCTTCCAGAAAATATTTGTTAGCAAAATTTGGGGGGGAAACAGTATTAATATATGTTTGTACAACATAAAATAACCCAGATGGAGCAACAACTTTCCATTACAACTTCAAAATATCTTTCATTTAAGTTATCCCGCACACACTCCCCAAGCACTGAAAATATTTGTTAAAAATATACTGTATTAATACTGCCTAGCATAATAACATAAATGGAATTGGGAATGATGATTCACCACAACCCGCAGACCGCTTTTACCTTTGCAATCTTTTTCTTTTTTTCCCCCAGTAGCCATAGCCAATCATTGCTCTCCTCGTCCATTATGCTTCTTTATAGCAGAGTGAGAGGCTTCTTCATTAAGTAGTGTTACAAATAGAACACACCCGAACTCCCAAGTGGAGAATGCTCTAACGACGCTAAGGCTACAGTTCTCAAGGCAACCAGGCTCAGTTGGAAACTGAGAGCAAAGTCAATGTAAGATTAGTTATTTGCAAGCCTTATTTGCACATTGCAGCTTGCCTCAATCCATGATGAACTCTCTTAATAAGAAGGGTATTCAGTTAAATTTTTAAGCAATGCAGATAAAAAGGCAAAACAAACACAAAACACAAGTTTTACTGTTCTTATACTTAAAGCAACATAAAATGTTAAAGTTGTGGTTTTTTTTTTAAATGTACAGCACAACAGACAAGCCAATCCAGTTAGTCATCAAACAATATAGTTCTCTTGTTGCCTTACACAATATGGACAATTGTAACACTGATGGATTTAAACACAGCAGCAGAAAAGTGGGAAAGCATACAGTTCAGAAAAATGCTTCTGGCTCGCAGAGTTCTGGATGAAATGGTACTTTTCGCAAAGAAGAAGAAGAAGAAAAAGTTGTTCTCAACATGAACCTGGTTGTACAACAGAAGAATGGTGGAACGAACCCATGCTTTGTTTATCCCCAAGAAAACAAAGCATCTGGTGGATACAAATGTTCAGATAAAAGTGTAACATAATAACAATGAAGTAACTGCAAGCAATGAACACAGCAGAGTTCAGACAGCTGACTTTTAATTTCAGATACTTAAATGAGATACAGCAAGCTGCAAAGCTATTTCTTCCATGACATCATATGGATGCTAACCCAAATGTACTACTTTCTACCAAATCAAAACACGTAAGCATTAGGAATACCTGAAAACAACACAAGATGCTTTACTGTCTTTCTGACAATTTTAAGAAAGTTTTATGCTTTATTCCCTCCCCCCTTCTTTTACACACTATCTGAAAACCACTAGTGCTAAGGAAATATTCCGATAATCATAGTGGCAAAAGACAGCTGAAATTACCATGCTTCTCCAACTCCATTGTCAAATCAAAGCATCTTTTTTGAAGTTTTCCTATCATCTGGGGTCTGATCTCTGGCGTGAGGCTGGGATGTCTTGAGCTGTCATTTTGAGAATGCTCCCATGTTGCCAACGCGTCCTGCATCTTATCAGGGAAGCGATGCTTCCAACAGATTTCAAGCCACCTACCCAAACCTGCGCGATTTCCCCATCGCTAGCAATTCTGCCAGTCACTTCCAACCTCGCTCCTAAATCATCCGCCATCTGTTATTTACTGCGCAAGTGGAAAGCGGGAGATGAAGCAGCACGTTCCTAACAAGACGCGAGACGCGTGTCTGTGGGGCACGTAGATTTGGCAGAGAGGATCGTGGCTCAGTGGGGAAACTTTCTCAGCGCCTACCTGTATTTATTCTCCCCGGGAAACCCAGCCCACCTTTCCAAAACACACGCATAGCCGAGACAAGGATGGTGTCGACACCCCAACACCCACGAGCCCCCCCCCCCGCGTGGAAAAGGCATCTTCGCGTCGACCTGGGCAGAAGAACTCCCTAAAAATGCTCAGCCCCAGCCCCATTCGCTACAAACCTCGGATCCCTCCGAAAGCGAGCACGGGAAAGACACGCGTCAGACGCTCCACACAACCATCTGGCCGCGCGCTACACCCACCCTGCCTGCCTGCCTGCCCGCCTCCCTGCCCGATCGCAGAGGCGCGAGAGGCTTCGGGACAAGCGAGACAAGAGGCGGGCGCGAAGGCAACGAAGACACGCGCGCGCGCGTCTACACGTAGGCGGGGAGGGGGGTGGTTAGCGGGGAGGGGGAGGTCGCTCGGCGTTTACCTGCAATGGACGCGGCACCGGCTTCTTGGCGGAGTTTGGGGCGGCTCGGGCTGCAGGGCAGGGCGCTGCTAGAGCGCGACGCCCGCTTTCCGGGAAGGCATGGTCTGCTCCTCCTCGTCCTTCCTCCTCCTCTTCCTCGCACTCTGGCTCCTCCGCTCGCCTCACACACTCTCTCCCTCCCTCGCTTCCGCGGCTCCTCCACGCCCCGCGCCCCTTCCGCCTCCCCTCGGAACTTCGCCTTTATTGTCTCGGCCGCTCGGCTCCCTCACGCCCCGCCGCGCCGCCCGCCCGCCTTCCCCTCAGACGGAGCCAGCCGCCCGCCCGCCTTGCCTTCCTTCCCCCTCACGAATCCCGTCCTCCTGCCGCCGCCGCCTCCGGTCGCTTTCCTCCCGCCGCGTCGGCCGCCTCTATTTCTGTCCGTCTCCCAGCCCTCCCCTCGCGCGCTGCCTCAGCCTGTGGCCCAACCCTTCGGCGGCTGGCGGGCTCCTCGGCGTCCTCCGCCCCGTCGTCCCCTCCGTTCAACTAGCACTGGCTGCTGCTGCTGCTGCTGCTGCCGCCTCCCCGTCTCCTTCTTCCCCCTCAGCCTCGCCTCTCCCCGCCCACGCGGCCCACCGGAGACAACGTGCCAGGCGCTCGCCCTCCGCGCCGGCTCGGCTCTTAGCGCCTCTCGCGCTCCCGCTCATTCTGCCGGCGGCGGCAGCAGCAGCAGCAGCGGGAGAGCTGCTGACTCTGCCGCCGCCGTCTTTATCACGGGGCGGCGGCGGCGGCGGCTGCCTGCTGGCCTCTCTCCCCTCCTGCTCCCTAACTCCACGAGCAGAGACGCGCGCACGGCGCGGCGGGCTCCGGGCTGCCTCATAAATGTGTGTGTGTGTGGTGTGTGTGTGTTTTTGCCGGCACGTTGTGTCATCCATTCGCCATGCCCCCCCCCTCCCCGCTCAAGCGCTCGCGCCCGCCCATCCTCAGCCTGTAGCTGCGAGACACAAAAGCCACACGAACGGCGCTAATAAGGAGAAGCTTCATTAATCTCTGGCCGTGTTTCTCCAAATATGCCCCCAAATGTAGAGTTGTTGTTATGGATTGCGGTTTTTTTAAAGCAACAACAACAACAACAGGGTTTTGCTTTACCTCAGCAGTTAAGTTTTAAGCAGGGTTGTGGGGGAGATTCTGTATGAAGCCAAAGATTCATTTGGGGAATAATTTGCATTTCTCTGCGTGCCCTGTTTTAAAACGGATGCTCTTTATTTTGGCAGACCTTGCATAGCAGCCCACAGATCTAAACACTGGAGTCCCACAGGACTGATGGCTTGGGGAGGGCGGCGAAAATCACATGGCCACCCTAGAGATGCAAGATGTGGGTGGGTGCACATGTTTGCATAAATGTATCTCTCTCTCTCTCTCTCTCTCTCTCTCTCTCTCCCTTAATAATGCAAATAGAAGGCAGAGAATCTGAGCAGGATGGACTGAGCATGTCTTGTTTTGAAATATTCCAAATCCACAGATCCCAAAGAGGCAACAAATAGGGCGGCTCCTCAGTATTCCCTTACTTTTGAAGTTTTCGACTGGCAGTCTCATCATCCGTCCTTCCATCCCTCCATCGCCTAAGTACCTGGCTTCAGTCCTGTTTCTTTTAAGCATGTTGTTGTGTGCAGACCTGACACACAATATGAAAATGTGATAATTGGCGCGCATCTTGCTGATGCACCACTTATTTGCCCAGCCGAATAAATCCAGAGCGCTCGTTCTCTGCCCAGCTGAGGAAGGGGCATTCACCTCTTTTTTGCTAGGTGGATATTAATATGTAACAAAATTATAGCTGCTGCAGCCCCAGATCTAATTGCTATAGATCATTTCCAGCAGTCCCAGAGAGCCAGCTGCTGGGAAACGGCATGGTTTAGTGAGTGCCTTGTCACACCAACACACCCCACTAGAATAATCGGAAAGGAGGCAGAAATGTTTAATACCACTAGCTGCAGTTATTAAACCCATCACAGCAACGAGAAAGAGGAAACAGGCATATTGCATACACTAAGGTAAGGAAATGTTTTCACCCTCTTCTGCCCGGATGAATCAGAAGGAAAGGTATGTTTCTGATAGCTCTTAAGTTTGCTAAAAATAAATAGGTAAAATGTAAGCGTGTGTGTGTGTGCATATACACATTTGTGTATTACAATTGTGTGTTTCCGGAAGGATCGCAGCTTTTCAAAGCTGAGAAAAATGCAGGAGACCACAAACCAATAAGGAACTACATAAATGCAGTAGGAGGCGGCAATTACATCCTTTATGAAGCTTTTTTTTAAAAAAAAATCATTGGAATCTCCCTGTGGGATTCTTGGAAGTCAACACCTGCCTTTCAAACAGTCTTGTACAAGAATGACCTCCCCCAACCGAGTGTGGATTAGCAAACTGTGCACACCTCAAGTGATTGGAGGCTTTCAGCCAACTACACCAAAAGTGGCCTATACTAACTAATGTACCTCCTGAGGAGGCTTGTTCCTGTGATCATAAGCAATCCTTGCTTATGTTGTAAGTAGCTCTCAGCCTGCTACCCCCTCCTGCCCCTGGGGCTACAAGCATCATCACCCCCTGTGGGAAAAGACATTCACATAACATAATTTCCCAGTTAAAGGGTATCATTCTCCACCTGCTACCTACTCCCCCTAGTTAGATAATTTTAGACTATGGACTTCATGGCATCACTGGGGAGCTCTTTGGACGATATTTTCACTTCTTTTAAAATGCTTGCTTATTTTGGGCACCTTCCTAAGGGATCTGCACTGGCTGCTTCACCACGAGACAATTTAAAGGTTTGGCTAATTGCTTACAAAGCCCTAAATAACCCTGGACCAGGTTATCCAAAACAAGTAGTCTTCTTCCATGTCCAGTAAGGGCATGACAATCGGCTAATGGAACCTGGTTAGTTTTGCCACAGCCTGATGATGCTTGTGGTGACACGGAGCTGGCCTTTTTCACTGCTGACACCCTGCTGAAATAAGAGAGGCCATGTCAGTGGGATGCGGGTGGCGCTGTGGTCTAAACCACAGAGCCTAGGACTTGCTGATCAGAAGGTTGGCTGTTCGAATCCCTGTGATGGGGTGAGCTCCCGTTGCTTCATCCCTGCTCCTGCCAACCTAGCAGTTCGAAATCATGTCAAAGTGCAAGTAGATAAATAGGTACCGCTCTGGCGGGAAGGTAAATGGCATTTCTGTGTGCTGCTCTGGTTCGCCAGAAGCAGCTTAGTCATCCTGGCCACATGACCCGGAAGCTGTATGCCAGCTCCCTTGGCCAGTAAAGCAAGATGAGCGCCACAACCCCAGAGTCGCCTGCGACTGGACCTAATGGTTAGGGGTCCATTTACCTTTACCTTTCAATCAGTATTGGCATTCCACCTGCTCCTGAAGATGCAGAGGTTTTTAGACAAGCATTCTACTGAACTTGTGATTTGATGGTTTTAACTGTTTTTCAACAGTTGTAATTCATATGCTTTTAAATTGTTTTATTGTATATTTTAGTTAAGGATGTGTTGTTACAGTGTAGTTTAGTTATGGATTTATGTTATTTTTGCAAACAACTTGGAAGCCATTTTGGCGTATGTGGTATATAAAGTAATAAAAGATTATAATAAAAACTTCTGCCGAGTGGGTATCTGGACCTCCACCCTCAAAGTCTTGCCCTGATAACACTACTGACTTTTCTTTCTCCATGCTGGATCTTTTGTGTTTTTATGGGAAGCAGCAACAGGAAAAGGTGGTTGGGTGTGAAAGAGCAGAACTGAGATGGACTGTGCAGAGGATACCAAACTGGATTGGGGTATCCAATATCTTAGAAAATTGGTTCCCAAACTCCCCCTGCAACAGACCACTTGAAAATTGCTGAGGGTCTTGGACCATGTAGTGATTTTTTTGCCTGTTGTAGCAATTGTAGCAATGATTTTAAATGCACTTTTATTGCTTATTTTATTTCTTATCTATTTTATTGTATTCTATAGAATTAAAATTGCAGTGCAATAAAATGCAACATAAGAAATAAAAGAAGCAGTGAATATTTAATGTGCTGGACATGCCATCTCTCATATTCAAAGACAAATCCACATACAGACTGTGGACCACCTGAATGAAATTCATGGACCACAACTGATCTGTGGACCACAGTTTGGGAACCCCCGTCTTGGAATATAGGAACAAGGTTCAAGATGGTTTGGACAGAATGCAGAACTGGGGCAAAAACTAGTAGCATGAATGAAAAAGAGATATATTAAAGATCTTCATTTAGGTAGGAAGAATCAGATGTACAAATACAATATGAATTTTGACAGCAGTAGATATGGAAAAAGATCTAGGGGTTTCAATAGACTATAAGCTAAAGATGAGTCAGCACTGCAACACAGTAGCTGAAAGGGCTAATGCAATTCTTGACTGCATCAACAGTGTAGAGGAATAATATTATCCCTGTAACAAGAAGTAATGGTACTAATCTATTTTGCTTTGGCCAGATGTTACCTGGAGTAATGAGTCCAGTTCTGGACACCAGAGCTGACAACTTGGAATATGTCAAAAGGAGAGTGACAAAGAAGGTGAGATACTTGGATACCAAGTCCTATGAGAAAAGGCAGAAGGAATTGAATGGGGAGGGGAGGCGCATGGATTATGAACATGGCTGATAATGTAGTTATCTTCAAAGATTTGAAGGGATGTCACTTAGGTCAATGAGCAGATTTGTTTTCTGTTGCTCATGAGGATGAATGAATGAATCGGTTCAAAATTATATGTATAGAAAATGTATGCTAAACAATTAGAAGATTGTCCTGATGGTACAAGGAGCAGTGGAACAGACTGCCAAAGAAGGCCTTTAATCAGAATCTGAGTGGGCACCTATGAGGGATGCTTCTGTAGAGTCTTTTCCAAGAGTCTTTTGTTATGGTCCACTTCAATGATGACTTCACAGGGCAAGTCTAATTGCCATTCACACTTTCAGTGATTGATTGCTCAAACTGATTGCACTCTGTTGCCCTAATTTTTCAGTAATCAATAAAAGCTTACAAACTTTTATTTATTATTATTGCTCTGTAATAAAACATCACCATTAGGAAAATTTGGAGGCAAACTACACATTACACAAAAATGCATTTAATGAATCCAGTACCTGCAATTTTTAGCAGAACAGTAGTGGGTGCAAGGAGCTGTGTAACTCTTTTTCTGCTGGCTATTTTTATGCTCCAAAGCATACATAAATGCACACACGAAGCTATTCTAATGGAGGGTGGCATGCAAGGCAGAGAAGTCTAACATTAATGAGGGACTGATGTTGTCAAATGTTGTGTAGTCAACTTGAAGGCCAAAATGCAGTTTAAAAAAATATAATTAAAATCTTGTCTCATCCATTATTTCACTAGCTAGATTTAGGTAAAAGCAATGTCTTGCAGCATCGATACCATAGCTACATTATAGTGACAATTAATAATTATCTTCTCTAAAGGATTGTAAGGATTACTTTACAATTGTAAGAACTGACCAAAATAATGTATGCAAAGCTCTTTGAACACTATACATATAGTATATATGGTAATTCCATGGAAATGTCAACCTACAGTCTCATTTTTCATTTTCATATATAGTTAACATGTTCTATATCATTTTAAAGATAATTTCCCAACGTTTCAAAATGTCACTTTACAGATGAATAAAACAACCCAGGACTCAGCTACCTTAGTAAAGAAAAAGCGTTTTATATGCGTTAAAACACTGTGGCACCAGATGGCACTGTGGAGTTCTGTCTTTTGCCAATGTGATTTCCCACTTTCAGGTTTACAACGCATTTTCCTGAAACACTTTTTCTAATGTGTCTCGATCCAGCCCCACAGTGTGCTATGCAAGATGACTCTGAATCTCTCTTAAGTTTCTTCTTCTTCTTCTAAAGTTCAGTTAAAGAGTTCTCCAAGAAAATACATAATGGGTTAATGACTGTTTATGGTATGTATAGTTTTACTTTCCCATTAGGTGAAAGGACAATAAATTTTGCATTGGAACAAAATCAGATAAGCTTAGGAAAGCAAAACATGAGCGTGTTACATTGGGGTGGGATATTTTCCCTCCTTCAACAAATGAAAATAAAATTCTATGTGTTTTAATTTTATTCGCTTCTTTGGGGTTCTTAGCATTATGAAAATGTGGTGAGATATTAACTGAAATGTGCTTTACACCCTACAATTATTGTGATCAAAGAAACAGCACAATGGTCCAACGTACGTAGCATGCGTCATTTAAACCTCTTTTTAGGACTATGGGAAATGTGATTGTGCTGTAATAAAGTGAGGAAGAAGAAACAGCCATTGAAGTGCGGGTGTCAAATTGCAACATTGTTATTGTTAAATTTGAGATTGGGAAATTGAAAATAAAATTTGTTAGCCAGGTGATATGAGATGGTATTTATTAGTATGGAATCCTCTTCTTTCTTTTTTTAAAAAGGAGACTGCAGTAACATCTGTCATGCCTGCAAATGATACATGTAGGTTGAAAAAACCGAATCGTTAGGGTGTCACCACAGCTAGGTGTAAGTTTTTGTGGGCACTACAATGTCCCACAAGTATGATGATGATCTGCACCTTGTGAATGCACAGTAAAATGTCATAGAGGCATTTATTTGTGGGTGTCTATCAAGGAATAATCACATGTTACATTGGCCACAGGTCATTTGCCAGAAAATGTTTTATCTCCCATTTCCAATAAACATTATCATGAATTTGACAGTTGTCCATGAAACGTTTTGCCGCATATGGGGGGCGGGGATGATTCATACTTATAGAGAAAACATTTTTCCAAGCTACAGATAAATTCTTGAGGTTGAAGTCTGTTACATTAGTCACATCTTTTTAAAAAACAATAAAAAGAGAGCACTTAAAATACCTGTGTCATACTTTTTGAATTATTTTTGTAAGGAAGATCAAGGCAGTCAAGAAACAAATACTTTAATGTTAATTGGAGTAAAATAATATTAGCCAACAGACAAACTATTGGGTAAAAAAGCTTACAAATGTAACATTGCTACCATAGAATTGCCTTATAATGGCTCAATAGCAGTGCTTTTTGGGGGGAATGCAGGGGTACGCGTACCCCTAAACATTTCGTGAATGTAAGTTTGGCCTCATTGAGGGGCAGTATTTCAATATGAGTAGGAAAATGAGAGTACCCCTATACATTTTTTAAGAAAAAAACCTGCTCAACAGTATATCACATCAGAGACCAATATGATTAATCTTAAATCAACAAGGAACCTCTAACAATAATTTGCTTTAATAAATAAAATTATTATCGAGCATTATATTAAACATTACTGTCTTAGACCTAGAAAACAAAAAGGCTTCTGGTTTGTTTGCTTAGCAGAACACAAAGCAGTTCAAATAGTGGTCATCACTGTGACTCTGGATAAAACCAGTCTATGAATGAGAACTGATATGAAAGAAAATCAAGTGTATTATTTTCTGCCCTGGTCCTAGAAAAGTAACATTCTTGTTTGTTCCTCAAGGTATTATTAACTATTGTTGCAAAGGGGTGTTGAATTCTGTCCAAAGAACTGTAAAGTATTGGAATGAAAACTGTACTTAGGTTTTCTGAAACCATCAATTTATATGACACCATAAGAATGGTATATTTATGCATTGTGCAAGAAAAGTGTTCGCAGCTAACAGTTCCCCTTGTTCCTGTTACGGATCCGGATGGTGAGAAACCAGATTTGGGGATTTAGACCCAAATATTTGTCCTTAACTCGGTGATAATCTTAGGTGATACTATTCTGCAGAAGTGGGATGAAGAAAACCCCTGGTCTGATCTTTAGTATTACCACCTTTCCATGACTCAGCTCAGCAACTCGCTGCACAAATTTTAAGGGACTAATCCTTTAACAACCCTTAAAATCTTCATGTTTCTAATTGTATAAGATGTGTTTCTTCTTCTTCTTGATATTAGCTGGAAAGTGAGGATCCTATTATGTACTGCACGAATCCCCAGGGGGTGATGGGACATGGTGATGCGCTGCCACTCTTGGGGAGATTATATGCTTCCACTTTGGAATGTGGATCCTCTGAATTTCTTTTCCATGTGTAGTCAGGGTGAGAACATGTACCTTCCCAGGGAAGATATGCATATTTCTCAGCTTTGAGTAAGGTATGGAGGTGTGGTGAGAGGAAGCATGAGTTTCTTAGGTTTCTGTGCTTTGTCACACCAAAAGCCACCTTCTATCTCCAGGGAAACTAGGGCTGCATTATCAAACCTTTATTACTTGGAATGAAGGCCAGTTGAAGTCACTGGACCTTATGAGTTCAGTACAAATAATTAAGATTGTGCTATAAGAGGTATTGGGGGACGCGGGTGGCGCTGTGGGTAAAAGCCTCAGCGCCTAGGGCTTGCCGATCGAAAGGTCGGCGGTTCGAATCCCCGCGGCGGGGTGCGCTCCCGCTGCTCGGTCCCAGCGCCTGCCAACCTAGCAGTTCGAAAGCACCCCCGGGTGCAAGTAGATAAATAGGTACCGCTTACCAGCGGGAAGGTAAACGGCGTTCCGTGTGCTGCGCTGGCTCGCCAGATGCAGCTTTGTCACGCTGGCCACGTGACCCGGAAGTGTCTCCGGACAGCGCTGGCCCCCGGCCTCTTGAGTGAGATGGGCGCACAAACCCCAGAGTCTGTCAAGACTGGCCCGTTCGGGCAGGGGTACCTTTACCTTTACCTTTTATAAGAGGTATTAATCAGCAAAATTGGGTTGAGGATACATCTGTGTGGATGGTGAAGATGATCACCCCAGAATGGAATGGAAGAAAACTTTGGTCAAGAGACTTTGGCTCGTGATGGACATACTCCTGAACGCCTGTCTTGAGGGGCAGAAGTGTTTTTCTTGCTGGCTGACAAAGCCGTAGATGAGTTTAGACAATACACTTGTGTGAAGAAAGTACAAGGCTTGTTTCTCTATGTGGCTAGCAGTGCTGGCGATTTTCATGACTCTTCTTGTCTGTCCCTAAAACAACACAAAACTGTTTCTGCACAAGTCTGTCCCGTGACCAACAGAGAACCAAATTTTTAGTGGGGTGAGAAAAAAGGACCAATAAAATTTCAGAAACTTCAGAGTGTCAAAGAAGATAAAAAAGACACTGTACTCCACGGAACAGCTAACTTCCGTTCCTTTGCTTAATTTTTGTTTTTTTTTGTGAGCTCCGTGTTCGTCCCATAGAGTTTTGTTCATTTGCCTTTTATTTATTTATTTTTTAGAAGAAGAGATTTCTTGCTTTGAACTTGTCTCTCCTTCAGTTCTGAAGCTGTTTGTGGACATTTGGGGATATGGCCTATAAACCATTTTGAACATATGTTGCCTTTCATTCTTGCTTGCTCCCAAGTGCTGTTTTTATTTTGCCTTTATTTTTCCACTTTCCACCTTCATCTGGATTCTTCTAGATGCTACCTATTGCATCCTGCATTTGTCTCTCAGCCCAAATAAATGGCTTCCTTTGAATTTCTGCCTGCAAAGATAGGACTTTCCTCTTTTTCAAAAACTTAAGATAAGTTACTGTATAGCTGAAACAAAGTAAATAATTTAACTAGTTTCGACTGTCCAATGTCCCTAGGGCTTTGGAGCATCTGGCTTGGTTTGGTTACTTGAAACGTACAGAGCTATTTGACTATTCTACTGGGATCACCCAACAAAAAATGTACCGTACTTCGCAAGGCTGACAAATTCTGGTCTGGATTATATGTGTTGATTTATGGACATGCTGGTACATAGGTGATCTTGCCTGCCTTGTGACGTGAATTGCTTTCCTGAGCCCTTTAAATCTGGTTCAAACTGTTACTTCACACTTGCATAGACATCACTTAATATTGTTAACCACTATATATCGAATGTGTGAAAGGGTCATCACAGATATCAGCTTCCATTGATTTGAGCACAAAACTTTTCAAACCTGGTTACTTCACAACATTGGCTACCTAACACCAAGTATCTAGAAACTGAATATACAGAGATCAGATGATATGTAAGCATGGGTCAACCAGCCGTAGATAATTACTGTTGCAGATATTCCCCCTTTTGCTAGGGTTGTATAATATTTTCCATTCTACCCAGAATGTTTCCCATTTCTCTAACAAGCAAATTAAGCTGTCCTAGTCATTCTGTAGCCATAGAGGACATTCCAAATGCCTGACTTCTCCTGCTACCCTCATTCCAAAGGGTTCAACACAAAGATGGACTGGTATCTGTCTGTCAGTTCTTACTTTTTTGCTCATGAAGTTTGGCATGAGACTCATATTCATGCTCATCTGTTATAAAGGGCTTTCCATAAAGAGTGAGCTGTTGCTAATCTTAAATTTTGGTCTGCTTAGCACCAAAGGACACTGGCATAAAAGCACAACACAGTTCACAGAAGGAGGGATATTTAGCTTCTGCTGCCCTTGGGCCCTCAAACCTGACTGCCAAGCAGCCTTATTTATCACTCAGTGCCCTCAACAATAACACATTTCCTTTACCCCTAATTGCCTCAAAATTTCCTCCAGCTGCTGCTCCCCCCCCAACTTTGCCTTATCCATTAGACATATTTAAATTTTCCCTTTGTTTTGTAATCTACATTTTTTCACACCCTAAAATTACAGCCCTTTCAAGGCGCAAGTCCCTCCATTCAAATAGCTGAACATGGTGTAATTTTAGCATCATATAATTTCCTCCATAATTGCTAAATCATTTTCTTCCTCTTCTGCCACCCTTCCTTTTTATTTCTTGTTTTTTAAAGAAGAAGGAAGCATCCAAGGAGGCACAGCTAAAAGAGACAGGAGATTTAATAAAGCTAAGACTGCCTCGCCGCATGTTGCACTATGCCATTGAATCACAGAGCCATAAAACAATATCTCCTCTGTGTGCAAACTTTTCATATCTGCTCTTCCATTCAATAAATCTTAAACTTTCTGGATCCACAAGTCATCTTAGGTTCACAAGTGCCAAACTCTTTCAAGTGTATCAATGAAATTCCCAAGTAGCATGCAACAAAAAGTATTAAAAACATAAAATGAAACTGTTTAGGGCATTTTTAAATTAAATTAAATTTTGTTTTACTTTTCACTAGTGGTGCCTTAGAGATGGGGAGAACTGACATTTATCAAAATAAAAGTCACACATTTTCACTCTCTTGTATCATGAATGTTTTGTCATAATGGATTTTCGTTTTAATGCTCCAATTACATTTGTAACATTCTTTCAAACTGAATAGCACTAATGACTTCCATTATTATTTACATGCTTCTTTAATTATAAGGTTTTGCATCTCACTCATAACATTCTCTTTCTTTCTCGCTCTCTCCACTACCCCAGATATAAGGCAGATGGATTTGAGCTTTCTGACGCACAAAAGCTCATGATGATTTAGCCTACATTAATACCTCTTCGTAATGTGCCCACAATCTGAGCCCCTCACAGAGTTGTAAATTAAATAAAGGAAGAAGAAGAAGTGGGTACGTTTCTCCTCAGGAAAATCACCAAACACAGAGATATATCAAATCTCTTTAAAAGCAGTATATATGCAAATTTAATTGAAAACAAATATATATCAAACGGCTTCCCAGGAGAAATGGAAATTTCTCTAAATTAGTAGCACACAAAGCAATAATGCCTCTTCTTAACACGTTTAATTTTGCCTGACAGTTTCCTTTTAGTTAAGAATGGTTGCCATTCACTTGGATGGGGAGAAAAGCAAAGGTTGCATTTGGGGACATGGTTATACCCGTGTGAAAACCCTTTGCGTGTCGTATTGGATACAGCAGTCGTTGTATTGTACAAGGCTCCCATTTGCACTCACCTCAACAATCAAAATAGCAAGCTAGTAAAAGCATATAACTGATCCAGGGAGATGCCCAGAAGTATTTTGCATTGCTGTGCAAAACAAGAGCACAAGAATGTCCTGCTAGATCAGGCCACTTGGTCCCTCTGGTCCAGAATCCTGTTCTCACAGTAGCCAACCAGATGCCACTGGGATGCATGAAACCCACAATCTCGCCTCCTGTGCACAACAACACTCTCACCTCCTGTGGTTTCCAACAACTGGTATTCAGAAGCCTTCTGCCTTCAACAGTGGAGGCAGAACAAAGCCGTTGTGGTTAGGCAGTTAAACAGATTTATATGTTAGAGAATGCCACCTGTCCCATGTTTTACTCTGCCTTAGGAACTCAATCACATTTACAATGCTGTGGCACACATCAGAGCTGGCAGAACATCCTAATTTCCCAGGCAGAGCTAGCCTACTGCATGAATACTAAAGGTGTCAAAATCCACGTCTCGATAAGCCCTAAAATTTGGTGCAGCATTACTAGAAAAATCTGACATGGAGAATATTTGCACTTATCCATCAAGATGGGGGATTCAGACTGCACTGCAAAAACAGCGACAATGTTTTCAGCTTCCAGGAAAGCTGAAGTCTTGCAGACATTGATTTCTATAAAAGTCTGGAAACAGAACATTTGCAGAATTATATACTTCTCGCCCAAATAAGGAGTTCGTAAGCACTCTGCAATGGTTAAGATACCTCCAAGTCAGTCAGAAAGCTGGAATTTGAAACACATATAAAAGATATTGATTAGTAGTAGACGAGAATAGAAGGGAGAAAGATTAAGATACTCTGGGAAACCCTGAAATCTCAAATTTGCATTGCGCAAAGCCTATTCAAAAAGTCTGAAACTAGAACTTGTTTGCACTCCAGTTGCATGAAGTTTACATCATAACTGGGAAAAGTGGATTAGGCTCATGCACCTTTGATAACTGGGCCAATGAGAAAATTTCAATCTTATCACACAACTACACTTGCTGAAAATCCCTCTTCTACATAACTCTTCCCACCCCCAATTTTATAATTTTTATTATACAATACAGTCTCCACAGAGAAAGGAACATAGCATTAAGTTTATGGTGTCATTTTACATGGTCTTAAAACATTAGCAGTCCATATAGGTTCTCCACTGACAGGGATGTGGGGCCGGTGGGAGAGCTTTATTCTCTCCCCCCCCCTTACGTATGAAAAGAGGGGAGACCAGGCATTTTCTTCAAGGCATTTTCCTTTATAACCCAATCTGCAACTCTTCTAAGCCCAGTTAGTCATTCTGAACTAGCTATATCCCAAATATTATGGAAGCAGATCTCAAGCGATAGCTCCACCTGGGAATTCCAGTGAAATGCTATCACTAGACATGTGGCTACCAGTAGAAAGGGGAGGGGGGAATCAAATCTTTCTGCTGGATAGTAGGGTTGGAATCTGGGTTTAGTGAAAGCAGGGCTAAGGCTGGCTTTGGCAAGAGAGGTTGTTTTAAACATTTTGGATGTGTTGAGGAGACCCTGGTCCAAAACATATAAACAATTTTGCATTCCCTCCAAGCATGAAAATATGCTCCAAGGTTCCATACTCTGGCTTCTCCTCAGATCGTATAAATATTTCACCTTTTACTACATAAGATGAAGAAGTCCCATCAGCTTCTGCACCTGGTCACCTACCCACAACAGAGACCAGCCGTCAAGCACAGAGTAAGAGAAACTGAACATGGGATGGGATGTTTTGCTACAGGAGCTCTGATGGCTCGCCAGAGTTGTATTTGGGGGAAGGATTGCTTCTGTGAGCATCTAGAAATACAGATCTGTGCATGCAGGATTGCAAGCTTCACTACGCATCTTGCATAGTCTTCAATCAAATTCCATCAGATTGCATTATTTACGCTGTGCTATGGAAGCTCTTTAGCACAAAGGATTTGTCCTCTCAGGTATGTCCCCAAATGTGCCTTCGTTCAGTAATAATTGAGATCTGTGGGGACATGTAATGAAGAAAATGAATAATGGGGTGATCTGGGTAAGAAGAAAAATGTAAGGGGAAAAGCTGTTCCAAGGAAACCTGCCCTGTTTTGTTGCTGAAACCAGTTTGTTTGAGGCGGCGGGGGGGGGGGAGTATTGTGTATTAGGCTCACAGCCAGTGATGGGCAAATGCCAGTTTCTTCTTTTCCACATGATTTGAAAGTCCTTATGAAATTCATCAGCATTCTAGTGCATTTTTTTGCCTTATATACACATTTTTGCAAGCAATTTCCGACGTTCGGTATACCACCCTTTATCTGATGATCACAAGGTGGTTCACAACATAAAAATACAAAATGAGGAGAACCCAAAATATATTTTAAAAAACCCAAGAAAACAAAAAGAAACCAATAACCCCCTTCCTACAAACACATTTAGAAGGATATAGATTGTTTGCAGAGTACCTGGGGGAAAAGAAAATTGCTGCAGAAAACCTAATCCTCAAAGGATGACTAAAAACGTTAGCATTAATATTATGATTTCTTTGCAGAAACCCATGAGATCGTATAGATAAAGGGAATAAACCCTATTACACGGATTCTTAGATGTTAATTTCGACTGGCAGAAGCCTAGCCAGGAAAACTTACTAAGCATGGCTATAATATGATCCAAGTGGATAACTACCATCAACCACATTCTGGGACAAATGGCAGCTTCATTACTGTCTTCAAGGCCAGCCACACATAAAGGGCATTGCAGCTATTTACCCTGGAGGTAGTAAAAGCATGAACTGCTGGGACCAGGTTTCATTTCTTCTGAGAAGGGCACAATTGGTGTACAAGATAGAGCTGATGAAACATATGCTTTATCTGAGCATCTGGGTGTGGAATTGAGTCCAGGAGAACTCCCAAATTGCAGAAACATTTGCTTCAGGGGGAGTGCAACTCCATCCAGAACAGGCTGAACAACTGATCTGAGATCATCAGGACATCCAAACAAGAATGCTTATCTCTTATCAGAGTTGAAACCCATTACATCTATTGCAGGCATTCAATTTTTGATGTGTTCCCTATCAAAATATAAATATATTTTATTTATCAACTGATAAGTATTCATTATTTTATTTTGTTTATTTGTTTATTTTAAAACACCTTATATCCTGTCTTTGTCCTAAGACTCCAAGAATGGTTAAAAGAATAAAACAATAAGGAATGGGGAGTGGGGGTGGAAATCAACACTATCGTAAAATAGAACAATGCAGTGAAATATTGCAAGCAAGCAGGTTTTCTAGAAAGCTTGATGTTTATCAGACTGAAAATTCTGACCCTGTGCATCAAAGAGGTAAAACATATGTACCAGATTTGCATGTGCACACATACAAGCCAGTTGCATTAGCTTTGTGGCAAATGACTAACTGTGGCATCATGTCTACTCAGAAATAAGTCACATTGAATTCAAAGGGGATTCCTCCCAAATAAATGGTTTTAGACCTTCAGGCTAACTTGGCCAGATGTGTCATTTTGAAATTGCTAGTAGGCTTCATAGCTGTTCTAGCAATGCAGGCTTTCTTCTACCAATACATAAAACTAGGAGATCAATTAACAAGTACAAAAAGACACACTCTTCAATGAAAACACACAATAAAACTGTCCCCAATACACGGACAAATGGATTCTCAACCTGGAGGGGCTGGTAAATATGTCAGTATACTATAATTAGAAAGTGGCAAATAATACAAATAATTTTGCCAGTGTGGCTAATCTGCCCAGTATGACTGGGCGTTCACTGCAGAGGTGCTGGTGTTGTTTGGGTTGTAGATTAAGTCAACAACATCACATGCTCATGCAGTTCCAAGAAAAACTCACCTCACATTGCAGTAACTCTTTTCCTGATAAAAGTCATACATACCACTTACCTTCAAAAGAAAAGTTGCGCAAGTACACAATCTGAATTGATTTCAGAGGAGCTCATGGAGAAATCTTCTACCAGCTGAACAGAAGCTCTGCTCATTTTATTCAAGGTGTTCGGCAAGCTAAACAAGATGCATGTCTTACTGTTTGCAAATGCTTGGTTTCAGTTATGCATCTGTTACACAATTGCTTCTTCTATATTCTGAGTCATTGGTAGTGTCCAAAAATAGTCCTTTCATCTTAAATTAAGAGAAGAGCATTATAGATCATGCAGACGGAAAATCCTGTCTCCTTGCTACTAACAAATATGCTACAGGGCCTTAGAGTAAGAAAACTGCTGTATTATATCTTAATGCTAACAGATGCTACTGCTGACCTGCTTAACAGATCGAGAAAGAAAACAAGTGGGTGGAAAGAAAAGAGAGAAGGATGAGGGATTTACAAATGAATACATTATTTGCACACATGTAGGTATTGGGGAAAGGAAAATTAAAAGCATAAGAAGGGGTGTTCACCTGTTATGTTCAACAAGAGTACAATCTGTGTACCTATGTACACATAGTTGAGCTGTACACTTGTACCATTGCCCACATGTAGCATTCAACAGGTGTATAGTTTATGTAGGTATGTACACAACAGTTGAGATGTACAACACAACAAACATACACCCTTTCTCACAAACACTTGTACATATGTAGACAACAGCTTGCGCCTGCATTCAGTGCAAAGAATGAACAAGCATTATGCTTATAAGAATGGTGAGCTACTTCTGGCTCATAATGCATGTGCTTTTCAGTTCCTTGTTCTACTCTCCAAAGTTTCATAATCAATTAATTTTCCTTGACAAATTCATACTGTATTGGTTGCACCTTTCTGTTTCCAAAAAGATGTTCCAAAGTGCCTGTTAGTTCCTGAGAGGAAACAGAAAATAAGCAGACCAGTATCCTAAGTTAGCCAAAGTTGAGTCAAGACCATTGGGTTCAATAAGCATGTTTAGGTACTTAAGTAAGATTATTTGCATCTGCCCAACTTTGGCAAGCCACATTTTGGGAATAATTCACAGGACTTGTTGCTAGGTTCCATGTCTCTAGGATCCTACTTCAGCCTTCATCACAACAGTGGCTTAGATTTATCTTGTCAAGTGTGTCAGAATCAAGGTCCTTTCCAGAGATAGATTCCAATTTATACAATAAATATACAACATTTAAAAATCCAGTTGATTCAAAATTAATAGAGTGGTACCACTTTAGCTAATGGGGCCTCCCGCTGCCGCCGTGCTGCTGCTGCACGATTTCTGTTCTCATCCTGAAGCAAAGTTCTTAACCCGAGGTACTATTTCTGGGTTAGCGGAGTCTGTAACCTGAAGCGTTTGTAACCTGAAGCGTCTGTAACCTGAGGTACCACTGTACTCAGTTGTGGTCTGCACAATGAAAAAGGCAGTTTGCAAATAACAGCCTTGGTTTTTGTGTGGTTCTTATTACACATGCATTCCTTTGGCTCCGACTCACTTTGCAAAAAGTTGCAAACATGTGTATTTCCTGTAGCCAGATCCCCATATTTTATAAAGCACCTAGGGTAGTATACATAGTTTTGGTCACTGTTGGATGGCTGATTCCAATCACCCACCCTCTCTTTCCTCTTCCAAAGATCACACTCTTGGAAATGACTTGTATCTACCATCTCCTGCAACAGGGCTAGACATTTTTTCTTCCAAACCAAGTAACAATACCTGACCTTTAGCAAAACTACCAATCTGTCCTTAGCTGAACTAAGTAAGATAAAGATAGGAAAATACCATCCTTTCAAAAACATCTTAACCCAACACTTCTGGGGTAAGGGGAAAAAATTAATAATTTAATCAAGGCAAGCTAGGATCAATCATGCTATTTGAAAGGATTTCCTGATGAATGACAAGTCATTAAATGGACCTGCTGAGAAAACAAACCAGCCCATGTGAGGTCTCAATAATGTGATCTTGGAATGTCAAATGGAGGCGGGGAATTGAGGAGCAAAACTATTGAACCAAAGGGAAATATTAAAAGTAAGGATTGTTCAGTTTTCTTGTGAACTTGTAAAGAACAAAGCTACAACAGGTGGCTTGAGCTGTTTGATCAATGATTGTTAGCTCCTCTTCATAAAGAACAGTTTGTTCAGGTCTTTTTCTTCTTCCTCTTCCACACCCCAAGCATTATGCAGTTATAGAAAGGTGCTTTTTAAATGCATTTTGGCTGAGACATTATGCAGGTGCACAACATGCTAACCAAAGGCTGCAGATTAATAGTTTAGGACTAATAATTGCTCATCCTCTGTACAGCAGAACATTCAGCCCAAATCTGCATGTATGCCTATATTTCATTAACTCTTTTGCCCCAGGAAGTGAAGATACTGTTCTCCTTGTCTAAGTTCTGATGTGATTCTTGATTTAGCACAGAAACTCTGTGGATGTTAAGGGTTATCTGTGTGCTCTATTGTCCTTACCTTTCTGTCAGAAGCTACCAGGGCTTGCCCAACATATTTTGCTGCCTGAGATCAAGGGCAAGATGCTGACTCCTGTTGCCATATTTTGAAGAGCAAAAAAGAGGACACATTTGCCGACTTCTGCTTTTAACTATGGATCGCTTTGATGACTCTCATTTCAAAACAGAGCATGTGTCCTGGGGAAAGAGGACATATGGCAACCTCCCCATACAGAGGATTCCCATGTTACTTTAACAATGGTGGTGAGATCTACTGAATCTCAGATAGCATGGTTAGTTTAGGGGGGTGGGCCAGGGAGGAGTCATGGAATACACATATTTTTCACTTGAAAGGGGAATGGTTGGGAGGAGTGACTTAGAAGAAACAGCTAGAGGGCAGTCATCACCCCCCCCCAGCTTTTGCTGCCTGAAGTGGTCACCTCATTTTGTCCAACAGTAGGGCCGGCCCTGGAAGTTACCATAATAGTGTACAACCAATCCACATGTAGCCCATCAAATGAAAACCTGGAATGTCAGGCTGAAACTACACAACAACACAGGGAGAAGGGTGGGCGCTGTAAACCCATACCTTCCTTCATGCGTTGTCTGGTGACATTTAGTGGGAAAAGTGTGGGTGACGTCATCACATAAGTATGTGCTCACTGCTCTGCTCCACTGGCTGCTATTGGGGCAAGGAAATGCTACAATCCTGGCACCATGTAAGGCCTTTCCTTTTGAGTATATTGCTAGGAAAACACATATGGGTGGCAAGTACTTGTCTCCCCAAAGCAGTCCTTTGGGAAAGTGTGTGAAACAGAAAAGAAGGAGCTGGGTCCATGCGCCATTGCACCAAGCCAACAGTGCAGGGCAGGCCTTTTCGGGCAGGGTGGGGATAAGGCTTAGTGTTGTGCCCAAACCCATCCTCCAATTTCTTGCCCTGAGAAAGCATTCTTTCCCTGAGAAAGAGGCTGCTGTTTCTCCATGATCTGCCTCTTTCTCAGAACATCTTCAAATTCCTTTAGAATTTGAGAACATACTGGATCAGGCCAAAGGTCCATTGAATTCAATATCCTGTGCTCACAGTGCCCAACCCGATGCCTGTGAGGAACACACAAGCAGGACCTGAGCAAAGGGGCACTCTCTTTCCCCCCTGCCGTTTCCAGAAACTGATATTCCGAAGCATTACTGCCCCTGACCAATGAGGGTCTGGTGGTGATGACATGGGATACTATGTGATCCCTGTATGGCTGCCAACATGCTGTGAAGAAGCCATTTCAGGTTTCTCTCTTCTTGTTTGCTTTAAAGCCGCGGTTCTCAACCTGTGGGTCCCCAGATGTTTTTGGACTACAACTCCCATCATCCCTAGCTAGCAAGGCCAGAGCTCAGGGATGATGGGAGTTGTAGTCCAGCAACATCTGGGGACCCACAGGTTGAGAACCGCGGCTTTAAAGGAAACATGCTGAAATAGCAGCAGACGAGGCTGTGTACAGATTTGAAAAGATGAATTTAAGCTTAGGCCTCAGAAAGGAAATGGAGCTTTAACCGCTTGCCCTCTGAAATGGCACCTTTCACAGTGAAGGGTCAAACCTCTGAGAAATTCAGAACCAAGGGCATCTTACCCATAGAAGCTGCTGGCGCAGGCACCAGGGCGCCAAGTTCTGGAGGGCACCAGGGAAGAGGCAGAGGCTGGATGCAGTGCCTCCCGGCATCAGCTCACCGCCCATACCCACCTCCGCCATGCCACGCCGAAGCAGTGCCACACCCGGAGCCTCCATCTGTCGTGGCCACCGTGGCATGAAGTGGCCAGCTGATTCCAACCTCCACCTCTTCCCCGCCAGAGGAGCCACCCTCCAGCCGCTGCCCGCCTCCTCCAGCCCCGCCGGCAGTGCCGTCCTCCCTAAAAAATCTCTGGGAAACAGGGAGGGTTATGGTGGAGGGAGCTTTGCACCACGGCGCCAGATATGCTTAAGACAGCCCTTTTCAGAACCATACCAGCCATGACTAGATGCAGGAAGTGCAATGGACAATAATGTGAGCTGAGGTCCTGAGCTGAATGTTTGCTTCCTCAATACATTCACAAGGTGGAATGAGGCAAACCACGTTGTCTCGTGCCCATCCCTTCTCAAACTATCCTGCTGCCCTGGGCTCCTTTGGAGGAAGGTGCGGAATATAAATATTAACTCAGCAAACAAACAAACAAATGTAAGGATGATAATACTGGCCTACATCAGAGGATTGTTGTAAGGATAACTGAGATACTGAATGCCAAGGGCTTTGAGCACCCTGAAGCATAAATGTCATTAGCTTTGAGCTACTTACTCTGGGCTGAGCAGTTGCTCCTAGATCAATTCTCCTTCAATTCCAAAATAATGAACTGCCATCATATCCGTATTTGAGATAGCACCTTTGTGCTTTGAGCACTCTGCAACACTAAGTATTCTCTGGGAAAGTTAAGATAGGAAACGTCACCTTTATTGTAGCATCTGCCATAACAGATTACAATGATTCTCTCGTACCGTTCTGGGCAAATACAAATTTTACACTGTCTGTTTTTAATTAGGGATTGCACTCTCCTTTATACTTATTTGATCTTGTCAGTTTCAAAGCTGTCCTTTAATGCTTGGCTGGCAGTTTTTAATTGCTCGCCAAATGCTTATTATAAAGCTTTCGTAAAAACCGCGCATTGTTCACAGTGGATAGCTATTGCAAAAAACAAAACAAAACACAAAAAACCCCAACCTGTTGCTATTGCAACTGGTGACTGACATTATTGTACATAATATGATGGTCATTTCAACCTAGACTGCCAGTATCAACTCTTTTACCTTATAGAATCTCTAGGAGCTGGAAGCTTTGCAGAAGTTTAACACAGACAGTCCTTTCCATGACTGCAGAACTGCTCCATCTGCTGCCTTTCTATGTATCAATGACCTGGATCCTAAGACAAAGTAACTTAAGGAAACTCAAGGAAAACAAGCTCCCCCCCCCACTGCAACCAGCTGTGCCCCGCCTCTCCAAGACCATATGGAACATGGCAATGGGGGCTTATGTGAACTTCTTTAATTTAACTTTGAATCCAACCCTGATTTTGAGCAATCCCACCCTCACAAAGAAAACCCCGATGCCCAAGCTAAATCGTTTAAGGGGATCCCTTGATCTTTCAGACAGACCTTTCAGAGGGGGTGCAAGTGGCTGTAGGGAGGAGGAAAGGAAACTTCCCCAAATTTCCTTAAATTAATTTATCTTCAGTTTTGAGCCACAGTCTGTAAAGAGATTTGACCAGCAATTCATTTTAAAGGTTCTGAAAGATCACTAGCACTGAAACGGTTTTCTCCCCCTCCCCCGCCAAAAAAAAAATAAAAAAATAAAAATAAATCCCTGACATGTTTAATTTGATCTGGAACCTCCAAATGCATCTTCCCTTAAACTCAGGTGAAATTTAGGAGCAGCAGAACTCAACCGAGGAATTTCTCAATCCCTATCAGAGCTTCTTCATTTTTCTTTGAAATATCTTGCTTATCAGGACTTGAGCAGGAACCTCTGTATTTGCATTGCATGTTGCTTTAGGTGAAGATGCAAATCTGTTTTAGGTGAGGATGTAAATCCATCAAATTTTGCCAAGAGCGGAAGGGAAGGCCAATGCAAATGGTTCAACTCAGCTGAAAAACATGGAGACGAAGCTAAAATAATTTCCATCGGTGCTGCTCTGAATATTCTCTGCTGAAGGTAGAACATTCTGAATATTCTCTGCTGAAGGTGAATATTCTCTTGTAGAAGGTAAGTTCTGGATAGAATTTCTCCATCCTCATTTTTATTTTCATTTTTAAAAAATAACATTATATTATAACAATATGTAGCCAAACCCATTAAACATTGAAAATACTTGCTTCCAATGCAGAAAAAGAAAACAAATGAAGAAAGATAAAATGGAATATGAACTGGGGAGAGGATAACAAAACTCTACAGGCACCTCCCCAATCATGTGTGATCAGCATGCGCATGACTGCTGACGCATGTGTGATTTTTGGGACTGAAAGAGGACAGGGTGGGGGCAGAATGGGCCAGAATGTGCATTGGACTGATGCATGTATCAGCTGGGAACAGAACCCCCGCATAAGTAGGAATTTGCCCGTATAGCACCATAAACTAATAGGAAAAATAGCATCATTTTTGATGTTATTCCTGAAATGCTTAAAAAAAAAAAAGCCCCACTCATCCTCATTGCTTGTTTGTTTTTAAGTATGCTTTCCCCCCATTTCTGTTTATGGGAATGTTCAAGGAGGCAGGAGAGGATATATTGTTTAATAATATCCTTCCTAACTTACACTAGCAAGTTCTATAACTTAGCAGAGTTCTAACATTGCCCTTTTAAATACGCAGCGGTTAGCTTGTTGCAAGCTCGTTTAAGCTTCTCAATATAGGATTCCTGGTAACCCCATTTAGGTAAAGGTACCCCTGACCCTTAGGTCCAGTCGCGTACGACTCTGGGGTTGCGTGCTGAGGGAGCTGGCGTTTGTCCGCAGACAATTTCCGGGCCATGACTAAGCCGCTTCTGGTGAACCAGAGCAGCGCACAGAAACGCTGTTTACCTTCCCGCCAGAGCGGTACCTATTTATCTACTTGCACTTACTTTCGAACTGCTAGGTGGGCAGGAGCTGGGACCGAACAACGGGAGCTCACCCATCATGGGGATTCAAACCGTCGACCTTCTGATCGGCAAGCCCTAGGCTCTGTGGTTTAGACCACAGTGCCACCCACATCCTGTAATCCCCTTTACTAACCCCGAAAAAGAATAGACACGACACAATCTTGTGTAAAACGTATAAAAGAAGTTTACTCACACATTCAGTTCACAGATGGATCCCTGAAGGCAGACTTAGTTATAGAAGTACATACAAGTGGAATCTATCCCATAAGGAGATAGTCCCTTTGTGTTCTGTTGGCTAGGAGCATTGTTGCTTCTGCGAGGAATGGAGTCAAAGAGAGAGGAGGAGGGCTGTGTGCCTGGTCCTTTTGTCACCTGGACAGGTAAGGTCACACCCACCTCTAGTCACATGCAGAGGAAGTCTGCCCCAGCCCAGGAGGAAGTAGGAAGTTTTCTACTGGCTGCAGCAAACATCCCTTTTCATGTCCACTCTAGGAATGTTGTATTTGACTGCTATCTGTGTTTCACATCCCACACTGTTTGGTGTCTGTCGAAACTGCTTTGATTAATAGGAAGCTGGTTGTTTCCCCTTCTTGAATTGGTTACATGGATGAGTCCAACCAAGCATGGAACGTACAACAGCAGAGCACTATGTATCAAATCAGATCTATGTGGCGATGCCACTGTGTGTAAGTAAAAGAACCCTAAGTGGGGAGTTTGGCAAGAAAAGCTGAAATGTCATAGAGGAGTGACATGGAAAAAATTGGTGCAAATCCCAGCCTAATTGGAATGACTTAGCAAGATTTTTTTCAGGAGTGGAAACCGAGGCTACACTTCTGGACCCACTTTTGACAATAAAGGAAACAGAGGGAAAGTAGGTCTCCGTGTTAGGTGAGTTTATCAGCTATTACGTTCCACAAATATTGCCTGGACTTTCTCTTTTGCCGCAGGAAGGACCACCAACAGCAGCTGCCATGGCAGAACAGGGGGCGGTAGGAGCCTTCACAGTTATTTGATTTGGCGAGAGCTGAATTTTGCATGTTGATTTGAAGCAACAGCCCAGTTCCTTAGCTGTAAGCTTCTAGTATACAGTAAATTACTCATAGTGTTTCTGCAGCACTCCTCGTTTTGCGGGCTTTTAATAATGCATTTGAATTTCCTGACCCTTCATGCAAATAAAGAAAAACTCTTAAAGGAAAGGGAACCCAGAGTATAGTCTGGGAACACTAATAAACACAGTTGACTGTCTCTAGGGGGAGAAAGAGCTGTTGAGAAAACTAGGCAAGCTTTAAATTGTCTTATGAAAACTAATTATTGGTACATGACAGTTTAAATCTGGGAGGTGTAATCAAATAACTACACAATGAACTGCGTATTTTATAATATGCTAACATGATTATTCTCTCTGCATAGTACATATGTATATATGTAGATGAGCTGAACTAGCACTCACAAAAAAAATGCTCTAGTTAGAGGGGTCAGCAAACTTTTCCAGCAGGGGGCTGGTCCACTGTCCCTTAGACCTTGTTGTGGGGGGCACAACTATATTTTGGGGGAGAAAATAAAAATGAATGAATTCCTATGCCCCACAAATAACCCAGAGATGCATTTTAAATAAAAGCATGAATTCTACTCATGTAAAAACACGCTGATTCCCGGACTGTCTGCAGGCTGGATTTAGAAGGCGATTGGGCCAGATCCGGCCCCCAGGCCTTAGTTTGCCTACCCATGCTCCAGTACAACAAATTACTTCATCTAAAGTGTGGGCATCTAAGTCCCTTTTCCAGTCTGGTAAAGGTCATCACGTTCCTCATCAAAGCATGCAAATGGGTGCAGATTCAAGTGGAATGGAGACAGTGAGCAAGACTGTTTCATACATTTATGATTGGAAGTCCAGTTGTCCAAGAAGATTTCCGTTATGAGTGAATATGGGGAATATCCAGTGAGCAAATATCACTGGATATTCCCCAGTAAGTCTAATTTCAAAACAAGCAAGCAAGCAAGCAAACTAACAAGCTAACACAACCATACATATTTCCAAACGCGAGGGCTACAAAGATGATCAAAAACATTTTTTGTGGGGGAGAGAGACAATAACAAATTTGGGTGGGGAAGCCAAAGGCCACAAAAATATATGTTTTGAGCGGCTCCTTTGGGTTGTCATGGTGTCCTTCTTCCTAGGCGAGAGATCAGATTGACTTGAGGGAGTTAAGGGAGTGCAAGAAGGTCAAACCTAACCATTCTGAAGGAAATCAGCCCTGAGTGCTCACTGGAAGGACAGATCCTGAAGCTGAGGCTCCAATACTTTGGCCACCTCCTGAGAAGAGAAGACTCCCTGGAAAAGGCCCTGATGTTGGGAAAGATGGAGGGCACAAGGAGAAGGGGACAACAGAGGACGAGATGGTGGGACAGTGTTCTCGAAGCTACCAGCATGAGTTTGACCAAACTGCGGGAGGCAGTGGAAGACAGGAGTGCCTGGCGTGCTCTGGTCCATGGGGCGACGAAGAGTCAGACACGACTACACGAGTAAACAGCAGCAACAACAAAGTTATCTAGCAGTGGAAGCTGGAATGCCACTCACAATTGGTAGTTGGTATTTTGTGATTGGTGAGTATTTTGTGAATGGCTTTGCTTATTGTATTGTTCTGATTGTTTTCTTGTACTTTTCCTGTACCTTTCTTTCATCACTTACAGCTTTGGGGGCCATTAGACCGAAAATATATTCATAAAAATAGCATACAAAATTGTGTCAGGAGGAATTGCTTGCAAAAATGTATACATTAGTCAAGACTGCATACAAAAATGTATTTAAGAGAATTTTATACTAAAATGCTGAAGGTTTTTCATGTATTATTATTCATTTCATTTCTATACTGCTTTATATTTTTAAGGGGGGGAAATCTCAGCAGTTTGCAACCTGCATTAAAACATCAACTAAAACAATCCAGACTAAAACATTACAGAAGAAAGTAAATTATAAAGTAAATATTCAAAGCGACATAAGAGGAAACTAAATTATCTTACCAATTTCAAAACAAAACAATACAAAGGAGGTATAAACATTACAAATTGTGTATAAACATAGATTTGGCATGGACAAATTTAACAATATTTGGAATTTATAAAAACTGTATTAGGTTAAATGTTAACTACCATAACAATCTTGTAATGTTTATAGGTTCTTTATTTGTATTGAATAAGGGTATTTTTCATTTTTCATTTCCCTTCCCTTTTTCACATATTAGTCTACTCTGTGCAATATATATATACTTTTTAGTTTTCAATAAAGAATATTGGCCCTCAAAAAAAATAATGGGGGCCAAACCTGCCTTGGCCCCCATGGAAGTGACTGTTGCCATGACAATGCTCAGTAAACCAACACTAGGATTTCCCTGCGGCCACTAGGAGTGTTGCATGGAGTTAAGCCCTTTCACATTTGAATTCATCATGGCAAGCTGCTAAGGGGTAGGCCTTGCAAGAGAAGATAAATTCCACACCTCCAATGGCTTATTCTGATGCTGATGGAGGCATAACCATATTTCAGCATTCTTGATTAAGACCGCAGGAATCTGGTTCTCTTCATATTTGATCTTTCCTTTCCACCTGTTCGCCCCGCCCCGCCCCACTCCACCAGTTTCCATCCTTCATGGGGATTTAAAAAAGAAAAGAGAGTCCTCAAATTGGTGCAAAAGGTAGAGAACTGAATTTAAGATTGGAAAATTGAGAAACTCAGACTTTCAAAACTGGCAGACCCTTCTATTCCCATTCCCAGGTCAATGTAGATCAGACAGCTGCTTACGTAACTTAAATACATTAGGAGCTATTTATTAGTAGTTTCGCTATTCTTCACAAACACCCTTTAGACCCCTCCTCACAACATGTTGGTTTTGCATCAAATAAAAGGGCAACTTGGTGCTTAGTGAAGCAAACAGTGAATTACATAGTTAGTCTCTGCTCCCAAAATGAATAACATTTTAAAAAACACACCAAACTATAATTAGGCTAATTGTGAAAAGCTGGAAGTATGACATCTGTCTTCAATCATTGACTCATAACTATGCATAGAAATGAATTAACTAGTAATGATATCAGGACTTTTACTCAGTAATATATTTTCCTATTATTTTAGATGTCCACCATTAGGTTTTATGACTCATAAAAGTCTCTTTGAAGCAGCCTATGCGTATTTCTTTCAAGTGAAAAGCAGCCTTTGTCCAGGTGTTTAAAATGAACCCCTTGAATGATTCTTTGCTGATTCTTTTTCTTCCCACACCTTTTGTCAATTAATTAAAAACATCATCTGTTTTTGATATATCTGATGGTTCTGCTAGGCAAAGTTCATACCTATTAATTATTCCCATCAAGAAAACTAGTGATTTTTATTATTACTTTCTGTTCCAGGCTGTATGCATTTGCTGTAGACATGTCTTGACCAATCAATGAACAACACCAATATAGGTAAAACACAGGAAGGAAAATATAATATGTTAATGGACATGGTAAGCAGGGCACCTAGGAGTTGAGATTTAGTGTTTTAATGATGAAATCCATGCCTTTCAATACAAGGTGGCAGTGCAGACAAACTACTATATTTACCTCATCTTCTAACCATAGCTAGGAAATCAGGACCACGCTGTAGTCTCACACAACACCGGCCCTTAAATGGATTGCTTCAACCATGGTGTAGCGCCTGATTCCTCCATCTCAGTTGGCATTGACTAGCATAGCCTCTTCAGTTCAAGAGAATTTGGTTAGCATAAACCATCGTTAGTGATGATGCTACACTGCAGATACAGCAAACCATAGAAGGGGAATATAGTGGGCGTTTTCCTTTTCTTTTTTTCAGATCTAAATGCTCCTGCAATGTTCATGATCAGGGGTCAGCAAACCTTTTCAGCAGGGGGCCGGTCCACTGTCCCTCAGACCTTGTGGGGGGCCAGATTATATTTTTTTTTGGGGGGAATGAACAAATTCCTATGCCCCACAAATAACCCAGAGATGCATTTTAAATAAAAGCACACATTCAACTCATGTAAAGACACCAGGCAGGCCCCACAAATAACCCAGAGATGCATTTTAAATAAAAGGACACAGTCTACTGGGCCAGATTGAGAAGGCGATTGGGCTGGATCCGGCCCCCAGGCCTTAGTTTGCCTGCCCATGTTCATGATCATACTGATAGAACTGGGAACTTTCAGTTCTGACCGCCCAGCAAGTCCCTTAAAAATGGAGAGGGGAGAAATGGGATGACCAATTTGCATAACAATTGCATATGCTAATTTATATGTATAGGTGTACATTTAGTATGGATTTGTGCCAAGATTTGCTACCTCTGCCCCTTCCCCCTTATTTAATCATGATATGTACTCAAGTGTTCATTAATACCCTGCATCTGTCTGCCTTACTAAACAGCTGAACGGTATCATAACTGAGGGCTGCTTTTTGCTTTCTTTTTAAAAACATCATTCGCCACTATACATTTGCAGTGCATTCAAAAGCCAGATGTCTGGTAATATGATAACCTTGCCATTCCAATTAACGCAGGCACTCTTTAATACAGGGTACATAGTACCAATGAATAATGCAGGGAGCCTGCATCCAAATAAATAATGTAGAGAACAGGAGTGAACAAAAATATTGCAGCCCACAACAGCCTTTCCATATCATGTTTTACAGCTCACATCCATTTAAACATTTCTGAGAACTGAATAGCCATTACTTTGTGACCATCTATTGGCCAAAAAGGTTCTGGCTTCATGAATGGTTTATTAGGACCAGACTTCTATCATAATGCCTCTATTAAAAAGTCTGGTGTGAAGGTCTTTAGAATATTGTGTTCAATTTGGCTCAACTCTTTTAAAAAAGGACATATCAGATGTGAAACAGGACAGAAAAGGGCCACTTACGGCGCAATCCTATATATATATCTACTCAAATGAAGTAAGCCCCATTGATGGGACTGACTCCAATGAAAGTATATATTTAGGATTGCAGCCTAAGGCAGGGAGGGCTAATCCACGGCCCCCCCAGATGTTTTTGAATTCAACTCCTGCCAATCCCAGCCAGCATGGCCATTGTTCAGAGATGATGGGAGTTGTAGTCCTACAGATCTGGAGAGTGGAAAATGCGCTTCAAATTTGCTTTAAAGGTATAGGGTATACACAGAGTGTATTTCTCAATACATATTTTTATTTATTTTATCTTGTTTGGTTTTAATGCCTTGCACCACTATCGTATTGCTAAATGCCGAGCAGGTTTTAATGTGAATTAAAAAACAACACCAAAGCAGAAATACATGGAACACTGTGACATCACAACTAGGGTTGGGCGATATCTGGTTTTCCACACCACGACATATCACCAGTTAAATATCTATATAAGGATGGAATATCTGAAATAAGGATGGAACTATGCAGAGGCAAACAGTAGGGCCAGGTATTATCTGGGACTCAGCTACACAGCTGCAATTATAACATCATTAAGTGTGTTATAAAAATGTGATACCATATATTTTAGTGTTTCTCCCCCCATGGCATTTGCATAGTGTTTTTTTATATCTGTGTAGATCCAGCCCAGGTTTTCAACATCCATGATACATCAGCAGCTAAACATTATGATATACCAATATACTGTGATGTCTGAAATAAGGATGGAGCTATATAGAAGCATGGCGGGCTTCATGGTTTTTGTGATGGTCTGGGAATCTGATTCAGAATCTGAACCTGAGGAATCCCAGCCTGCACAGGAGTCCCCGACTCCAGGGCCGGCTGAGCCAGGGCAGGGGCTTGAACCTGAAGGGCCCGCACCTGTGCCGGATCCTCAGGAGCAGACACCAGATGTATCCACTCTGGCTCCGGAGGTGATTGAGGACCCATTGTCTGCAGGTGTGCCTCTCCCAGCCCTGTCAGGGGAAGGTGAAGCTGCCCCTGGGTCCTGTAACCCTCCAGCCTCTCCTGAGCTGCAGAGGCTCAGGGCAGAGAGGCGGAGGGAACTAAGTTCTCTCAGGAGGAGTGCTCGCCTCCAGGCCAGGAGAGGCAGGTCACCTGTGGGCCGGGACCACCCCTGGCCTCAGAGGAGATAAAGGCCAGTCAGCCCAGTCCCAGGTTGCGGGAGCAACATCGCTGGAAACCTGTTTCTGCCAGCACTGTTCTTCTGGAGTTCCCGACCACCCTGGCTTCTTGCTTTGGACCCCGCTTCGCCCTTGCTGGACAGTCTCCAGACCCTCGGCCCAGGACTGGACTTTGACCACGCCTCACGGTAACCCCCCCGGGACCAGCACAGTTTTTTCCACATTGTGATTTTTGTATAGCATGTGTGTGTGCACGCGTGCACGCGCACGCTCTCTCACACACAAACACACATCATGATTTGTGATATATTGCCGGGTAAAAAATGATGAAACTGATATCACGATATGGACTTCAAACCAGTTTTGGTTATATATACTGATATATCGCCCAGCCCTAATCACCAAACAGGTAATTTCATAAATGTTGGGGAGATAAATGTGCAGCTGCTTTTTTATGTAATGACCCTAAAATGGTCAAGGGATTGGATCATCTTTCCATTCAGGAGAGGCTACAGAGTTTGAAGATGTGGAAAAGCACATTTTGAAGCTGCTCTGAACATTGAACACTCTTCGGGCCATTGGCATTTATTCAAAGGGAAGTGCCACATTTCAAAAACCAAGCTGGAAAAGGAACTGATGGAGCCTTCAGCAATCACAGTCACTCTGAAATGCACACCCACACCCCTACCCCTCACACGTATTATTACTGCTGGGGGTTGCTGAGGATAATGCCAGCTACAAAGCAGAAACAACATATTCCAGATAAAGCGATGGTAGCGGTGAAATTGCTTAATGTACACAAGGCTGAGGATTTCTCCCCTGCAAAGCAACATGAAGCAATGATTTTCAATAAATGATAATGCAGAGAAAACAGAGCAAAGAGTATCTTGTACACTGAAGAGGCCTCAAGTCGAAAAAGAATTAGCTATAATAGGAATCAATTTACAGATTAAGATGCAAGGTACATTGGAGCTGTGCAATCTGTTGTAAGGTGGGAGGCCTGTAATTTTTGGGAAGACTCTGGCAGTCCTCGGAGTGAAAACTTCTGGGAGCCTCCAATTACACAAACAGAAGAAATAAGGCTTTAGCTAAATATAGGCCTTTCAGCATGTCTTTAACAGCCTGTGTCATTTGCAAAGCTCCCAGATGGCGCAATAAGGTTCTAATTAGGAGTTCTGACTTGATGTGATGCGATACGAGTTACAAATTTACAGTGCGGCATTAAATTATGTAAAAGGCTACAAACTCTCTTCCACTTCCGAGGCCGCTAGCTTTTGTGGTTGCCTTAGCTGATGGTGGAAGTCACAAATGGCAAGGTTCTGATTGGTTAGCCTATTAGGTGGCGGAAAGAGAGCTTAATGCTGGCTAGTTGAGACAGGTAGACAATACTAGCCCTTTGTCCCATGTGTGGAGAGGGAGGAGAGAGGGACTGAGGGGCCGCACTTCTGGCCCAGCCCTTGCCACCCATGCATTGGCTGCCTTAAGGTGGAGAAGCAAGCCCAGCACCAGCAGCTAGTCAGGTGGGGCATTGGCTGAGGGCCCCAGGGACTTGGAAGAAGCCTCAGCCCAGTATGCCTGAAAGAGCATCTCCACTCCCATCGTTCAGCCTGGACACTGAGATCCAGCTCTGAGGACCTTTTGGTGGTTCTCTCACTGTGAGAAGTGAAGTTAAATGGAACCAGGCAGAAGGTCTTCCTGGCAGTGGTGCCCTCCCTGTGGAACGCCCTCCCATCAGGTGTCAACGAGATAAAGAACCACGCAACTTTTAGAACTTTTAGAAGGCAGCCCTGTATTGGGATCTTTTTTATGCCTGGCCTTTTATGTTCTTAGATGTGCTGGGAGAGTGGCTGGGGAAACCCAGCCAGTTGGGAGATGGACAGCATATAATTATTATTATTAACAGCAACAACAACAACAACAACAACAACAACTCAGCTGTACCACCCTTTGCAGACCTCCCTATGGAGTCAGCAGTGGGGGATGGTGTCACTTTTGATCAGGAGAAAAGATCAGCTACCGTATACTCTGTCCTAGTTGGGAGCATTCTACAAAAATGCGAACGCAACATGCTGGCTAATAACTGTTAGTGAATATATAATTGGTTATGATTTCATAATATATATTCGTATATTTTGAATGACATCATAACCAATTATATAGTCACTAACAGTTATTAGCCAATGTGTTGTGTTTGCATTTTTGTAGATTGTTACATTTTGCAACACAGGGGTTTGTGTTTGTTCATCTAGTTGGGAGCATGGCAGCTTCCATTGCCGATACTGCGCCAAAAGCATGGAACCAGCCCTTCAGGGAAGTCTTGGTGTCTTGACTTCCCCTTGTGAAGGCTTCCCTGTATTCTGAAACCTTTCATGAGCAAAGTAATATATGGAAATAATTTCTGGTACATACTCTGAGTCACCTACCATCAGCTTTAAGAATGCTCACTATTATTATTCTCTTACATTATTTCTTCCTTGTGTCATTGAACCCAAAGAGACGTCCATGTTATTCCAAGGCTATTGCCTATCCAGGTATTGACTGGACTGAGCAACATAGAAGCTGGGGGAAAATACAGAAGACCAGGGAGAGAGGAAGAAGAAGAAAAACATGGAGCAACTCAGAACTCCATCACCCCTTACTCTCTCCAGAACTGCAAGAGAGAAGCAATGGCTTCCTTGAACATACACTTCGTATTGTAAATGGTTAATAAACTTCACCTTATATTTATGGACATATTGGATTCTGAAAGTTACTAATACAAGAGCAACACACCAACCAAACCCTTTCCTTCATTTCAGCAAGATGGCAGAACATGTGCCTTCAGACCATATGCTGGGATCTCTCCCTGTTCATGTACATATTCCCTTGTGATCAGAAGTAGGATGCAAATGCAGATTTTCACCAACTGAAAAAACACACACATGTAGCTCCAGTGTTCCCATTTCTCTAAAATAAAATGGGTATAATTAGGGTTGTTGATGAGTTATTCCTAAAATACAATTGGGGACCAAATGGAGGAGTCACCCGAATTGCTTCCAATTCAACAGGACTACAAATACCTTTAAAACTTTAATGCAGTACAATTGGAGACACTGGGTAAAAATATTGATATGACTCAGTTAGCAAAAATGTTATTCTTCAATAGGGGAAATGTTACACAACAGATATGTTCAGAAAATCTAATACTAATCATATTCTTTTTCACAATGAGGAATTTAAGGTAAGATTAAAAAATATGGAATATACAAAAATTAGGAATTGGTGGTGCTTCTATGGGTTTTTGTTTAGAACTGTGAAATTCACCACTATCAAGATGCGTGTGACTGATCAGACCTCTTTCAGTACTTGTTAACTCTGGTATTTGTCATTGCTGCTAATACTGCTAATTCTGTTACCACAGAAATAGTACGCAAGCTTCTTCAAAGTCTGAAAAATCATAAAAGTTGGGCAGAACGATTAGTGCCTGAAATTTTGGGCGTGGGCCGCCACTTTTTTCCCATACAAAGTACCTGGGAGGAAGGGGATGTCATCCTATCTGCCAGAGTTCAAGGGACATTTTTGGTCCATTTCCAAGAGATGTGGTCAGTGCAACAGCACCTGTTCCACTTTTAAAGCTTCTCCAATTAAAAGAAGTTAAAGGCAGCCCTTTAATCACCATGTTGAGTTGTGAGTAGGGGAAAATACGGGGGATTTGGACTTCTTTTTTTTAAAAAAATGCACATTTATGCAGAAACGAGACAGAATGGAGGGAGCAGGGAACAAAAGGTAAACAGAATGGAAATAACTTGATCTGTCCATTGCTATTCAATGTACAATCTTATCATTGATGCTCAAGGCCAAGCTCCACCACTCGGAAACTTCCACTTTCTCCAAAGCTTCCTTTGTCTTCAAAGAATGGATATTTTGAGAAAAGTTAATGAGACTTATGACAAGATGATGGAGTAAGGTTTATCAATTTGTCTTGCTTTACCAATCAAATCAAACACTTCATTTAGAGTTTCCATTTGCCTCATAAAGCTAATAATGCATTTCATCTGCATATTCACTGTCATTAACTTCTGTCACAGCATTTTGCCAAAATAGAGCCTGTCGACACTTTCAGTGCCGGTGATAAACATCACTTAATTTATTTTCAATTAAGTACACTCTCTGTGAAATGATAACAGGGAAACAGTTTGCCTCCATTTTACAGGCAGAAAAAATGAGGCAAGGTGAAAAAAGCCTTTAATATCTGCTGTGCATCCCCTGAGATACAATGGTAGATGCTATCTCACCGGGTCTGACTAACACACCCCTCACAAGAGCAGCCGTGTCAAAGGTCCATTTAGCCAAACAACCTGATTCAGACATTGGCCAATTAGATGTCTTCAGGAAACCTACAAGCAGGAAATACAAGCCCTCTAACACCAGCAAGTGATATTTAGTGCTTCAGAGCATGAAAGCAAAACCCGTATCTTCCATGAATTTGCCTCAGATAAGCTGGTGGCCATCACCACAGCAGATGGCAGATAATTTCATACATTCAATTACCTGTCTTGAATCTCAATACAATTGGTTTGATCAGGTCACCCATTCTAAGTTCTAGTATTATGATTGAGGAGGAAGACTTCCCTCTATCCACGTCATACATTAATTCTATAGATGCCTATCATAGTCACCCTTAGATGCCATTATTGGAAAAAACCCAAAACATCCTTAAAAAGTTTAGTAGTTTAGCCTTGACTCAAAGCGATGGTTCTTCAACACCTTGATAATTCTGGATGCTCCTTTCTGCACCTTTCCCAGTTCTACCTTTTTGAAACAGCGAGAATAGAGCTCTACAAAGCATTCTGAATGCTGTTACACCACAGATTTATATAAATGCAATGTGATACTGACTGTTTTATTTTCAATCCCTTTCCTAATACTCCCTGTAATAGAATTTTCCTTTTTCACAGCTGCTGCACGTGAAATTGATGCTTTCGCTCACCTATCTCCTAGTTAGTTCAGACTCCATCAGTGTGTGGCTGAAGTAACAACTTTGTCCCAGTGTGCATTCTTAATGGAAGAGGATCGTCACTAAGTGGTAGGTAGAGCATTTGCAGGGATTGCATACAGTGGCGTAGCGTGGGTTGCCAGTACCTGGGGCCTTGCGGAGCAGTGGATGGGAGGGAAACAGATGAAGTACGCATGCGCATTCAACTGCCTAATGGCGTCCACATCACCCAACAGATCGCAGCTGCAGAGATAAGAAGCTGTTCCGTGGTCTGGAGAAGTCGTTTCCCAGTTCTCATGGAGAAGCTGTTTTCAGTACAGCCCAGAGAGGAAAGCATGCAGCTTAATTGAGGAGCAGCACTGGGTGTTGAAATTTTGCACCTCTATTTTGCGCCTGGGGCAACTGCCCCGTGGCACCTCTCATGCTATGCCACTGCTTGCAGATGCTTCCAGGTTCAATCCCTGGCATCTTCAGGTTAGAGACTGAGACCCTGAAGATTTGCTGGACAATATTGAGCTAAAATGGACCAGTGGTCCAAAGCAACTTCCTATGTTTACATCACCTCAATCATCCTAGCATTAAACCTGATTTGCTCCTTTCTTGCCCATTTATTTGTGGAACTTGTTGCTGTCTGCTTGAGTTTCCACTACCCTGAATCATTTAGTGTCATCAACAAGCTTAATGACCTCTTTGCCCAACCGAACACCAGGTTGTTTTGAAGAAGCTAATAGCACCAGTCTCAGCACAGATAACTAGGAGAATCCACCCACTACTTTCCTGATATTTGACTGCCTATTCTGACCCTCTGGTCCTGCTTTTTAGCTCGTATTTATTACAAAGCACATTTGCTCAGTTCGAGCTAGTGAGCTATTCCTGGGCAGAGATAATTTGGCCACCTGATTTATGCTTTGATAAGCTCCATGTGGATTACTGTAGGGTACTCTATGTGGAGAGTCATTTGAAGAACACTCAGAAACTGCAAATCCAGTGGCCCATCTTTTGCAAGGCTATCATGTGGAGTCCCATAACTCTGCTTTTTAAAGCTCTACCTTGGTTGTCAATATGTTTCTAGGTCAGATTCAATGTTTTACAGAAGACTGATAAAGTGCTGGATGCCTTGAGACCTAAAGAGTTGAAGAAGCCCCTCTGTCTTTGCACACTACTTCCTAGGAGTTAAGATTGGCCAAAATTTGGGGGGCATGGTTAAAGGCAGGTATTCTTTTAAAATCTGGAATGAAGCAATGAAGAAAAAGTATCACAATGCTTCAAAAAGGAAAAAAAACCTACAGATGTTTTGACACAGAGTCATGGCGGTCAAAATTACAGCTTAGAAAAAATACAGTAGTCACACTCTTAAACTAATTCTCTCCCTCTTCTATCCCGTAGAAACACTCTTAGAGCACTCCTAGGTGGAGTTGGGGTGGAGCAAAATGGTGGCTCCACTCGCACATCCCAAACTTGGGCAGAAGTCATGGGGCAACCCCATCTCCTACAGTTTTGCTATGCCAACTCTATGCTGGTATGGCTGATGGTCTCCCAGACTGGGCTGGCTGAGGAATCTGTGGGGCTTTGGATCAACTGGTTTGCCAGCCCCAGATCCCCTCTTTCAGGACTTTTGTTCTGCCGTCCTTGGAGGAAGAACTTCTGGCAGCATCTTTCCAGCAGCCTGGGCACAGCTGGGACCTCTGAGATGGTGGATATTCCACTCCCCATCACCACCAGTGACATCTTCTCTGCTGTAGGAGGCCAGCAGAGAGCCAGGCACACACCGCCCTAACCCCCTCCTAACCCCTTTTACATGGAGGAGGGGGTTGTGCTTTAAATCTAGTGCCAAAAGGATCCTTTTCCATGTCTCTTCCTTCCTCCCGCCCTCACACCAGGCTGAGTGTTTCCTTGCAAAACCTGCTTCTTGAGTGAAGGAACCAAGGTCATCACAGCGGAAACCATCAAATTACCATTGCCAGATCACAATTAGCCCAGCGTAGCCTTTCCTACTTTTTTACCCAAGCACCCCATGATGGATTTTTGCTGCATCACACTCCGTAAATGTGTCCATTTCTCATTCCCCCCAGGTGCTCAGCATGCGGCAGCGTTCCTCCTTTCAAAAAAAAAAGAGGAAGGGGGGATGCAGTATAATATGCTTTGATTTAAATTATTAGCCCTCTGCACTGTTTCTTTCAGATGCTATTTTCCTGCCCGTTCCTCTGACTGCTGAACACAATTGCTACAACTCAATTATTAAAACAGATGCTAAAAATAGCTCCGCAAGAGCTTGTCTGCAAAGCAAAATCTTTCAAACACCACCAGATAATCCAGACAGAAGCTGCTTAGCTTTTTAAAATTCTTTTCTGTTGTTTCCTTTTTTTAAAAAAATGCCCCCTAAGTGACATAACACTAAAATCAACAATATAAAAACATTAATCATAGGGGCTTCTTGCATACGTGTTTCTTTGAGGTCCTGGGAGTCTGCAATTGCTTATCCGCCTTTCGATGCCAGAACTACTGCTCTAATGAAATATGCAACCTTGTCATGTTCACTTACGTCTCCGACTGGCAAGTCTGGGACACTACGCATATTGGGATTCCAGCTTGTACCCCTTTGAATCACTTTCCAGCTCTTACATCCCAGAGCCAACCCGGTGGGTGCAAAATTGTACTGGAGTTTTCAATCGGCAAAATGAGGTGTACGGCTTGAAAATGGCCGTAGGCGCTCACAACATGCACAGAGTCACACAGGATACAGGAGAATGTGCTACAGGGGTGAGGAATCTGAGAGCCACAGTCCTTTCTAGGCAAACTTTCAAGGACCATGTGTATAGACTGATAATGAGGGAAAATGTATTTTTAATATAGGTTAAGATGTTGAGTAAAGTTAAGTGATAGAGGGTAAGGATTTGCTGAACTAAATATCTGAACTGGAATACAAAAAGGGAGGTGTGAGGAGGTCAAGAAACTAGTAAATGAAGTATAGGATATGAAAATACTAATCTTTTTTCTGTTTTGTTTTTTGTGTTCTGAACCTTTATGTGTTTTGCTTTGTATTTTCTAATTTTCGTAGTTTTTGGGGGGCTTTCGTATTTTATGTTTAAATTTTGAAACTATTAATTGTTCAATAAATATTACTTTTTTAAAAAAACAACAACTTTCAAGGACCATGTGACCACAGTCACATGGCCAAGATGCAAAAGTGAACAGAGGACTGAACATTAATTTTACCTGTGTGCAGTAGGCTACTTTCCACCACATCCTTCTCTATCCTCCATCCTGCTTCATCATCATCATCATCAGGAGTCAGTTTTAATATTTCGCAAAATAAAAAAACCCCAGAATACTAAATATTAAAATTATGAAAAATCAAAGTGTTGTGTCTGCTTTAAAAAATAATAATCTTAAAGCAGCATCACAAGATGAATAATGATTGGATTTTTTAATGAACTAATCAATGCCTAATGCAATAAGAGCTTACAATTAAGTGACTATTGATTACTGGCTGCTCTCCTTGAGTTAAATAAAATACACAAATGCAGTAAAATCGTATTTCAGGCAACCTGTTACTATGTGGGGAGTCAGGGTGTGAACTGGGGCCAATGAAGGGCCCTGGTCCTGGAGTCTCCCAACCTTGCCGTACGTAAAGCAAGCCAGTGTCCGTGTTAAGTCTGGTTGTAGCATTATTGTGGGTTAGGAGTTGTTTAAGATTGGGTGGCTGTCTGTAGGCAATGAAAGGTCTTCCTCCCAGAGCTTGAGAAAGAGAACTGTCATTGTCCAGGAGAGGTTGTAGATCTCTGATGATGCGTTGTACTGTTTTAACTTAGGAGCTGGCACCAGAGCCTGCAATAAACCCAGATGCCAACTTTGCTGCCACATACACCCAGACAACACCATTACTGGCCCCAACAACATCACACATACCATCTTAGGACTATTTAATTGCTCATCGTCTAACATTGTGTATGCCATCAAATGCCAACAGTGTCCTTCAGCTCTCTATATTGGACAAACAGGCCAAACCTTACGACAAAGAATAAACGGACATAAATCAGACATCAAGAATCACAAAACAGAGAAACCAGTAGGAGAACACTTCAATCTCCCAGGACATTCTATACAAGATCTCAAAGTAGCTGTTTTACTACAAAGGAATTTCAGAAATAGACTGGAAAGAGAAGCTGCTGAATTGCAACTCATTACCAAACTTAAAACCATGGAGAGACCTGGTTTGAACAAAGACATTGGATTCTTATCTCATTATACATGACTAAGTCATTTTTCACCCTCTCACCCCTTGCCTTTTCCTGTAAGACCTATTGCAGTCGTTAAGAGTCGTCAACAGGCTCATCTCAGCTATCTGCCAATCTCCCATTCCCACCACCCTTCTGAGTAATACCCCTCCCCACCTTCTCACTATATAGAAGGATCTGGCAACTTCTGTTTCAGTGTATCTGAAGAAGTGTGCATGCACACGAAAGCTCATACCAAGAACTAACTTAGTTGGTCTTTAAGGTGCTACTGGAAGGAATGTTTTTGACTTCCATCAGCTCCTCTGGTGATTTTCCGTTTTTATCACTTATTCTGCATTTCCTAATTTTCCTGTTACTCTTAATTATCTTTAACTAATATTTCTCTTCATACACTTTTTTTGCAATATTTCAAATAATCCTCCTTACAAAACGTCTTGCAATCCTACTAGCGTAATCTGTTCATTACAATTACTTTTCAAATAGTTCGTGTATTTCCTCCAGTCTTCTGAGAATCTCTGGTCCCTATTTTTAAAAAGTGATCTATAGTAATGGGTGAGGTCTCTCAAGCAATTGACAGGCTTCCATCCCTCCTGCTTACAGGTGTTAACGCACAACGTTGGGATTTTAGGCACCATACCTGGAGCCTGCAAAGCTGCCTGAGAAGGTTTTGCAGGCATGGCCAAACTTGGCCCTCAAGATGTTTGGGGACTACAATTCCCATCATCCCTGACCACTGGTCCTGTTAGCTAGAGATGATGGGAGTTGTAGTCCCAAAATACCTGGAGGGCCATGTTTGGCCATGCCTGGTAGGAAATGGGTGGCAAGCTATAACTTAGTGTAATTACATAAGATGAGCCTTGCTAGATCATATCAAAGGTCCATCTGCTCCAGCATTCTGCTTTCATTGGGGCCAACCAAACACCTATGAGAAGCCTGCAACAAGGACATGAGTCTAACAGCCCTCTCTTGCTGTCTCTGGTCCTGGAGGTAACACAACCATCACGATTTGTAACCTTATCTGCCACAAATTTGTCCAGTCCATTTTTTAAGCCATCCAAGTTGGTGCACATCACTAAACCTTGTGTCTGAGAGAGAGATGGCACCTATAACAAACAGCTGGTTCTCCCCTGGTCTCCTTGCTGGCCCAAGTGGGACTAATTTAGCCAGCTAGCCCTGGTGATCATCTAATGTTTATTGGATGGATTCCCCCGTAAATTGATTTTTGATTTTTGATTTTATTGTTATTTACACTTTATACTGTATTTTATGCTGGTTTTTTTGTAGCATCAATTAAGCATTTTAAATTCGTTTTTAGCTGCCCTGAGCCTGGTTTCCTGAACTGGGAAGGGCGGGCTATAAAAAAAAAAATTATTATTATTATTATTATTAAAGCTCTGGGAGACAACCAGTATGAAGGGATGAAAGGTTCTGCCTATTTTGCTTCTAGCAGTTTCTCATTTCTTCAGTCTTAAATTCAGTTCGGCCATTTGTGACTCTTACTAAAATTGTTATAATCAATCGTGAAAATTCACCAGCATTTTTCTGCGAATTTCTCCTAATAAAAACATTTTTGTACAGAGCTTTGACTTACATGGACATTTTTGCTTCACTTTCCCCTAGAATGCATTATAGTGAAAATACAATCATTACCAAACACACTGTCCCCTTATATATGTGTGTGTGTGTTTCCAATAATTGCTTACTGTATTTTTGTGTCCAAAAATTCCGAAAAGCAGGAATTTCAAAGGATAGCTGTGTTTCAGTTCGCATATTATTTCGAAAACTGTGAATTTGGTAGATGTGGCTTTAAATGACAACTGGATGGAATTTCTCCTCATCCCTCCTGGTGAAGGAGTGGGTCAGGGCCATCTGCAGTGGGCTAAGGCTGTACTACATATTTCTTTTCCCTTTGTAGCTCAGCTTGTTTGGATGAATTGGTAAAAAAAAAAGTTGCTGCAAGGCTCAAAGAAATGCTTGCGAGAGGATCTGATCAATATGTACCACAACGAAAATGTGTGATTGAGATTAAGGATCCCTGGATTGACTACTATCTTTGATTTAATTTATTTTTTAATCAGACATGCAAAATATGTAAAGTAAAATCAGGCTTAATGTTTTGTAAAAAAAAAATATCCTGGATATTAACTATTAAATTTATGAAACATCAAAGTGTTGTGTCTGCTTTACAACAAAACACTTTAAGCAGTATCACAAGATGCATTACGATGGGATTTTTTTATGAACTGATCAATGCCTAATGCAATAAAAACTTACAATTAAGTGACTATTGATTACTGGCTGCTCTCCTTGATTTAAATAATACAGTAAAATCATGTTACAGCCAACCTGTTACTACTTGTCTATCCCCTTCTCTCCCCCACCCAAAAAAAATAATCCAGCGAACTAGCATTTATTTCTATGCTTCATTTCTTTCATCTGGGGGGGGGGAGCTTCACACAGAATAATTTACATGTAAGAGGGCAATCTGACATTTTGAGCAAATACATGGATAGCACCCAAGCGTGGACACGATGCAAAGACTACCAATAATTGAAAAAGCTATGACAATTGCAACAGTAATAAAGTTAAGTCCAGTTCCCTTTGACTCTTCCTCCCTCTATTTCCATTCCAGCTTTTCATTATAAGAACCACAATGGAACTTGAAGACACTGTGCTTGAGTTTGTTTATTTTTCTCTTCCCTCCTCCTCCCCCTTTCCTTTTGGGTCTGCAGGCAGGAACTGTTTTGCTTCTGTTGATCTTATGTAAGCTGCTCTGGGGGCATTTTTCAGAGTGGTACACAAATGCTTCAAATGAATAAAACCACCAAGGCCAGTCCCCTCTCCAGACTTCAGGTTATGCAGACAAACTGAGTGCAGAAATTGGAATATTTTGTCTGAAATACTGCTAAGGGGAAAAAAGTACTTATCCATTCTAATCATCTGTGTGACCTTTTTGCTCCTCTGCTTACGTGAACTAAACTCCCACCTGCAATTGGTTTAAATGGAAATAAAACTCTTGAAAATCATTTTGTATGGGTATTTTTCTATAGTCACTGCACAGTACTCCACGGCTCAAAGAGAAGTGGTGAAAAGATAAAGATTTTTTCCCCTGCGTGTAGATATACCTGAACTAAAGCTTCTATGTGCTCCAGAGGGAATTCAGGGTAACGGTTAAGAAACAAAATGGGCAAAAATAGTAGAACATAGTGAAGGCTGACAGATTCCTGTGTACAGATAGGTAGCCGTGTTGGTCTGCCATAGTCAAAGTAAAAAAATTCCTTCCAGTAGCACCTTAAAGACCAACTAAGTTAGTTCTTGGTATGAGCTTTCGTGTGCATGCACACTTCTTCAGATACAAAGATTCTTCAGATTCCTGTGTGTCCTTGAACTGGCTTGGTTTTTCACCTCCCTTTAACTCCCTTTCCAAGCCAGTTATTGGACTGCATGTCTAGTTTTTTTCCTGACCACAATAGCCCCTGCCAGCCTTATGACATATTTATCCTGCTCTTCCCACAAATGACTCAAGAGCATACCGGGTTCTCCACCACCCCACCCACATTTCATCATCACAACAATCATGTGACGCTAAGATAATATCTGACTGGCCTCAAATCACACACCTCAGGGCTTCCCAGGTATCATGGTTTATCAACACTGGCTGATCTTTCTTGAAAACCAGCAATACTGTTCACACATAAGCTTGTCCCTAAAAGCTATTACGTCATTCATTTCTTTCTGTCTCGTCTTCCTTTTTCATATCAACACCATGAAAACATTTACCTCTAAATGAAAAGTCTTAACATTCCTCAGTCTGTTGTTCTCAATATTCTATTAATGGAGTTCGTGGAACTCTAGATTGATCAGCTCTTACAAATTGCCGCAAAGTGGAACCTCCATGTTCAGTAAAATATACTTCTGAATAGCAGGTGCTGAGGACAAAATAACAGAGGAGGGTTTTTGCATTTAGGAGCTGCATGTAAGATTCACAAAAACATATGGCCGGTCACTGTTAGAACTAGATATACCATTAGTGCAGATCATGAGTAGGCAGAAGGTAGAATGGGATCTATCAGTAGATTTCTTGGTGATTTGCTGTGGATTGGAAAGAGTTTCCGACTCCTAATTGTCTAACAATAGCAGTAATAAAACAGCTTCTCAGCTAAATTAAGCTGCTGAAAAATAATGCTTGAGGGGAATAAAATGAGGGATTGGCATGAAAGGACATGTGAGCTTGGTTCAGGCACCAATTACAAATTCATGGGCTGAGCATGTGCTCAGAGGCCTCCAGTTCCATAATTCTTGGTCTGGTGAGAGGACCTCAGGGTTCTAGAAAAAAGCAAAATAGGTCTTGCAATCCTGAAGTCTGCCCACTCCTAATCTTGATAGATCATGAATGTGTTCCTCTAGTTTTTATTTGATTCCAACTCCCATCAGCCCCAACCACCAAAACCAATGGTAAAGGATTATGGGAGCTGTAGTTTAATAACATCTGGAAGACTACAGGCTTCCAATCCCTGAGATACGTCTTTGTATCATATGCAACCTTACTTGGAAACAAGTCTGATTGAACTCCAAGGAGCTTACTTCTGAGTAGAAATGTATGGGCTTGAACTGAATATGCAGTTTTAGTTTAGTGGTGCATATACTTGGGGACAAGGGACGCAGGTGGCGCTGTGGGTTAAACCACAGAGCCTAGGACTTGCCGATCAGAAGGTTGGCGGTTTGAATCCCTGCAATGGGGTGTGCTCCCGTTGCTTGGTCCCTGCTCCTGCCAACCTAGCAGTTCAAAAGCACATCAAAGTGCAAGTAGATAAAAAGGTACTGCTCCGGCAGAAAGGTAAACGGCGTTTCCGTGCACTGGTCTGATTCTCCGGAAGTGGCTTAGTCATGCTGGCCACATGACCCAGAAGCTGTCTGCGGACAAACGCTGGCTCCCTCGGCCAATAAAGCGAGATGAGTGCTGCAACCCCAGAGTCGGCCACGACTGGACCTAATGGTCAGGGATCCCTTTACCTTTATACTTGGAGACAGTGAAAGAAAGTCTTTCAAGGTTTGAGCACTGACTCTTTTCTCATTGTGCTTATTTCGAGCATGCCCAAATATATTCTAAAATACTAACGGTAGATTTGTTGAGATTGGTTTCACTTCACAGTGACTCAGAGGCTGACTGGATGTGTCATGACAAATCTGGCATCCCCTCCAAACCCTTTCATTATCTTAAGATCAGTCCAACCAGCATGGGGCATTCTAAAATTAAGCGGGTGACTGGCAGTGTATGATTTTTCTGGAAAATTAGCATGATGTGTTTGGTGGGTGGATACCTGAGCGGGGGAAAGGAACGAGTGGACTCTCCATCAAAATTCCTGTCCTCTAAGAAAAAGATGAAATTTGGAGCAATATTATGTTTAAATTAAGTAGTTAAGTATTCGATAAAAATACTTAAAGTCGGAGACATAATATCTGAAAGTTACAAAATAAGAATTGAAATAAGGTAATAAATTGCTGCCTATAATTTTATAATTGGGAACGCAGGAAAGGGAGATGTGAGGAAGTCCAAAAGGTTATGGAAATATGATTTACGGACAGTTGTTTTCGTTGTATTGTTTCTATTCTATGCTTATCTTTTTGCTTCTTTCTGTTTTTCTTTGTTGGTTATATCTTGGTGATGGTATTTTATATGTTTGGTGATTTTATTGTTTAAAACCCTCAATAAATATCTTTTAAAAAAACAAAAACAAAACAAAATTCCTCTCCTCTAAGAGAAGTTCCCCGGCTCAAGGTTCCCAACAGCCTAGAACATGAACCTTATAGTGCTGTTTAGCCCTGTCAAGGTGCAAGAAAGATGGACTTTCAGGAGTTGGAGCAGATAAAGGAGAAGGTGGGTAAAGGACACTATACCACCAAGTCAGGGTTGCAATTTATCCCCGCCCCCCAGTCAACATGGATTGGCCAGGTGGGCCAGGTCCCTGGGAAAGGCCCACCCAAGCCCACCGGCCTGGCCAATCGCTGACAGGCAGCCAGCCAAACCCTGGCTCCTTGCTGGATCACCACAGAACCTGTGGTCAGGCTGCAAAACCGCCCACCAATGAAGGTAAGTGGACTTTTTTTGAACATTTAAAAGTGCAACCAGTTTACAGGTCAATGGAACATATAACCGAGTGCAAGAGTTGCTTCATTTTGGTTTCCATATTGTTTGGGGAAGTATGAATCAGGGTTAGGGTTAGGGTTAGAGTACCAATCATACGTGGGACGCGGGTGGCGCTGTGGGCTAAAGCCTCAGCGCCTAGGGCTTGCCGATCGAAAGGTCGGCGGTTCGAATCCCCGCGGCGGGGTGCGCTCCCGCTGCTCGGTCCCAGCGCCTGCCCACCTAGCAGTTCGAAAGCACCCCCGGGGGCAAGTAGATAAATAGGTACCGCTTACCAGCGGGAAGGTAAACGGCGTTCCGTGTGCGGCTCTGGCTCGCCAGAGCAGCGTTGTCACGCTGGCCACGTGACCCGGAAGTGTCTGCAGACAGCGCTGGCCCCCGGCCAATAGATGTGAGATGGGCGCACAAACCCCAGAGTCTGTCAAGACTGGCCCGTTCGGGCAGGGGTACCTTTACCTTTACCTTTACCAATCATACTCAATTTCCTTCCCCATTTTTAGTAAGTGCTCCCATTTTTCCACATAGGTTTTAGGCACTCTCCTCCAAAGACTGGGATTATAACATTTCAGGCAACAACCAACCTGCAGCTGCCTTCTTCCTTGAAACATTTATTTCCAAATCCTTGTCAAGGCATCGGGTATTGCTAGACCTGATACTTAAGATTTTCCTGGCTTGCAAATATGACTGTTTTCTTAAAGCAGGGGTTGGGAACCTCAAAGCCAGGAGCCAAATATGCTCCCCCAGGCTCCTCTGTCTGGCTTTTGGGACACTCCGCACACCACATCTCCTCTTCTCAGGCCGTACCCTTTGACGGACCCTCTTCTGCCCTCTCCTTAAATGCTTTGCCCCTCACCTTGCTTGCTGCAGTGGTGGATACAGGTGCAGGAGAGTTTGGCTCGAATGTACTCTACTATACAAATATAAAAGTCGTAGCCATTGCTCCACCCACTTTGTGTCTCTGGCCCCACCCAATTGGGCTGAAAAGGGTTTCCCACCTGTTATGTACTGAAGTTCTCACCCTGGGCCAGCAGGGGGATACTGTAGATAATTATGCAAATAAGGGGTCAAAAGTGACGTTCAGTGATTGGATAGTTTTAGAAGATGGTTACAGTTACGTTGTACTGGAGCTCTATATAAGCAGGCTGACTGAACCCTTCAGTTCAGTTCTGTTCTGGCCTGTGAATAAACAAGAGCTGTTTGAAGAATCGCTGTGTCGTCTGATATGTTCACCCACAACTTAACACCACCCTTGTCTCAGAGTTTGTGGCCTCCGAAGCAGCAAACCATTCTTAATCTTACAGGGTGGTTTTGCCTAGAGGCACGTTCAGGCTTTTCTTGGCTCGTGTGCTAGAGGACTAGAAGTGCCCCTCTTCTCTTCTCACAGATAAGCTCCTTCACCTGGATTCTTCCATTATGCAACATGGGTGTCAGATTCGGCCTCTGTTTTACCATCGAATTCGGATACGAGGTTAATTTAATTGTTTGACAGCTCCAGCAGTCTCTCCCTGCTCCTTTGTAATAGTGCCGAGAGAACAAAGAGGTCTCTGATATTATCTTAAGACAAGAGAATCTCTTGCTTGGCAATTTTCATGCTGTCAAATATGAGATTGTTAAGGAACTTATCAGTAGGTGGGTTTTGATCAATATTTTGTTAAAGCAAAGACAATTACATCCCAATTTAGCAAATATATGACGAGCTTTCAGGAAAATACTTTCTGACACAATCTCGAGGCTCCTGTTCAGAAAGCCACCCTCCTTTTCAAGTGAAATATCAATGTTTTCAACATGCAAGCCCTCGCAAACTTCTGACAGGGCACATTCTACTTAAAAATAGAGCCAAGAAGAGCTAACATGATCTCCCATGGACTCAAATTTAGGGCTTATGCTAAAATGAACGCTTGGCCCACATGAAGTTGCATCAACTTCCTTCTGCTTATTCCTGTTTTATTTAAAATCTTTGGCGTCAATAGGGAATGATAGCTGGGTTACACAGCGAGTGAGAGAGGATGTGAATGACTGCTTTTCCAGGGTGTGATATAGTAACTTTCCTCATTCCTTGACAGGGCTTCACCCAGCTGTGGAAGACCTCTAGGAACCAATTGTCAACTTTTGCCAGGGGAAATATCCACCTGTCACATTCGCCTTTCCCCTCTAGGAGTTCATTACCACCCTGATAAGTGAAGTCAGACTGGAAGGGAGAGACTGGTCCAAGGAAAAAGAGTTAGGGCCAAAAGACATGTTAGGCTGAGTTTTGTGTAGTGGTTCCTTGGGTGCTTTTTGTTTTTACATGAAAAGCAGTTGACTGAAGTTGCATCTACGAGTGCAGGAGGAAGTGCCGGATTTATGTATAAGCTAAACAAGCTATAGCTTAGGGCCCCATTCTCTTGGGGGCCCCCTAAAAAATTAAAGTAAAAAAACCTGGATATACATTTCCAAAATATAAGATAAAAAGCAACTAAAATAAAGCCTACATACAGCAACAGTGTTTTGTGTTGTGTAGGCTCCTGTGATGTAAGTAATGGTCCCCGCCTGCTAGCCTGCTCCCTAAAATATCACTGGTTTGCTGATTTCTATATATAGGGTGCCTACATTCTGCATGTGCAAATGGCTTTAGATACCGTAAATTACCATATAGCATATATTCAACACAAAAAGCAGCAACAATTTGTTGTTGACAAAGGACAGCTGGACATATAAACGGCCCCATTACCTCCAGTAGCTTAGGGCCTCATCAAACCTAAATTCACCTTGGCAGGAAGGATAGGGTGAAGAGGGGGTGCTTATCTTTTCCTCTGGTGATCTTTGCTCCTGACAAAATCACTCCCTGTCCTCCCCTTTCCCCTTTTTTAAGAAGAGGTACAGCAGTGGTGGGGAACATCTGGCCAGGAAGCCTACTAAGTCCTGCCAGACCACTTCATTTGGTCTATGAGGCCATTTTTGCCAAGTCACAAGCCCACCTGCTCTACTTCTGATGTCATAGATGACATCAGGTGCGGGGTAAGTAAAGACTCAGCTGGACCAAAAAGGGATTTGCAAGCCCCAGTGATCAGCTGATCCAATACCTATCTACACTTCCTTCCATTCCTGTTTCAATTTCCTTCTCTTCTAAAGGGCCCCAAAGAGAAGAGGCGATGAACCACAGCAGTAGTCAATCACAATGGTAAAGTGCTTCCCTGCTGGACAGAGCAAACTTTCAATGGCATAGGAAAGACGGAGCTAGCTGTCCGATCCAAGAATCCACCAGGTCTTTCTTTTCAGCTGGAACTCGCCAGAACTCAGTTCCGGCACCTCTCAGGTGGGCACCATTGGCATTCTAAGGGAATGTGGGAGGTGTTCATGGTGAGTTCTGGCACCTCTTTTTCTAGAAAAATAGCACTGGAATCCACCGTGTGTTGGTCTTCACAATTAGGTGAATGTGCCATTTTAATAACAAAGTGCTGTCACTTGCTAATTGTCTCCATTAATTAAATATTTTCTGAAGCATCTGTTTAGAATGAAGCAGAGAGATCTGAATGAAATCCCACTGAACTGTGGCTTTTAGAGGGTGTGTGTTTTTAATCAGCTAAACTGCTTAGGAGAAGTAGGAGAAGTAATACTTTCAATATAGACACAGCAGCTTTAATTACCCATGGTTGTTATACTGTAAAAAGCATTGAAGAGCCATCAGCAGTTCAGCCGATTTGCCAAGACGAGCTCCTTTCATTTTATGTAGGATCTGCTTTTGACATCTCCCAACTGAAATAGCCCAAACATCCTCACAATATTAAAGACTTATATTGTCTTATTCTGGAAACGGTGAAAGAAGAGTAATACAATGAACTGTCAAATAAATAAATAAAATAAAAACATTTCCTTTGTGGTTACTTTTGAGATGGCAGACAACAGCATCAAACAGCACAAGCCAAGAGACTTCTATCCAGAATTCACATTCACCGTGGTTTTGAGCTCTAGGCAGCCAACGTAAGATTCTGATCTTTACAGGGATGCTGTGAGCTATTCTTCAGCAGCCAGTCTCCCATGCAGAGAGCTTATTGTGTGGTTCAACTCATTATCAATACAATACTGCCATCAGAAGAATTCAATATATCTGTCTTCAGTTATTCGAACAATGCATTCTAGATTCTAGAGGATGACCTGCTGCACATTAGGGTCCACTTTATGTAGATTTATTTACTGATCCCTTATTCCAAGCCAGTCTCCAACCTCCCTTCTCTCAGTGTCCCCTCATCAGATCCAGACACCATCTTTGTCCAGCCAGCCTTTGACAGGCATCAACTGCAGAGGTTGGAGTCCTGTTCTCACACCACAAGGAGTGATGGATAATGCACACTTCAACACTGAAATATTGTCTAAAGCAGACTGGGCAATGCACACTTTTATCAAGATAAGTTGACTTGATCCCCAAATCCTGATAGATCATTCTGAGCGACTTGAGGAAATTGTTCTGTGTATTTCCCAAATTATCTCAATAATTATCTGAGCAACAAGCACATTACACACAGAAAGTTGGATACCTCCCATAACATTTTCTAGTTCAATTCTTCAATCACCTCCTCCATCTCCACTTGTGACATCAGTACTGCTGATGCAATGGGGAGATAAAACTAAAACAGCATTTTATCACAGATCAACATCCGTATCTCTTGGCAGGAAACAAATGACCACAGGGGCTTTATAATACCCTCAGGCACAGGAGCTTTTGCAGTAATCTGTGACAAATAAAGGAGGCATGTTATGGAACTAACTCCTAACAGATTATGGTACAAATGAAAGATTCTATGCATTTTCAGTGGCACTTGCAAAAAGAGAGAAACAGATGCCCAGAGGGGGAAATGTGTACATTTAAAATGCCACTGCATGCCTTCTAATACATATCCCTGCTCCTCATAAAAGTAGCATTTCAGAATTCAGTCCGGATCATCTGCAACTTCAAATCAATAAAAGGTTGGGCTTGTTTTTTTATTAGCCGCAATCAGCACTGAAAAACGCACTTGATTTCTAGCCAAACAACAAAGCGGCGTGGACTGAGTATTTATGCATATGAGGGAATTTAGAAAACAAGAAGCATTTTAGCAAGTTTGAACGATGTATGAACAAGCAAAATTGGGACATTGTTGAAAAGTGAAACAGAATGCTACTTTATTGGGTTGGGGAAAGGGGAACGAGAACAATTATTAGTTGCTATGATTTGGAGCCTAATCACTGTTCCTTTTGAAATGGTTGTGACAAAATTTAATGCTTATGATTTGTCAGTTCATGCATGCTGGCCCTGGCCCTGGCCTTCTCCCTGCCAGGTATGCACCTGTGACTACAGAACGATGTGCTAGCATGAACTCAGAAGCACATGGACACAGCTACAATGACTCCTACAACTGTGGCTGGAACAGAACCTCTGCTTGCTGTGTTCATAAACTGCCCAGGTCACTAATCTATCTCCAGGTGCTTGTAAACACAAAACGAGATACACCCATGACTGAGGAGTGTATGTGGTTGCTCATCTGTAGAGGCTGCAATCCTAGACACACTTACCTGAGAGTAAGTCCCCTTGAACTCAATGGGGTTTGCTTCTTAGCAGAAAAGGTAAAGGTAAAGGACCCCTGACCATTAAGTCCAGTCGCGGACGACTCTGGGGTTGCGGTGCTCATCTCGCTTTACTGGCCAAGGGAGCTGATGTTTGTCCACAGACAGTTTTTCCGGGCCATGTGGCCAGCATGAATAAGCCGCTTCTGGTGAAACCAGAGCAGTGGATGGAGACACCCTTTACCTTCCCACTGGAGTGGTACCTATCTATCTACTTGCACTTTGACGTGCTTTCGAACTGCTAGGTTGGCAGGAGCTGGGACCGAACAACGGGAGCTCACCCCATCGCGGGGATTTGAACCACCAACCTTCCAATTGGCAAGCCCAAGGCTCAATGGGTTACACCACAGCACCACCCTCGTCCCCTAGCAGATCTGTTTACTTCTCTCCAAATGCTTCACATTGGCTGCATCATGCCTAGTTTGACCTCAGGGGCCACTGTGCCATGAAACCCAAACTTTCTTTCCTAGACATTGCTGCAGAGGCTGTTGGAATGGAATGAGAGGTTAATAATTTGAGGAATTCAGAATTTGAGTACACTTCTCTCATCAGTAGATGTGAAGATGACATAAGTGGGAAGGGCTGCCAACTCTGATAGGATTGCCAGCTACAGCCATTTGTGGACTGAAAGAGCCTGGCATCAGCAATTCATACTATGGTGACCTCATGTTTGGATCGTTGCAATGCTGTCTACAGGAGGCTACTTTTGAAAATGGTACCGAAACTGCAGGTAGTTCAGACGGGATCAGTTATTAATTGGGGCAGGAAGCTGAGAGAACGCAACACCAGACTGCATTGGCTGCTGGTAAGCTACCGGGCTCTGTTCAAGGTGTTGGTAAATGTCTATAAAGCTCTAAATGGCTCAGGGCCCAAGTAGCTCCAGGAGTGCCTCTTCCAAAACCAGCCATTTTTGATCCTTATGATCCATGGAGCAGTGGGAAGGGCTCTGAGGATTGATGAAGAAACTTGTAGAAGAATCTTTTCCGTAGTGTGGCCTCAACTTTGGGACAATGTCCCCTTGGAGTTGCATCTGTCCCCTTCATTGTTGGCAGGTAGTCATCCATGAAAGACACTTCGGTTTACCAAAGTCTAATAGGGTAATGTTTGTCCTGAAGAGCAGTCTACAGGGTTTTACTCACTCTGTGAACATTTTAATTCTGTACTAGATGCAATGTTGTTGTTTATCCTTTGTTGTTCTTTGCCCTGGGCTCTGTGGAAGGAATGGCAAGTCATACACAACAACAACAACAACAACCAAACAACAACAACCAAACAACATCAACAACAATGCAGAGTTTAGAATTCTGTCATTTGGTGGTTATTTCCACGGGAAGCACTGAGATTTTATCATGGCACCACTTGACTTGTTTTCTCGGCAAAACATTATTCCTATATGAAAACTGCTGAGCAGTTATATCCACAAAAGAAATGAAGACAGCAGTCAAGCTGCCTGATTGTCTTTCATCTTGAATGCCTGGTTTGGGTTTCGAAGACACATTACATAACATTGTTTTCTATATTTGCAGAAGTACTGAGTGAATTTCAAGACCCCAGGGGAGACAGACAAAAATGTGTTGCGCCTTGGGCCTCCTTAATCAGCTCATCTGTTATGTATCCGTGGACTAAATGCAATTTTCAGGGCTTTCAGGACTTCGTAGGAGGTCCTGTACAAGATATCATTCTGCCCAAGGCAGAAATAGACCTCCTCAAGTCAAGGCGCATCATACCCAAAGCTGGTTCGAGTTATTTTGGTACCTGGGACAGAAAACCCCCAACTGCCTCTCCCCAGGAGTAAAAATGCAGTAAACAACAACAACAACAACAACAACAACAACACATTACAAACTAATATTTGTACACCAAATATAAGATTTGATTCAGAAGAAGAAGAGGAGGAAGAAGAGTTTGGATTTGATATCCCGCTTTATCACTACCCAAAGGAGTCTCAAAGCGGCTAACATTCTCCTCTCCCTTCCTCCCCCACAACAAACACTCTGTGAGGTGAGTGGGGCTGAGAGACTTCAGAGAAGTGTGACTAGCCTAAGGTCACCCAGCAGCTGCATGTGGAGGAGCGGAGACGTGAACCCGGTTCACCAGATTATGATTCTTCCACTCTTAACCACTACACCACACTGGCTCTCAGTTTGATAACTCATAAAGTGGTTCAATTTGGCTTAGGTCCAAATCAGCACTTTATTTTGGAAAAACTGCAGCTCCATGTCTTCATATACACTATTATTGGGAATTTTCTTAGATGGCTAAAACTCTTTTATGTTTTGACAGAACTGTGTGAGATTCGAAACCCATTCTGAGTGGCTAAAGCTTGCAGACAAAATGGATGCAGGGTTTGATATCACTGTTTATGCAATCAAACATGACCATGTTTAAGGGGTGGTGATGTTCAATGAAGGAGAGGCCAGGCCAGCACAAATATGAACTGAGTAGCAAGAGCAAACTGTCTCCTATGCATTGTGGATTTTTGTAGGGATATGACTGAGATGTTTTGTGGGTCCCCTAGGATGTGCAGTGTTACCTCGGGTTACAGACACTTCAGGTTACATACACTTCAGGTTACAGACTCCGCTAACCCAGAAATAATACCTCGGGTTAAGAATTCTCAGGATGAGAATAGAAATCGTACAGCGGCAGCGCGGCAGCAGCAAGTGGCCCCACTAGCTAAAGTGGTGCTTCAGGTTAAGAACAGTTTCAGGTTAAGAACGGACCTCCGGAACGAATTAAGTACTTAACCCGAGGTACCACTGTACTGGCAGCCACACTGATGGCCATGGGCATCATATTGGTGAACACTGCCTTATGTGGGTGAGCTTAGAGACGATACATTTTTTGACATCTGGAATGCTAAGGTTTTGTGAAACATTTCAAGGGTTCTCATATAGATCCCGTTTTGCCTCTGACAATCCCAAAATCTCTGAGGCACCTCACTCAAGCTCAGGATTTGAGATTCATCTGAATCCAATGCAGACTCCTAAGAAGTTCAAACTATAATAGAACATGGTTTAGCAATGTGATACAGTGAAGGATTGGCATTTAATTTTTGATATTATTAAGCATCAATATTCCTGGTGTTTGGCACTGTGGAACATGGATTTGTGAAATGGAAACTGTTGGCATTCATGAGATGCACCATAGCTTTCCCTGCTGAATGTTTCTAAGACATCTAGCAACTAGAAAAATGCTTTCGTTTAGGCTACTTTGGATCCACATTATTCATTCATTTATTTTTTGTTGTTGAGAAGCAACACTTTTGCTAGCAGTCTGACGTTCTCTATTTCCAATAACTTTGTGTCTAAGATTAGTTGTTTATTATATTGATACTTGCCTTGCTATTTCCCTTTGGAATACACCTGTGGGTTCGGTAGCTGACAATCAATTGAAGCAAGCAAAGAATTTCCTGGTGGGTTCAGCAGAGGTCGGCTTTGCCTATAATTCATTAAGTTTCAAAGATTTTTTCTGAGTAAAACTGCAGGTTTTTTTCTTTTTAAAATAAAGTAAAACCACTTTACCCTTCTTTTGATGATCAAGAAATGAAAAATTCCAGTCATGCAGCCTAGCAGTTGTTCTCCTAAAGGTAAATGTGGGAACACAAGGCCATAACTCAAGATTGAAAGGCACTTTTTGCCAAAATATGTGCTTTCAAATATATGGACCCAGGTTCAATATCTGACATCTTCCTTCATGGGATCTTAAGGAGAAAAACCTATATATTTGATTCTAGATTGCTGCTGCCAAACTCAGTAGACAGTATAGGTCTGGTGGACCATTCATCTAATTTAGTATATCTTAACATCTATCCATCACTCTGAAAAATTATACACCTGGCCCTCAGTCACTAGCCTCAATCAAGCTAACACTGAAAGCTTCTTGAAACTTTAAAAATGTGGCTTAGCATGCAAGGGAAAGCAGTGGGAATAAGTGAGCCAGCACAGTAATCATCACCACCCACATGTTGAAGGGTGAACATTTGAAGCAGACAGTCTCCTATACTGGAAGAAGCAAAGATCACCAGTGTTGAAGCAATGATTCTTCAACATCAACTTTGCTGGACTGGTCATGTTGTTCAGATGCCCGATTATCGTCTTCCAAAGCAACTACTCTATTTTGAACTTAAAAATGGAAAGCGTAATGCTGGTGGTCAACAAAAGAGGTTTAAAGACTCTCTCAAGGCAAATCTTAAAAATTGTAGTATAAACACTGACAACGGGGAAACACTGGCCTGCGAGTGCTCCAATTGGAGAACAGCCTTTACCAAAGGTGTCATGGGCTTTGAAGACACGCAAACTCAGGACGAAAGGGAGAAATGTGCTAAGAGGAAGGCACGTTTGGCAAACCCTCACCGTGATCAACTCCCAGCTGGAAACCTATGTCTCCACTGGGAGGACCTGTGGATCCAGAATTGGCCTCCACAGTCACTTACAGATTCACTGTTAAAACGAGTGATTGCTGAAGAAGAAAAAGACTCATGGAGGATTCATTGCCATGTTTCTGAAACTTGGGTCTCTGGCTGTTTTTGCAAACTTGGGTCTCTGGCTGTTTTTGGAGTACAACTCCCATCATCCCTAGCTAGCAGGACCAGTGGTCAGGGATGATGGGAACTGTAGTCCAAAAACAGCTGGAGACCCAAGAGAGGGAAACACTGTTCTATCATAAAGGCCAAACGGTCTAAAAAGCACATGAGGCTTCCTGTGTCATACATTCACCCTTCAACTTGGGGAGGACAACTAGAACAGTGTCCCAGGTGGTGGAGCCAACACGGTCATCCCTGCTGTCCTCTCACGTGTGGCTACTTGAGTTGCCTCAAGAATGCCTGTCAAGGGCTTCATCTGAGTGGAATGGTGCCCCTAACCATTCTGATTATGGTGGCTATAATAATAATAATTCATTATTTATACCCCACCCATCTGGCTGGGTTTCCCCAGTCATTCCGGGTGTCTCCCAACAGAAAATTAAAAACACAATGAAACACCAGACACTATTTCTTCCCCTCTTTTGGTTTGGCTTAACTTGGAGAGCCTATCAAGACTGCACCCCTTGACACCTCCCAAGTTCTAAAAGTGAGTTGCTAGTCAAATACGAACAAAGACTGTTCTTTATACCTCCTAAGACTATGTATATAAAAAAAGACCCTCATCATATTTTTTTCTATTTTCTAAAATATTGATTTTCCCCTTCATGCATTTGTTCAGTGACACTTTTATTACCAGACACCATCTTGCTTAACTACAAAGCTGATGTAGTATACAAGCTGCACCTTGTCATTGACACATAAACTTTACTTATTCATTTGCATCAAAGTCAGAACACTAGCAACTGTGCGCCTTTCAGCTGGTTATTGCTCTGACAGCAAGGAGAAATGCTAAAGCTGAAATGGTGCTCTCAGGGACAAATTGCAGCCAACACACAAACGCATACAGTGTAGCCCAATGAATCTTCTGATTTACAAGCTGTTTTGGATCAGAGGCAGCATGTCTCTGTCTATAAGTTGCTGCGGGTTCAAGAGGACCATTGTGCTCCTGTCCTGCGTGTGGTCTTCCTGGAGGCATCTGGTTGGTCTCTATGGGAAACAGGATAATGCACTAGACTAGATAGGCCTTTGATCCAGACAGGCCTCTGGTGTTCTTATGAAGAAGGGTTAAGAAGCAGGAAGAAGAGAAAGCAATTCATATTTACGTTAGCTCTCACTTCTCTGCTCCAAAAATGTCAAGAGGAGGTCAGCGTGAAAAAACACCAGTGTCAAGAGAAGTCAACTCTTTAGTCAAAGAAACCAAAACAGTGCCGACCTAGTGATAACAGCAACGTTTCCCAGTACGTCTTGCCCCAATGAGGCAGTTGCAAAGACTGAAGATCCCCACCTTCCCACCGCTCTCTAAGGCTTCTTGCCCAGTTCCTTCCCCAGTAGCCTAAGGCTCTGTCACCTTGCATCTCAGTGCTGCACGTTCTTCCTTCCTCTGCATGTTCTGGGAGACCAGGGGAGAGGGGGTCACAGCAGGAAGGCGAGACTCAGACTCCCTGGCTTCTTCAGCAGACTGCCCCATCGCTGCCTCTAGGCTCTCCTCCTTCCCAGCCTCCGTTTCTGCCTCTGATTCTAGACTGCTCTCTGCCTCAGCCTCTTCCTGCTCACTAAACCCTGTTGCCTCTTCAGCTTTATTCTCACACAGAGGAATAAAGAAAGCTTGGTATATTGTACAAAACAAGAGAGACAGAATATATATAAATGCTGCTTCAGACAGCAAAGTTACAATTTAAGCAGGTAGCAAATTCTAAAATACATACACACCTTGGTTAAAGAGTAAAAGATTCTCTGACTATTTTAAAAGGCCTACGGAAGTGTGTGCATGCCAATTTTGCCTCAAACCCACACTAGAAATGGAGAGAGAGGGAAAATAAAGTATACCCAGTTTTTCCCCCAAGAAAAATAGGTGCCGGAACTCATCATGAAGTTGTTACATTAAGGTGCAGGACGACTTAGGGCAGCCCTGAACAGATGCTGGTGTGACAATAGCCATGTTCACCACCTGTGGGGGTGCTAAAAACTATGGCAAGCTGTCTCACTAGCTGGTTTGGGGGTGGCCCCTGGTTCTGGTGCAGGTAAAATAAATGCACCCCACCTCCCTCATTTTCTTAGATTCAGACAGATGTGTACGGCAACTTGGAGTGGACCTTATATGCAATGGTAGAGGCCTGGCTGGAAAGGTTAAAGGTTACCGCCACCACATGGGAGATGGATTGAGGAAAAGGAAATACAAACTGCCCCCACCTCGTAGCTTGACAAATCACGATTAGGAGCGGCTAGAAGCTAAGTGGAGTCATAGATCTAAAACAAAGTGTAGCATATGCTGGCCAGCTTCCATTTTGACTTGAAATGTTTGTTTTGGAGTTGGACAGGAAAATTGGCTTCCAGGTGGAAAAATCAAAATTAGAAACGGAACTGATAGAACCCAATACTAAGAATTCGTCAAGAATGTATAACCTGCTGTTGAAATGGAATACACAAGATGAAACAGTGAAATCAGCTATGATAAAGTGGGCACAAGATATTGGTCATAATATCATGTTTGCTGACTGGGAACAGTTGTGGACCACCGGTATGAAATTTACGGCATGCAATGCCTTAAAGGAAAATATTATGAAAATGATTTATAGGTGGTCAAGCTTGCAAAAATTTACCACTTGTCTGATAACAAATGTTGGAAATGTAAAGAAATTGAAGGTACGTTCTTTCACCTTTGGTGGACGTGCCCTAGGATTAAGGCTTTCTGGGAAATGATTTATAACGAAATGAAAAAGGTATTTAAATATACCTTCCCTAAGAAACCAGAGGCCTTTCTCCTGGGCATTGTCGGCCAGGTGGTGCAAAAGAAAGACAGAATTTTTTTTATGTATGCTACAACAGCGGCAAGAATACTCATCGCAAAGTATTGGAAGACACAGGATCTACCCACCTTGGAAGAATGGCAGATGAAGGTGATAGACTATATGGGACTAGCAGAAATGACTGGCAGAATCCGAGACTGGGGAAAAGAGACGGCGGAAGAAGATTGGAATAAATTTAAGAACTACCTTAAGAAACACTGTAAAATTCATGAATCTTAGAATAATGTGGTTTTTAAAACTAAATGGAGTACAGCTGTAAAGATTAAGTGAAAGGAAAGTAAGGATGATAATTAGATAAAATTAAGGGTGAGGATTTGCTGAACTAAATTTTTGAAATGGGAACGCAGAAAGGGGAGGTATGAGGAGGTCGGTGAAATAAGTTTTAAGAAAATAATGTATTGAAATTATACTTGTTCTTTTTTATGTAATTTTTGTTTGTGTCTGTGCGTATTGTTATGTTTGTTATAATCTGTAAAATCTTAATAAATATTTATTAAAAAAATATGAAATGTTTGTTTTGGGCTTCTCAAAAGTACGTAAAAGCAAGAAACAGGCAGGGGGAGTCCTGGTCTGCAATGGCACCCACCTGAGAGGTGCCAGAACTGAGCTCTGGCTGAAAAAACCCCACTGAGTATATCTATGTGAGGGACACGGGTCATGCTGTGGTGTTAACCACTGAGCTTTGGGCTTGCCAATTGGAAGGTCGTGGTTCGAATCCCCACAACGGATGAGCTCCCGTTGCTTGGTCCCTCCTCCTGCCAACCTAGCAGTTCGAAAGCATGCCAGTGCAAGTAGATAAATAGGTACTGCTCTGGCGGGAAGGTAAATGGCGTTTCCATGCATTGCTCTGGTTCGCCAGAAGCAGCTTAGTCATGCTGGCCACATGACCTGGAAGCTGTCTGTGGACAAACGCCAGCTCCCTTGGCCAGTAAAGCGAGATGAGCGCTACAACCCCAGAGTTGTCCGCGACTGGACCTAATGGTCAGGGGTTCCCTTACCTTTACCTTTAGTGGTGTTTTGGTTCTGTGCAACTGCCTCCCCTATTGAAATGATTGCCCTTCAGCTGGTGCACCAACGGTATACAGACAAATATGTCTATATGTCAAATATATCAATTTCTCTCAGTTCCTCATTTATTGAGTCTTAAGTTCAGTTTTCCATATTTCCACATCAGTTTGTGACTTTAAAAAAGTGAGTCCTCGTGAAAACGTATCAGTATTTTAGTGCAAATTTCTCCCAAATTCTGCCTAATGCACACATTTTTGCAAAGTCAAAGTGCAAGTAGATAAGTAGGTACCACTCCGGCGGGAAGGTAAATGGCATTTCCATGTGCTGCTCTGGGTTCACTTAGCTGTCAGGGGTCCTTTACCTGTTTTATACCTATGTGAGAACTTATTGTGGGCATAAGGTTCAGGGTTAACACAAGCAATTTTCTCTACAATGCATTTTTATACATTGTTTTCACTAATATATGCATTCTAGATGTGTGCTATTCCTTAATATATTCTCTCTCTCTCCTGTAATCATGCTCTGGTTAGAGAACTGCTTCACTTAATCTGGGAAAGTGAAAATTTCAAAGGATTAGCTATGTTTTAGTTCATGTATTGGTTTGGAAAGTATGAATTAGATAGTTTGTATTAAAATGTGAACTGAGGAAATCTATCTCCTCCCCCCCCCCCAACCACCTGGGTCAAATAGGGCAATATTTTGTTGCTGGGGAATCTCAAAGTTTCCTTAACAAAGTCAAATAAGGATTGTAAAAAAGAAGAAGAAGAAAAGATTGAGTTTCTGCAATTTCCATTTCACAAAATAGTAAAAACAAAAAACAGATTCTTAAATTTTAAGCGGGAGCCTCACATCTTAGCAAAACTTTGCACATATTATCTGTGAGAATTAAACGCCCGTTTGCAGATAGTAAACTCAGTCCTTTACAGCAGAATGCAGCAGAAGCAACTGTGGTTGGAATAGTAACATCAAAGGTTTTATTTATAAAGCAAATAACAAAACAACAAGACGACTCTCACATCCATCTTCTTCAGCAGAGCAGAGAGAGAGGGAGGAGACATTTAAATAGTTCCCATACTCATATATCAATTAAGCAATTAAAGACAACCCGCAATGTTATGCAATGTGAGAATTAGACATTACAATACTAACAGTATCATGGGCCACATATAATGCAAAATTTCCCCCTCTTATTTAAAAAACCCTAAAATTATGCCACTGCAAGTGTGTATCTTGATCTCTCCTATCCATATTCCCCTAAATGTTGAACCATCCCTGTATTCTGATTATAAGCTTTATGAGCCTCTATTGCCATGCCAACACATTCTTTATTTTCCCCATGGTGTCCAGATAAATAATGTCACACTGTTGGTAACCTTAATTGCAAGCCATATTAGAATTAGCTGCTTTAAGCAATTATGTGATCATTATATGCATTGGACTCCAAAGACTTGAGATATAATGAGCTTGGAAATACAACACAGAACTGCAGAAACTTATGTACCAATTTAAGGCTACATATTCCAATGGACCGGAAGACAGAAATAGAATTTTATGGTTTGACTGAATGCTAAAATCCACTTTCACACCTCCCTAGGTTGCCATTGAGCGCTGGAACTGAGGAATTTGGAGGGGAGCTACAAGAGTTTGAATAAGGCTCACGAAAGCTGCGTATGTATGTGTTATACATCCCGGATGATTTCCCCTTCACAGTTCATGCCATATGGTAGCTGTAAACGATAATTCAGCTCTCGCATAAGTGTATGCAGTTTTAATTATATAATAATAATGCCACAGGCTCCCCGATCCAGAAAGGGAGACGCACATATCAAAGCCTGCTTCCATCCATGTTGCAAGCTGAGTGTACATCTGCCCCATGGTTTTATTAATCATATGCTGGACTTCCTTTTAATAAACTCCTGGGGCAACTAAGAGTCAAGAAAACAATAACGTCACAGACAATAAAATCAACCGAAGAAGAGCATAACATTTTGGTAGCAGAAAATCAATTCAGCCAGCTTGGTAAAGCCTGAGAAAATATTCTGTTGAAAAGATGTGAGAGTAGGTGCATTTAGAAGGTGAGACACCGCAGCTAAAAAGACATTGTTGTTGTTGTTGTTGTTGTTTTCTATCCTGCCATTCTTTCAGAAAGGAGCCCAGGATAGTAAACATATCTACAACAAACCATTTTGCGTGCTGAGGTCCCCCCAAACCCCTACCCCAATAATTCAGACATCACACGTAATTTTTGTTTAAGGTTTTTGGCATAATTTTGGCCACAACTTTATTTTATACAAATTGAGAGTGGTTGCTTAGGCATTGGTTATGACTACCTGTCCCCCCCCCCGCCTTGGGGGGACAGCACTGACTCCCTAGTCAGTCCGGAGGAAGCAAGGTCAGAGTCAGATGGAGCTGCGTCACAGGCCCTCAACTGCTCCGCGCATGTTCCTTGAAGCTTACGCGGCCCGCACCCTGCCGTCAGGGTTTGGACGAAGGGGATGGTAAGCTTCAGAATTCCTTTAACGGAATACCCGTCAGCAGCAGCATTGGAGGGGCAGGCACAGCCAATCCATACCCCTCCACCAACCAATTTTAACCAATGCCTAACCGCCAACCTTACAAGTTGTGACGATTTGCTAAGCAGTAGGCAAAACCCAAAAGGCACGCACTAATCAGCCAATTGGACAAATTCCTACTGGGCCCCCGCACCAATGCGAACGACCCCATGACAGGCAGAGCAAGGTCAAAGCGCAAGCCCAAATCAAGGGAGGGCGGGCGGGAGATCCGATGTCCACAGCGAAAGAGAAAGAGAAAGCTGTGGACCCTGCTTATATAAGGCCATTGATCCACCCCTAAATTGGCAACATCAAATTTACCCCAGTAACAACATCATCCAATCTGCTCCAGCCCATTGCCATTAATGGCCTGGACACTTACTGGGGGTTTTGTTCGGCCCCATCCGCAACACGTGCTCTCTCTTTTATGAGAACACGCTTTCTAAAAAAAACCCGCAGCATTTTAAATAGTCTTAAAACAGTCACGGTCACATCATTTAAGCCCAAGGGGCTCCAATAACATCATCAGGAGCAAGAGAGGACCTAGACATCTTTGGGAGCTTTCCCATAAACTTTTCAGAGTCTGCACCCTTTGCACAACGTTCAAAATGGGATTGGTTAAAAACTGACCTCCCAGCTGCTCCCAAAGGTGGATGAATCCGAATCTGTCTTGGATCCAAACAGTTACTTTTCCATGCAGGTTTCTGGCTTTCACTGCCTCCCTTGCCAACCTCTAGACCATGGGTAGACAAACTAAGGCCGAGGGCTGGATCCAGCCCAATTGCCTTCTAAATCTGGCCCATGGATGGTCCAGGAATCAGGATGTTTTTACATGAGTAGAATGTGTGCTTTTATTTAAAATGCATCTCTAGGTTATTTGTGGGGCATAGTGTGGCGATCACACAGGGTCCCTGGACGTTTAACGCTCTATTGATCCCTGTGCCACCACTGTGCTCGCTTCCCCGCTGCCACCAACCAGTTAAGGTAAAGGGACCCCTGACCATTAGGTCCAGTCGTGACCGACTCTGGGGTTGTGGCGCTCATCTCACTTTATTGGCTGAGGGAGCCGATGTACAGCTTCCGGGTCATGTGGCCAGCATGAGCAGCGCGTGGAAACGCCATTTACCTTCCCGCCGGAGTGGTACCTATTTATCTACTTGCACTCTGACGTGCTTTCGAACTGCTAGATTGGCAGGAGCAGGGACCAAGCAACGGGAGTTTACCCCGTTGGGGGGATTCGAACTGCCGATCTTCCGACCGGCAAGTCCTAGGCTCTGTGGTTTAACTCACAGCGCCACCCGTGTCCCCTGCATCCCCCCTGCGTCTCCCAACCAGTTACTCTATGGTAAAACACTGAGTCCAGTCAGTTGTTAAAAGTGAACCAAAAAAACAAGTTTATTTTACAAACATTAACTAGTTTATGGTTTCTCAGGTAATATTCCTGTCAGTATCTTAAGTTTAGTTTCTTTACCGGCCTATACCTTCCTAATACCTTCTGACTGATTATCTCAACTGTTTGACTGATTCCTCTTAACAAATTCTCTCACTCTCTCACACCGGACTAGCCCAACCCACAGACTTATCTTCTCTGTCTCATCTAACTCCAGACTGTCTTCTCAACAAGTTAACCCTTTCCCTATGAACCCAGTATGATGTCACACACATAGGAGGGCAAACGCTACACATAGGAATTCGTTCATTATTTCCCCCCAAAATATAATCCGGCCCCCCACAAGGTCTGAGGGACAGTGGACTGGCCCCCACTGAAAAAGGTTGCTGACCCCTGCTCTAGACATTTAATACAACCCAGTGCACCCAAATATTTTCTCTCACTCATATACAAACACACACGCACACACACATAAGGGGGGCGCAAAAAGATATCACAAGTTCTGCAACAAAAGGAGGCAGCTTAAATAAAACAATGAAAGGAAGCAAATGTACACAATTTTTCTTGTCTGAACAATTCCAGTCTCAAAATTTGGGCTTTCTTTTAATAAAAGTTGGCCTGTTTTGGCTTGCAGGCACCTATTTTGCCCAACATTGTTCAAAATGGTACTATCAAGATGCAGTCCCCCACAGCGTTAATCAGCAGTTGCATTACCAAAGGATTCAGCAATAATATTTCCCTTCTTTGCTTATCACCAAATTAGAATTATTCTGGCCACCTAATGTGTTTACAGAAGCAAGGGGAGAATAGCAGCACTGCTCAGAAATGCAATTGCTTTTTCTCATGAAAGGCTGCAGAATAATTACAAGCTAAATACCGAGGACATTTTAAAAAGAGGATGGCAGGGCATGTTAGGGGTGTAATGTACTATATAATGCAACAAACTATATGGCTAAAAGATCAATTTTCTCTGAAACTGTAGCTATAAATAAATGCTGTGAAAACAAACATTAGAATCAAATAAGAGAGCTGTCGAGAGTTTGTAATGTAAACTTTGTTTTGATATGCCCCCTGGCTTCAAACCTAAATCAGCAATTCACTGAACATAAAACAGGTGACATCCCCCCTCCCCTGAAAGCTCTGAGCACCAGAAATTCCATATTAAGCAAAATTAAACAAAATCTTCATGTTTGTCTATGTTATCCAATTCTTTGTACACCTTAAATCAGGTTCTCCCTTAAAGAGGTCACGTATTGCGGTGAAATCCGGCAAACTGACACCCTGTGTTGTGGGTGGGTACGATTAGAATCATAGAATCATAGAGTTGGAAGAGACCACAAGGGCCATCGAGTCCAACCCCCTGCCAAGCAGGAAACAACACCCGATTGGTAGGTCCCTCAAAGCTGGGTGCAATCTAGCCAATGGGACGCAGTCCAAATGGTTCGAGGGACCTATTTATGCCCATGCACATGACCTAGAGCTTCCTCCTTTGGTGCGTGCATTTGGAACACCCGCCCACCTCTCCCTACTTTTAGGGCTTTGCGCTTGACCTTGCTATGCCGTCGTCTGTCATCTGTCATTGGGACAGGGGCACGGCAGGAATTTTCCCCACTTGGCTGATTGGCTGTTGCCATTTGGGTTTCACCTGCCATGTAGCAAATCGTCACAACTTGTGAGGTTGCGGATAAGCTCTGGTTCAGGTGGTAGGGATGGGAGAACGCTCTCGCCATCCCTATGTGAAGGGTATTCCATTAAAGGAATCCAGGGACTCAATGGTTTGGTCAACCCCTGAGAGGGGGTTGTGCCCGTGCCTGAGTCCAGGGGGACATTTGGGTGGCGGAGTTAGCCCGTTCCTGACTTTCCGCTTATCCAGGTGTTCACCCTTGGCTGACCTATGCTGGAACCCTGGGTCAGCGCTACCTGTATGGCAGGGAGCTAGTCGAACCAGAGCCTATGCAACCAGTCACTTTCTGTAATCAGTAAAGTTGTGGCCTAAATTCTGCCAAAAACCAAACCAAAAATTTGAGTCATGTGTGAATTTATTTTGGGGTGTGTGTGTTCCGGGTCTGAACACACAATTAGGCCTAAGCCCAAAGCACTCACAGAGTTCTGCTTTCTCTTTCACATTCAGGAAACATCAGCTGCTGTTTTTAATTAACTCGTAATTCCCCAACAAACTATACAGCGAGCTCAAACCAGTATGCCTGATCCACATGAAGACTGTCCACTTCCTTTTTAGTGCTTAGATCGCCACTTGTCCTACTTTGCAGAGGACAATCCTCTTTTTGCAGGAGTTCTCTATTTGAAGATGAAGAAGCATAAGAAGAGAGAGCAGGAAGGACCTTGAACCTGTCCATCTATGGTTAGCATAAAAGAACTACATTGGCTCCCAGTATGTTTCCAAGCACAATTCAAAGTGTTGGTGCTGACCTTTAAAGCCCTGAACGGCCTCGACCCAGTATACCTGAAGGAGCGTCTCCATCCCCATCGTTCATCCCTGAGGTTCAGCTCTGAGGGTCTTCTGGTGGTTCCTTCACTGCGAAAAGTGAAATTACAGGAACCAGACAGAGGGCCTTTTCAGTTGTCACACCCATCCTGTGGAATGCCCTCCAGTCAGATGTCAAGGAGATACAGGTATATAACTATACAGCCTTTTGAAGACACAGAGAAGTTTTTAATGGATGATGTTTGATTGCGTTTTTACTATTTTTGTTGGGAGCTGCTCAGAGTGACTGGGACAACCCAGTCAGATGCGCAGCATTTAGATAATGTATTATTATTATTATTATTATTATTATTATTATTATTATTATTATTATTCTGGACAGCCAACAGAGCAGATGCACAGGTCACCTTCCACACTATGGCATTTCTCTTTAAAACTTAGTATTTATTTCTACATCTGCATCTAGGCACAAAAGTTAACATATGCAAAGTTATGCAAATCTGTGCCTTCTTTTGCTCCTTTTTGTTCTTGTTTTTGTACGTCACCACTGTCTCCAGGATTAGAACCCCACTGAAGTCATGGACCTCAAGTTCAGTTTTGAAGACTCCTTCACCTACAACTTTCCACAGACCCAAGAAGCTGAAAACTGTTGCATTTGCCCATTTGTCCATTTCTGCTATCTTGAACTGGCAGATATTTAAGGATTTGAGCATTGTGGTGTAAGCCCAATCCATTCTAAATTGGTCTTGCCCTTTCAAAGGAAGCCAGCAAAGCTTTTGCACAGAACCTCATACCACAGCAGCAGTTTCTAAAGTTAGCTATCCTTTGTGTGAAGCAGTGCTTCTTTCTTGTCTATTCGGAACCGTCTGCCTATCAATTTTAATGAGTGGCCTGAAATACTAATATAATGAGACACACAGAGAGATAGAGAGAAATCTCTTTCTCCTCCGTAAGCTCTTCATACTATCGATAAATTTATAAACTGCTATAGTGTACTCCTTAATCATCTTCCCCTCCAAACTAAAAAAAAAAATATTGCAAACACTTTATTACCCTTCCTTTGTAGTTAAGATGCTCAAAGTGGATAGTATCATTATACAGCTGAGTCACCAGGTGGCACTAAAGTTAGCTGTACTTTTGTAGAGTCAGGAGTTCCCTGGGCTATTATGGTCTTGTTTAAGAGAGACAACAATGGCCTCATCCAGCTTCCTGATGGGTGGGTCTTCTAAGAGCTTCCCATGGCATGCACCATCCCTCATTATTTCAGTTGCTCTTTTCTGTCTTTCCTAGGAAACAATCCCGAGGTGAGGAGACCAGAATTGAATCCCAAAATGTGACTGCATCATATTTCATATATCTGAAACATTTATATTCAGCCATTCCACCTTAAAGGGTGTGTGCGCGCAAGATGTCCAACCACAGTCTCATGTTATAACATGCTCAAATAAATCACATTTAACAGAGCTAAATAAAAAAACAAACAAACCCTGCAAACTGACAGTCCGGCATAAAAGCAATAGAACAAGAGAAATAGCACTAAAAGAATACTGCCAGTTTTATTTCCTAATAATTCCCAACATTTACTTTGCCTTTTTCACTGCCACTGCACACCAAGTTGACGTTTTCATTGAGCTATCCATTCCCACCCCCCACCCCCGATCTCTGTCCTTCCTGGTTAGTCACAGCAATATCAAATCTCATATGGGTATATGCATGATATTAGAGCACTGATATATATATTTTTAAAAAATTGCTCTGGTATGAACTTCACTGTGCCTTTACATACAAATTACCAGCAGACGTATGAAACCCTGTAGCAATACCTTTCCAGTTGGCCCTTGGCATGGAACAAGGAAATTATCACTTGGCACTGCCACCAAGGACATTTTGTTGCCTGAAGTGGGGCACAGCTGGCACTGCCTCCCTGATATAGTAAATATTGCTTCACTATTCCTGCCTTTATATATTCTTTCACTCACCATGGTGTCACCGGAAGCAGGAAACTTCACTCTGTAAAAAGGTGTCAGTAGTCTGACTGAACAACCTGAATTTAGCTTCCAGGGACCTCCATACTATATTTTCCAGTGTTGTTGCTGCTGTGCAGTATTTGCCACCTGAGGCAGCTGCCTCATGTTTCCTAATGATAGGGCAGGGCTGGCTTAGGTTTAAATCCCTGCTCAGGAACTATAGCATGGCCTAACTTACTTCACAGGGTTGCTCTAAAGATAAAAGGTAAAGAAACCATGTGTGCGTGTGCAGCCTTGAACAGCTTGGGAGAAAAATGGGGTATGAAGAACAGTAAAATAATAATAACTTATTCTGCGTTATCCCCTTTTTATGAAATGGATTTTCCACTGCGTGTTAAACTCTCCCAGCAAACAAGCTCTGATGCTCTCAGCTTACCATGCTCTACCACAATGGCTCTCATCCTGTACACAAGGGCTCCCCAAACTTGGAAACTCTCTGGCTGTTCTGGACTACAGTTCCTATAATCCCTGACCACTGGTCTTGCTAGCTAGGGATGATGGGAATTGTAGTCCAACAACAGCTGAAGACCTAAGTTTGGGAAACCCTGCTCTACACAGATAACCATAGCTCCTGCACAGTGTGCTTATTCTGCCCCCTGCAGCAGCCAATAATTGAGCCTAGGGGGTGAAACACACTCTTAATCCTAGGGCTGGTTAGTCAGATCAGATGACTCAGCTGTTACAGCTAAACCTGGAATACGACCCACTGTCTGGCTTAACGTAATCAGCCATTTAAATTTAGAACTGAGCTAAAGGCTCGGATAAAAATTGGCTGTCTATGAATTGTTTTAAAATTTAGGTAATCTAAGTCTCTGGAACTCAAAAACAAATGGCTAAAAGCTCAAGATTGTGTAACTTCCGTAATTTAGCTTAAAAAAGAAAGGAGACAGGTAGATTTTAAGAGATACCTGTCCACACACCCTCTACGTTTATTTTTTTTATAAGATATTTATTAAGATTTTCAAAAAATTACAAAATAAAAAGAAAAAAGAAAAATACAAAATAAAAATAGTTAAAAAACAGTTCAGTCTTTCCATCACATATTTTTCATTTGCTTATTTCCCGGACCTCCTCACGCCTTCCTTTTCTGTATTCCAGTTCAAATTGTTAATTCAGCAAATCCCTCCCCTCTTCATTCATCTTAATCTTCAATTTTTAAATATTATAACATTAATTTTTTACCTATTAATAACCATTTTCTCATATTCCCTTATAGCATTACAGCCAAAGACCACTTAGTTTCTATCCAACATCATTCTAACATTCATTAATTTTACAGTATTTCTGTAAACAATCTTTGAACTTTTTCCAATCTTCTTCCACCGACTCTTCTCCCTGGTCTCGGATTCTGCCAGTCATTTCTGCCAGTTCCATATAATATAGTCCATCACCTTCATCTGCCATTCTTCCAAGGTGGGTAGATCTTGCACACACCCTCTACGTTTAGTTTCATGGTGTGGCTTTGCATCAAGGTTACAAACTCTCATTTTGATAAGGTCTTTCAAGCCCTGCTTCCAACAGCCATTCAGGACCCACCTGGACACCCATTAGTACCTGGAGCAAAAAAATCTCCTCCCCTGTGCTTCTGGATCTTCTCAAGTCTCCTTCCACCTGTCTTTTTACACTAACTCTCTTATTCGTGCACTTTCTTGCAAGTTTATTATACTTTTTTGGATACCGTTCAAGTCTTTTTAACTTGCTGATGTGTCCGCCCCCGTCCCCCAAAAACGATTTAAGTATTATTATTACTACCACCATTAACTAACAACCAGCAATTTAAGTTGGGCCTGCAAATACACTGGCAGCTTATGCAGCTGGTACATAAGTTGTGTTATTTGCTCCAATAACTTGGAACCCACAAGAAACCAGGCAGCTGCAGTCTTCACAAGCCAAAGCTTCCAAGCTATCTTCAAAGGCAGCCCCACATAGAGTGCATTACAGTAGCCAAGCATGAATGCAATAGTGTCAAGAACTATTGCGGCTAAGTCCACTTTCTCTAGATAGGGGTACATCTAGGGAAGCCCTGATAGCACTGACTGCAGTAGAACCCTCAAGCTAGACATTTGGGGGCCATGAAACTCCATCCAAGATCCATTCCACACCTCCATGCAGATCAGCTTCCTGACTCTACCATACCTCCGTCTTAATTTAAGATACCTACCAGATGTCCTCCCAATATATCTGATTTAAACAGATTCATTCTGAATCAAACACCTGCCATCACCAAGGGTAGATTGTTCACTGTTTAAGTAGGCAATCATCTTAGATTGCATAATCCAGTGATATACATTCACATATAAAGCAGCCTTCAAAAACCAATCACAAATATAATAATTGAATCAACTGAGCCTGAATGCTGCAGCAATCATACCATGACAGCTATACTGTGTCAGTTTACACACTGAAGCTATCTCATCTATCTAATGCATGTGCGTAGTGAAAACCATATGGCACCTTCTGATGCCAATATTTCTCCCAGTTTTCATCTAACCTAAATGCCCCTACCTCCAGTATGATTTTTACTTTCACCACCAAGAGCTTTCAAGTTTTAGGTTTTAAGGGACTGAGAGCTTTCAAGCCATCTGCCCTGAAAAGACAGGTGTTCCCCTTCCATTTAGTTCATATTATTGTATATTACTGTTCGTCATTATTAAATGTATGATCACCCCTTCGTCATCATTGGAATAGCAGGGGGAATTTGCAATCTAAAACAAGATACCTCATATAACTCACAAACCTTGAGAGGCAGCATAATACACAATTTCAATGCAAAGGTATAAAAGGCAGCGTGGCTTTTCAAAGAAAGAACTGAATTCCATGTGCTGCGAAAAAAGTATCTACACTCAAAGAATTGCACAACCGACATTCAATATTTCTCCTTCAACCACTCTTTCAGAAACTTTCTTTGTATGACCTCAACACCATTCCTCCATTCACAAGAGCCTCCTTACCCTTTTGAGAAGACAGCGCGAGTTCCACCAAGAAATGTTGCTTGTTTCCAATCTTTGAAAGAGTTACGACTTCCTTTCTCCCACCGGCCGCCTTTTAGCAAGCACCATGAATGGCATGTGTTCCTTCGGCAGTCGAGACAGATATGTAAGGGGCAGGGCACCACAGGAAAGTCGCAAAGGCATGTCTTGATAGAATAGTGGAGGCCTGTGCCAGCGGCACTATCAGGCCGTGCCAGATTCCAGGCGCTGTGTTGATCTAGCACCTGTTATGGTTCGTACACATTTGACAATCAGCTGTTCGGCTAATATTAACCAATGAAATGTCTGTTTTAAAAAATGGGGAAGTCAGTGCCTCTGCACAGAGAAGCAGATTTGTATAGATGCACAAAGATAAGCACAATTTTTTTTTTAAAAAAAAGAAGTTTACATCCATATTGTTTCAACTACAGATGGTCATTTAAAATGGGTAACATTAGTAATGGGTGAACTCTGCTAGCTCAAATTGGAATCAAAAATTAAGTTGTCTTCTGAGAGCACCCTCCCAGTTCAACCATACCTCCCAGTTCAACTGCTGTATTTCTCCCCTGCCCCCATCACTCCACAACTTCTGCACACTAATCACAACTCACCCAGAGGTATGCAAATGCTTTTGAAAAGGATCTCGAGGAAACAACATTAACAACTTATTTCATTTGCAAATTGTTTCCCTTGATATATTATGGAGTGATTTAAAATATAATAAAAACATTTACGTATAAAAATATTGCATGTATAAAAACAATTCTTTAAAATAATCAGATTACACACACACACACACACACACACACACACACACACAACTTACTATAACAACACATACATAAATTTACATACTTTAAATGCATCAGTTGAGATTAAAGCTCTCCATTTAGAAGGTTGTCTTTAGCAAGAACCAAATTCCAGTGGGCAGGTGTCACCACACTAAAGGCCTGATTCTGATATGAAGTACGGATTCTGCCCCCCAAAAGTAATGGTCAAATCAGTATGGTACACAGCCAAATAGGGTTCAAATAGATGTTATACATGGCTCAGCAACCTATACAATGTTGATCCAACAAGTGACATGTCCCATTGAGTCCCTTTATATGAGTATGGGACAGGCACAACTTCAGTTTTGAAAGCAAATGGGAACTCTTTCTGGTGGGCTGAGCCTGAGCTATGTCTTTGTGGCTCCCTGACGTAGGTGATAACAACAGTGGTTCCAAACCAGACTGAGAGGACAGACTATGGGCAAGCATTGGCAGCTCTGGAGGGGGTGTCAGGATTGAAAGAAAGGCTGGCATGGGAACCAAGGGTGAAGTGGGTGAGGCTACAAGGGTCTATGCTGCCTGGACTCTTGCTGGTATTTGGTTTCTCATCTGTATCTCCTCCCAGGGTGGCTTCTCTGTTTCTCAAGGACATGGCACAGCCCCACTCACAAGACCTCTTCCAGGAGTCACCAGGCAACTCCTCCTATGTCCACCACTGCACCCTGTGCTGGTCTGACCAGACCCTTCCGGATGTCTCCTCATGAACTTGCTGATGAAATGGTATCTGCAGGATGGCCTCTCTTGCAGAACAGAGCAATCTGTTGGGTATGTAAGGGCAGAGTAGTCTCTGAATTACTTACACAGAGCATACCTCAAGGCAGTTCCTAAACCCTGGGAGCAAGGGCACATTGTTGATCTCTTCCCAAATTCCAGTTCCTTCTCATTCCTCCAAGATTTGGTTCCCACTGATTTTGGAAAAGACTATCTCTACTTACCCACAAATAGGGATGTAGGAAGGCAGCATTTTCAGTTCTGACATATATTTGTCACAAACAGCACTGTTTCTGTTCTTGTACCTTTCAGTTTCTGCCAAATAAAACATCTCACTGTCCGCAATTTAACTTATCGTTGTTTCAATGTAAAGGAAATGTCAACACTATGTAAACAAACCAACCCATGATTAGTTGTGTAGCATTTGTGAACTTAGAAACAACAACAATTATGTGAACTAGTATACATAACATTTGCTTGATGGATTTCCATTCCTGACCTCAGATCAACATGCAAACTACAGCGATTTCTGCTTCCCTCTATGTTTTTGTCAAAATTCTCCAACATCCATAGCCATGAGCAAGCTTCACAGAACTGAAAGGGTCTCACTTCTGAGCAGATATGTCCAGGATTACACTGTAAAATAACAACAGCATGCCTGCAGTGAAGGAAAGATTCAGTTGCATTATATTCCCACTATTCCTCTCCATTATTCCACATTTCATTTCCCATGGTGTTGCCATTCTGTATTGTTGTAGTTCACAAATTTTTCTTTCTATCTTGCACATTTTTTGTTCCAGTAAGCTTGAAAGCAGGTCAACAGGTTGTTGAGAAAGCTGGTAATGAACATCCAAGGTCTGTGGAGGGGACTGAATGGAGGAACGGGATCCTTTTAATTTGCTACATTCATTTTCAGGTCAAGTGTACTAGGGTCGCCATATTTCAAACAGTGAAAATATATATATTCCAGATATATCCAGGAAATTCTGGACATGTGGCACCCCTAAGTGTACCAATGGCCACTTGACAAATAATTTGATGGTAACCTTTAAAAGGGATGCGGGTGGCGCTGCGGGTTAAGCCACAGAGCCTAGAACTTGCCGATCAGAAGGTCGGCGGTTTGAATCCCCGTGACGGGGTGAGCTCTGGTTGCTCGGTCCCTGCTCCTGCCAACCTAGCAGTTCGAAAGCACGTGAAACTGCAAGTAGATAAATAGGTACCACTCCAGTGGGAAGGTAAACGGTGTCTCCATGCACTGCTGTGGTTCACCAGAAGCAGCTTAGTCATGCTGGCCACATGACCCGGAAGCTGTACACCGGCTCCCTTGGCCAATAAAGCGAGATGAGTGCCGCAACCCCAGAGTCAGTCACGACTGGACCTAATGGTCAGGGTCCCTTTACCTTTAACCTTTAAAAACCATATCTATACAATCTATACAATTGATTTGGTGAAGGATATTTCCTTCATAGGCACTATTACAGAAACGGTCTGGGAAGATTGTTGCTCAATGGTTTTTAAATAAGGAACATAGGAAACTTCCTTATACCTACTTGGGTATATTAACCCAGGATAAGAGGAGACAGAGGTGATCTTCAAATATCTAAAGGGCTGTAACATGGAAGATGAAGCGCACTTGTTTTCTCCTGCTCCAGAGAGTAGGACCCAAACCAATAGATTCAAGCTACACAAAAAGAGATTCCGACTAAGCATCAGGAAGAACTTTCTGACTATAAGAGCTGTTCAACAGTGGAATGGACTCCAGTGGAAGCTGGTGGACTCTTCTTCCTTGGAGGTTTCTGAGCAGAGGTTGGATGGCCATCTGCCATGGATGCAGGACTAGAGTCCCAACTCTTCAATTCTATGATTCTATGAAATATAGTAGAACATAAGTTGTTGTTTCTACTCCTTTATGTGTGTTGAATGCTCTGTCACCAGTTGCATTTGATGTGGGTATGTTAAAAGAAAAAAGAATTGTCTCTACATGTGGAAATGTGGCACTCGAAAGCACTAATAACAAGCTCGTAAGATGCAGTGGGAGAATTAGATGATATAAAGTCTTTGCTGTTGACAAAACGCAGGAAGTGTCACAATTCATCTTCAAAAGCAATAGAATCAATGTCCTCTGAGTAATTTTTGGATGTTGTCGTTGTCGTCTTGACTTGCCTTATCAATGTGCTTTACAAAAAGCACCTGGAATCAGTCCAAAATTAATTTGAATAGGCTTTTTTTTTTAAGGTGCGCAACTGGAAATTGTGTTAAATTTCCACAATTAATTTTTGTTTCCCTTGTAAAACAGGCTCCTTTTTTTTGTCTTCAACTTCATCAGAAAGCCTTTTCTTTTTCCTTAAAAGGACTGACTAAATATCCTGTTAAAGGAAATGGTTCCTTTTCGATTGACAGAAAATCACTTCTTACTTCAACAACGAAAGCAAATTCTACAACCATCAATAAGTGATCATCTTTCAGCTGTAGTGATTTGCTAACAGAATTCATCATTTGCAGCAAATGATTCCACAAAATTGTAAGGACAGCATTTTTACATTCCTCAAACCTTTTTGCCAATTTCCCCCCTTAAACCTTTGCAAGTCTTTTCATTCTCTGCTACAGTGCTATAACGGAGGGCATTCTTAATCTCATTGTAACTCTCTTTGAAAGCCAAAATGGTTTTGGCTCTTGCAGACCACCTCAAATCCAGTACTAGCCTTGCTCAGAGTAGGTCCATTGAAATTAATGAACATGATTAATTTCAATGGGTTTGCTCTATAGCATTGGATACAATCCTTCATTGCCAGTATAAGCTATGATACATGGAATCACTGCTAGTCTTTTACCAACATGCCATGGAAAAACCAGCAACCCAGAAGCAAATGTCTCTCGCCCCAGTGATGTAACATTAGGAAATCCACTTGGTGTTTTATGTGTTCCATTTCACCAGAGCCTTCATCATTTTCAGTCCAGGGTTTACAAAAAGTTCAAAGGCTCACAGCATCCTTGGCTGGTCAATACAAAATACATTGAGATCCAGCTCCAAGGAAAGCCTGGCGGTTCTCTCATTGTGAGAAGTGAGGTCTTAGGGAACCACGAGGAGGGCCTTCTTGGTAGTGGCCCCTGCCCTGTGGAATACCATCTTGTCAGATGTCAAGGAGATAAGGAACTATCTGACTTTTAGAAGACATCTGAAGGAAGTTTTTAATGTTTGAAGTTTTACTGGGTTTGATGTCTGAATTTACTGGAAGCTGCCCAAAGTGGCTGGGGCAACCCAGACAGATGAGAGTCATCATCATCATCACTACCACCACCACATGTCCTAGCATTGGGCAGGAGGCAGGAAATCTAAATTATTTTCTCTCCTCTCCTCTTAGCATAATTTTGCTATCTTCTTAATTCCACCAGCTTTTAATTAGGTAAACTAATTTAGGAAATGAGACAAAATCATTTTTTTACAAGTCATCCTGTCCATTAAAAAAATGGTATAAATAAACAAGAATAACTCATTTATTTTACAAACAAGAGACTCAGAGTGTGCAGAGGGGCTCACTCAAATGAATAGTGAAGAAATCATAAAGAATGGAACGAGGCAGGTCAGGGAAGCTGGGTCCTGAGCTTTGCTACTGTGTAGGAACGGCCTTCAAGAAATGCCTCTAAGCATGCTCAGAAGAGAAGACTTGGCTCCTTTCTTAGTACAGAAAGTATTGATCTGATGTGTAGAGATCTTTCCTATTCTCATTAATTCAGGAGTATTCTTCCTTTCTATGTGAGAGAAGCTTGCAGAAGGTTTTTGTTTGGATTATTTCTTCTGGGAAGCTGAGTACAGCTGGTTTAAACTGGTTCTGTTATCTTTCTGTCAAGATGGTACTGACTATAATATTAAGACCAGGAGAAGCCAGGGTCTCACTCACGTACTTTCTCTTTTCTATCTCTTTGTTCTAGTGTTCTGATCTGTATGTTTAGTGTTAAGGTTTAGACTTATTATAAGTATTGTAAGTTTTATTGTAAGTGCTGCAACTGGATTTCTTATGGACTGTGCCGATCCTGAACGTACTGGATTTGTGACCATTATGCTCATTTGCCTTCAGTACCAGTAAAGTTCTGCTGGATGAAGTACAATTATCTCTGGCCTATTTTTTGGGAACTCTGCTACGTGTTTCAGTTTTTTTCTCCTCTGGCACTGGCGTGACATTCGTCTACCAGAAAAGTATATCTGCTACAGTGGCTAGATTGCCATCATGACAACAAAAGGGAATGGGGAACTACAGAACCAAGCCTAAGAGTCAGTAGCTCCATTAACATACAAATTTACTGTCACATTGTTTTTATCCCTGGAAACAGATGGGTGGGACCTCCTGGTGATAGCACGCAGTCACATGCATGCGCACACATGATCACATGCACATGCATACAGTTTAAGCTTTACTGAAACAAATGCCCTTTTAAATATCAATTAGGTACTACTTGTGGGCTGGGTAATACTGGATGTTGCTGGGATTGCTGTTGTTTTTTTTGCTCTTCTACATATTACAAAACGAAAATATCAGCTGGCGACACGTAAAGCCAAGATACATAGTTCTTTATGCATCACCCAAAAAGGTGGCAAAAGAAGACACTGATTGGCATACAGTTTGCACAGGCTAACACATGTAGCTGTAAATTTACAATTAATTGCTGTAATTTTAACAGAAATACCTCTCACTGTAGTGGAGGGGCCTGTTACCTGGTGACCGGCACAACTGCTGCTCAGTCTGCTGTACAGGTGCTAAATGCACAGTCTAACGGCAGAAGAATGGGCAGATTCAAGGCTTAAGCTGGACTTGGACTGGAGAGCTCTTCAGATATAGGAGACCTTGCAAACAGAGGATTGTCCTGTCACAGCTCTTCCAATGTGGATTGTTGCCTGCAAAGTAGAACATGTGGCCACCCTATGTAAAGCCAACAAATAAAAGTAAATGGAATTCCTAAAAAAAATATGCAATAAATCCAGCTAACTTCCCCATGTTTATGAACCTCAAGTATCATAAAATAGGCTGTAGGAACAGATGCTGTCTCCCAGTCCGATCCTGAGCCAATTTATCACGAGTGAAATAAACCCAAGGCCTGAAAATTGGAGGAGTCTTGCTTAGCCAGTATCACACATTCTTTGAAGTTCAGGACCTCAAAATCACCTTGTGCACTAGAAAACTTCTAGACACTTGGCTTCAGCAGTCTGTACTTCCAAATCTCACAGTCCAGCAATTCTGAGCTACACATCTCTCTCATAGGATTTGTCATTTCTGGCTTCTGGTGATGTGGGAAATAATATTTCATACCTCTGCAGAAGTGTAATGGCATGGCACACTGTACCAAGTTCACAGTCTAATGAACTCCCAAGTCAACCTCTTCCTGGGCTAATACTGATAAATTAATATAAAATAATATCCCAAAAGCAACTCTTTGGGGGTTGGCTCATCATAATCCTCCAATCATTAAAAAAAAAACCCCTACAACTAATTAGGCCACAGAAAGAGCAGAATCGGGACGCGGATGGCACTGTGGGTTAAACCACAGAGCCTAGGACTTGCCGATCAGAAGGCCGGCGGTTCGAATCCCCGCAGCAGGGTGAGCTCCCGTTGCTCTGTCCCTGCTCCTGCCAACCTAGCAGTTTGAAAGCACGTCAAAGTGCAAGTAGATAAATAGGTACTGCTCTGTTGGGAAGGTAAATGGCATTTCTGAGCGCTGCTCTGGTTCGCCAGAAGTGGCTTAGTCATGCTGGCCACATGACCCAGAAGCTGTATGCTGACTCCCTCGGCAAATAAAGCGAGATGAGCGCCGCAACCCCAGAGTTGGCCACGAGTGGACCTAATGGTCAGGGGTCCCTTTACCTTTACCTAAGGGCAGAATCTGGATGGAAGACTTGACAAGGCAGCTCTATTATTAAAACAGTGGTGGAGTCCAATTCTTATCAACTCCAGCCAACACGACCATTTGCAGTCCCTCAAGATTCCCACCATCAGGAACAGAAGGAGACCCCTGCTGGATCCATCCTATACTTTTCTGTTCATCTTTCCAGCTACTTCTGCAGTTTTTCGTGGATAGGTTTGTATTGTGTGTGAGAGAGAAACAGACGCCAATAGATATGCATGTGAATTGTACATCCTGATTCTGTATTATGTTAGCTAAAGCATCACATGAAACAAAATTCCACTTTTAGCACTTCAAGTTCTTTGTCCTCCAGCCTTCCTCCCATCACACAATGGAGCTGTATTCATGTGCATGTGTGTCCCTGTCCCTTTATGCGTATCTTTAATTCACCTGGTATTAGTCTCACTGGGCTTCATAGGACCAATATACAGTAAGCATCTTCATCCTTGTCACCCACCCTCCACTCCCTTTTAGCTCAGGGTCTTTGTTCTTTGGCCTTGCTATGGACCTTAGGTTGGTCGCCCTGGTTGTCTAGGGGGCCTGGTAGGAATTTTTCCATTTGGCATTAGGCTTTTTGGTTTTTTCGCCTACCTCGTAGCAATCGTCACAACTTTTTGTGGTATTGGTGGGTAGGTTAGGCATTGGAATAATGTGTTGTGGTGTGTCGAAGTTCTAGGTGTGGCCATCGCCTATGCCTTCAATTTTTGGGTATTCCGTTAAAGAAATCTGGCGGTCGTGTACTCTGTCCGATGCCTGCTTGGCGGGAGGCCATGGCATGACGCCCGGTGACATCAGGGGAGAGCCTATAGTTGGATTAGCATCAACAGGCTCCACCTACTGGTGAATAAACCCCCCTTGTTTTAGACATCCAATGCCTAAGCCAATACCTTTTCACTGCTGTAATCAATAAAGTTGTGGCCTTTTCTTGCCCATTAACCTTATATCACGTATCCTTGTGTATTTATTTCACATCGCGGGGGTCAGGTCCTCGAACCACAATGGTAGATTCTGGGTCCTCCATTTTTATAGAACCTTCTTCCCATGTGATTTTTCTACAACTAAGGTGCCAGAACTTACCACGAACGCCTCCCTTGTTTTCTTATAATGGCAATGGTACCCACCTGAGAGGTGCCGGAACCAAATTCTGGTGAGTTCTGGCTGAAAAAAAGCCCTGCTTCACTTCATGTAAATTTTACAGGTGAGCTCTTCTACTTAAAACACCACCACCACCAATGACCTGATATGGATTTTCAGGTGATTTAACTCAGAAGCTTCAGCCAGGTGAATAATCCCACATTTTGCCATAGCATAAGGTAGCTTCTCCAACACAGAGGGATCCTTCTTGAATCCACCTATCTCCAACCAGATGTCAAGGAAATAAAGAACTATACAACTTTTAGAAGACATCTGAAGGCAGCCCCGTTCAGGGAAGTTTTTAACGTTTGATGTTTTATTGTGTTTTTAATATGCTGTTGGGAGCCGCCCAGAGTGGCTGGGGAAACGATAAAATTATTATTATTATTATTATTATTATTATTATTATTATACCTCATGTGCACACATGCCTATGTTTTTAAACTTCACAAGTGCTGTGCTCATTAAAAAAGCTCCTTGTAGCTCAAATCTTCTGGCTAGCGACAGTAGAGATAAATTCACAAGTGGCAGCTGAGCAAAGTTCATTCCTGCCACACAAAGTCTTCACACTCTTGTTTCCCGCAAGTGCCTTTAAAGGTGAGAAGTGTGGTTTGCAAAGTTTAGACTCTGTAGCCATTCAGTCTTTAGCCTTTCTCATCACACAGGCTGCTATCTCTTGGGAACGACATTGACATCACCCCGAAGAGTGCTTTTACGTGCATTTTCCCTTCCAAACCAGAATTGCTGTGTGAACATCTGAGCATGCCTGAAATAAAGAAGCGTTCCCCCGGGAACCTTTTTCTCCCTACAACGCTAAAGCTAAATATCCATAAACACACACAGAGAGAAAAATAAGTATGGCCGAAGCAAAAACAAAGGCAAAGAAGCAGCTATCTAGAAAAATAGATTTAGATTACCCGCCTCCCGAAGTTACAACTGGAATTTCTCCCAAAGTGAGATTTGAAGTGAATTTTGTTGTGTGGGGCCAGTTTGGTTATATGGGGAAGGTTACTCCTGCTACAGATATATCCTTATCATTACAATGTTATTATTAGACACAGGGAATAGCTACCTGCACTGAATGTAAAGTATTATGAGGGATGTCAAAATGCAAATTTCCCTTGAGTGGCTTAAGCAGTTACATGTTTTCCTAGAGGAGTCTTTAGTTTCCCCTTTACCCTTAAATGAATCATTTGCTCTTGTGTTAGGCCTGTAACATATTAAGAACGTTTATTTTCCCCCATTATTTGCATTTTAGAGCATTCATATTTCGCTCTTTTAGTGTAACCAGTGCTATTTTTCTAGAAAAAGAGGTGCTGGAACTCACCATAAACTCCTCCCTTGTTCTCTTATAATGGCAATGGCTCCCACCTGAGAGGTGTCAGAAGTGAGATCCGGAGAGTTCTGGCTGGGGAAAAAAAAGCCCTGAGTGTAATACACCATTCGGGACAGCTTACAATAATTATAAATAACAATATTCTGTCAAAATGTACAAAACAATTAGAAGAAATTGGGCTGTCTGCTAAAAAAACTATAAACAATATTACCTTATTTCAACCAGAACTCACATGTGCTACAGGTACAGTGGTACCTCGCAAGACGAATGCCTCGCAAGACAAAAAACTCGCTAGACGAAAGGTTTTTCCGTTTTTGATTTGCCTCGCAAGACGAATTTCCCTATGGGCTTGCTTCGCAAGACGAAAACGTCTCGCGGCTTTGTTTCCTTTTTCTAAAAACAAAGACATGTTTTGTTTATAAAGTTAATTTATTTTCCCTTCAATTTTTGAACTGCTCTTTACAGTATGTGTGACTTTAAAGAGCAGTTAATAAACTGTTGTTGTACCAAATTTGGCTTTGTTTGGACTTTTTTTGACCATAGGAACGCATTAATTGATTTTCAATGCATTCCTATGGGATTTCGTGATTCGCAAGACGAAAAATTCGCTAGACGACAAAACTTGCGGAACGAATTAATTTCGTCTTACGGGGCACCACTGTATCAAAATCCTATGGTTTAAAGTGAGGAGCCATGATTACCTCAGTTAAGCCTTTCACTTCCTTAGGCCTGCAGACTGAGAGAGCCTGGCTACAGTGATGCATACTCTGGTAACGACTAGGTTTGACTACATGGGGCTATCCCTTGAAGTTTACTATGAAACTTCAAGCGGTTCAAGTACAGATACAACACTGTCAACAGGGAAGGGCATATTTTGAGAAAGTCTCAAAAGTATTCAATAGTTCAGCCAAGGACATTGGTTTCTAGTTCATTTCCAGCTAAGTGCTGGTGTTAATGGCTTGGGACTGGGATATCTAGAAGTTAGACCACCTTAGTGGCGTAGTGTGGATTGCAGGTGGCCAGGATGGGACAAGTGAATGACTGCAGAGGCTTAATTGCCTGAGATATTTTATACAGAATCTTGGCAAGTTATGGGAAAGTTGCATTGTAACATTAGTTCCTCCAGTTATGTTGGGGAATCAGCAAGTAAACCCTGCTACTGCTCATTCTAATGGGTGTATCCCATTACAGACACACTTTCCCTCAACTTCACATGGATGTCAACATGGGGATGCACAAACAGCTTTTGTAAGCTGGCTCCATTCCCACCGTTTCCTCTTTCATGGCCAGCATGGTACCCCTATAAGCAATGTAGGATTAGCCAGTTGCCTTTTATAGCAGCTGCTTATAGTCATACCTCGGGTTACAAACGCTGCGGGTTGTGCGTTTTCAGGTTGCAGAATACGCCGAACCCGGAAGTACCGGAACGGGTTACTTCCAGTTTCGGCGCTCGCGCATGCACAGATATTCAAAAGGACGTCATGCGCATGCGCAGAAGCGCCGAATCATGTCACACGCGTGAGCAGACGTGGCGCTTCAGGCTGTGAACGGTGCAGATCGTGAACGTGCCTTCCGCACGGATCACGTTCGCAACCAGAGGTATGACTGTAGTAGGATTTTTTTTGACTCATTCTCCCTGATTATTATTTTTTTTGTTTTGTTTAGTCCATACTGCAGATCTAAAGTGGAGTTGCCTATAATGAATAGCAGCAACATGGAGGTATTTAGCAGGGCACATTGGTGTGAACCTGCAAGAACGTCAACTCATGTTCAACTCAACCAACCCCTATCACCAACAAATTAGAGCCGAGGGAAGAGGAGGAGACAAACTTGGGGCACAGGAAGCAGATACCCTTTGGATGCCAGACAGCAGGAGGAATGGACCTCTTCTATATCCCCTTAGGTAATATTTTAAGCAACTAGGCAAAAAAACAGGCACTGTTCAGTTAACCATCTGATCTAGTGCCCTTGGCTGGGCTGGCGCTACCCAGGTAAAAGCCAGGAGGACAGCCGGTCCACACAGTTAATAGTTGCGTCCTCTGACAGACCCTTTATGATTCAATAAAGTGGTAGCCTTTAACCCCACACGTCTTGCATATTCATTACAGGTTCAGGGACAACCACTGAGTCACAATTTGGGTCCAAACAAAAGGCATTTATTGTTAACGGCAAAATAATGGCATTAATGAGCAAAATGGCTTTGTGGCTTGAATTGCCAAAATGCAATAGTTACAAAAGATCAGAAAGGTTAGCTGGAATAAAATTGTACAAGGGGTTGAATCACTTAATTTAGATGAATTTAGATGTTCCTCCTCATGTGAAATGTCTGAAGCCAAAGGAGCTTTGATGACGAGAAGAATTTTCTAAGAGGGATTCATCTTGAGCCTGGTTTGTTTCCATTCTTTCTGCTGTCATTCCCCTTACAAAGCTCTCAAATTGTGTTTAAAACAAAATGAAGCAATATAAAAATGCACAGACAATGAAATTCTATACAAGTTGATTCAGAAATAAGCCCCATTAAGTTCAATGGACTTACTTACAAGTAAGTGTGTAAATGTTTGCAGCCTAAAATATTCAGACAAAGCGTGTTCTCCCTAACCAGAGAGCACGTGTTGCGGTTGGGGAAACAAGCCACCTTGCCATGACTAGGCAAATTTGGAAACCCAAGCCTTCTAAAGGGTTAAGATTGGGTTGCTGGGGAGTTTTGATTGTTGCCAAATTGGAGGAGGGGTCAGAGGCTTTAAATACAGGGGACAGCCGTTGGACTTCCTCTTGGCCATTTGCATCGGATCACCCTCCCTCCCTCCCTTTAATAGGGTGGTTTCTAGTTCGCTTGACCTTGCTATGCCTGTCATGGGGTCGTCCGCCTTGGTGCGGGGGCCTGGTAGGAATTTTGCCATCTGGCTGATTGGCTGGTGCCATTTGGTTTTTGCCTACTGCGTAGCAAATCGTCACAACTTGTAAGGTTGGCGGTTAGGCATTGGTTAAATGGGTGCTTGGAGGGGTAAGTGCCTATCCCTCCAAATGATGCGAGGGGAATTCCGTTAAAGGAATCCAGGGGCTTGCCATTCTTTTCGTCCTTGTCCCTGGCATCGGACTTGGGCCGTGCAAGTCCCACAGGAACATGAGGGTGAGAAGTGAGGGACTGATGCCCAGCTTCATTTTCTCACCCATACTTGTTTCCCCATACTGGCTTCCGCTGGTGTCCGGAATGTCAGCTCTGTCCCTGAGGGCATGGACAGATAGTCATAACCAATGCCTAAGCAACCACTCACATTTTTGTATTTGAATAAAGTTGTGGCCAAAATTATGCCAAAAACCTAAACAAAAATTGATGTGTGAAGTGTGAATTTTTGTGGGGGGTGGCAATTGTGGGACTCAACACGCAATGTCAAATCATTCAAACACAAATAGGATAGTTATACATAAATGAAAGGGATGCAGGTGGCGCTGTGGGTTAAACCACAGAGCCTAGGACTTGCTGATCAGAAGGTTGGCGATTCAAATCCCCTCGACGGGGTGAGCTCCCGTTACTTGGTCCCTGCTCCTGCCAACCTAGCAGTTCGAAAGCACCTCAAAGTGCAAGTAGATAAATAGGTACCGCTCCAGCGGGAAGGTAAATGGCGTTTCTGTGTGCTGCTCTGGTTCGCCAGAAGCGGCTTAGTCATGCTGGCCACATGACCCGGAAGATGTACACCAGCTCCCTCGGCCAATAAAGCGAGATGAGCGCCGCAACCCCAGAGGCGGCCACGACTGGACCTAATGGTCAGGGGTCCCTTTACCTTTACATAAATATAAGAAGAGTGGTTTGACAGTCAACCCCTCTCCCCTGGGAACTCTAGGAATTGTATATGGAAGGAATAGAAGTCTCCTAACAATTCTCAACACCCATAACAAACTATAGTTCCCGGGATTCTCTTGGGGGAGCCATGACTGTTAAAGTGGTAAATAGTGCTTTAAATGTGTGGGTGTGGCCTAAGTGTTCATACCCTCCAAGTATACTGATTTTACTCCTTCTATCTGGGATGGCCGTCCTCTTCCACCAAGCGCACAGCTTCAGGAGGGACGCACATGGAGCAGTGAGGGAGGAAGGGGACACCCGTCTAGCCAGCCAGATCAGCTGAATCAACCCTGGCGATCAATGGGGTGACAGATGACACAGCCAGATCGCCCTCACATGGCAGTAAACCATGGCTAAAAAAGCCACCTCTATTGGTCTGTCTCCCCCCCAGCTGTATTACCTGGGTTATGAAGGCGCCCAAAAGATGTTAAAGCAAAGATTATGGGATAATGCACACAGTGACTTGCAATCTCAATCACACGCAGTCTGTAGTCCGCTGGCAGTAGGCGTACAATATGGGTATGTCTTTAAGTTAACATCTTACATTAAAAACCTGACAGTACCAAACTATTGAAGGCTTTTCACCAAAGATCAGACTAAATGTCTTTCCTTCTGCAGTGTTGGATGGCAGGTTGAGAGGAGTTCCCTACCAGGACAGACTTTGCTCGTGTGCCCCAGACATCGATTCCATAAAACATATTTTGTTGCATTGTGCAAAGTATGAGCAAGCCAGGGCTGAACTGATATTACCCTTGCTGGTACCTTTCCCGGGAAAATGAGAAGCTCACTATGTCAAGGTTCCTATTGGAAGACCGGACAAATGCTAGAACATTAGCAGTGGCAAAGTTTTTATCGGTGGTTGCAAGAACAAATGATCCCTATACTCTAAACAAAATGCTTGTTTAACCTGGAGGTAGGCTGTATGAATTGTGTATTGCTTTGTAATGATTTGTTGGGTCTCTGGCTGTAATAAAGATTGATGATGATGATGATTTTACAGGGACAGGAATTATGAAAGCCATCCTGACTTCTGATTTGATCCCAGAATGTCCCTATTTCCCCTGCCAAGCTTGAGGAGGAGGATGAAGCCAGTGAAGCAGAGAACAAGCGGAGCGAAGGAGTCTGGATTTTTTTAAAAAATGTTTTGTGTATCTGCATCTGATTTTTCCCTCTTCTAAAACTTATTTATTGGTGTGTGCTTTTCTTTCTGCAAATCTACCAAAGAATAAGATTAAATAAAATCTGGATTCAGGGGTTTTCTCAGGACAGTGGAGGATGTGTATGCTGTGTCCCATGGGCACAGTGGTGGCACTCGCCCTTCTTCTGCTCATTGGTGGTGGTGGGGACTAAAAATGGGAGTTCGAGGAGGGTCAGTTGGGAAGGTGAGTGTGGAATGTCCCTATTTTCATCTGAGGAATGTTGGAGGGTATGCGTGTTTGACTGTTTTGGGGTTACAATCAGGGTCGGACTTAGGTTTGATGAGGCCTTAAGCTACTGAAGGTAATGGGGCCCTTTATATGTCCAGCTGTCCTTTGTCAACAACAAATTGTCACTTTTTTGGGGGGGTTGAATATATGCTATATGGTAATTTATGGACCAAATAGGTATCTAAAGCCATTTGCACATGTTGCCATGCAACCAGTCCATGCAGAATGTAGGTACCCTATATATAGAAATGAGCAAACCTGTTGCTGTATGTAGGCTTTATTTTAGTTGCTTTTATCTTATATTTTGGAAATGTACATCCAGTTTTTTTTTCCTTTAAATTTTTTGGGGGCCACCAAGAGAGTGGGGCCCTAAGCTATAGCTTCTTTAGCTTATACATAAATCTGGTACTTTAGCTTATACGTAAATCTGCCCAGTCAACAAATTGGGGGTTAACTGAGAGTAAACAAACACAGGATTGGGCTGTGTTTTAACCTGTAACTTTGACCTCAGAACTGAGAATCCTATTCACCGTGCCTGTTGCCAGGATACAAATCTAGAAATGAGGATATGGAGTAAAGTACAGTGGTACTTCGGGTTGAGAACTTAATTCGTTCCGGAGGTCCATTCTTAACCTGAAACTGTTCTTAACCTGAGACACCACTTTAGCTAATGGGGCCTCCTGCTGCTGCCGCACCACCAGAGCACGATTTCTGTTCTCATCCTGAAGCAAAGTTCTTAACCCGAGGTATTATTTCTGGGTTAGCGGAGTCTGTAACCTAAAGCGTATGTAACCTGAAGCGTTTGTAAACCAAGGTACCACTGTATCCATCAAAAGCATTTCTCTTCATTCAGAGGTGAGATCATAATCTCATCTCATCCCTGTGGCTTTTAACTAAGCAGTCCCGGAGGATTCTGGGATGTATTCTGTAACACACCCTTATTTACTCTGCACTGCCACCTTAGTAAACTGAAAGTGCACCCTAGAATATACCTAGCACTGCCCTATGGAGAATAATGTTGGTAGTCATGAGTAAGCTGGCTTATTTTAAACCTTTGTTTATCTCATTTTATAGATGCGCATTATTATGAGGTGCACATATGACAAACTATGTCTGAACCTTATAATGAGTAAAAACAAACCTCATTCAGTCAGTCTGCAGTGTATCACAGTCCCTCTTGGCCTTATTAGACGACATTTCTCGTATTTTCTGAAAAGCAGCAAAAAAAACAAACCAAAACCTCCTTTGTAAACTTGATAGCAACCTCTGCTAATAACACTGGTCCTTAGGTGCTGAACATTTCAATTACAGCTATCCTTGTAAACACCTCTGTGTGCGTGGTGCTGTTGTTGTTTAAAAGTGTCGGGCATCTTCTAGAAGCAAGATTACAGGCTGATGGAAGTTTAATTTAAAATGGATGATATGTGAAGAAGAGAACAAATGCTGAACATGAGGCAAATGTGTAGTTTGACAATTTATAATGCTACCTGCCTTCTATTTCCTGGTTATTTATGCTTAGATGGGAGAGATACAAACAAGAAGGATGCAGGCCCGGTAGACAGCTTAATTTAAAATATTGTTGCTTCCTTCCTCTGAAGTCAAGAGTCAGCTCTTCAATCTATCTAATGAACCTTAGTGCTGTGGCTACAAGCGGATGGCACAAATAAATAACGCTTTAATTCCTTCCAGACTTTCTGTAAAGTTAAAGGAAACTAGAAGAACACGGAAGGTAGAAGCCAGGGTCTGGAGTGTTCAGTATAGTAGTTTAATTTGTTGAAATGGAAACGCTAAAATTTATATTGCTGTGTGTTTAAAGAAAGCACTTTGATGGTGTGGTTTTTTGGGGGTTTTTTTTTAGTCGTCTTAAGCATATTTCATGCTTTCAGCCACAGCAGCTTGTAACATTCTGAATGTGGCAAAAAAAATGGCCAAGGATCATATGGATGAACTGTGAACTGAACTTGAGCCAAACTAGTTAATTTGGTAACCAGGACAAACGTAAACTGGGATTAGTTCCTTTTTGGACATGTTGAACTTGAACTCATTACTTTTAAAAATGAACTTTCCAAGCTCGGTTCTTGACCCTTGGCCATATTGGTTGGGGATGATGGGACTTGTAGTCCAGCTATTCTTGGACTACAAGTCCTGTCATTCCCCTTTATTGGCTATCAGGTGGGGCTGATGGGACCTGGAGTCCAGCAACGTCTGGAGCAGTGTTTCCCAAACCTGGGTCTCCAGTTGTTTTTGGACTACAGTTCCCATCATCCCTGACCACTGGTCCTGCTAGCTAGGGTTGATGGGAGTTGTAGTCCAAAAAAGGATAGAGACCCAAGTTTGGGAAACACTGGTCTGGAAGGCCACAGGTTCCTTGCTCCTGCTTTAGGGTATGTATGAGTCCTGATTTAAATGAAGGGCAAAGCATTTTCCTGTGTAAACATATGTTGTCATATCTAAATGCATTTGCACTGATCCATTTGTGGACAGCATTAGCATTTTTCATGGGCTGTCAGCAGCTGACATGCTAATACTACAGCACAGTGTCATCACACTCACAACACTAGGATACAAATTTAGAGAGGGGGGAGCACCGTATAACATTAAGTGCAGTGAATTTAATCAATTCACAATAGAAAAGAAGGATGGGGAGAAGTGGAGACTCTTATTTATTTGTCAGACCATTTTATCGCTGTCTGGCCACCACGGGGAATTCGCACAGTGCTCAAGGTCTTCATGCGATGTTCTCATCTCGCGCAATTTATTGAGCTGTGCAAAATTTAGATTTAAAGTTCTGCTTAAATGAACTTCTTTTAGAGGCTGCATGAAAACTTTTTTTTCTCAGCACTTGCCGTTCTAAATATATTTCTCACTTGGCATTCCAGTTCCAAGAATACATCATGGATGCCAGCCTAGTATTTGTATTTTGAATGACTCTGAACAGATGAAGCACTGGTCCAGAGACAAGAAAATCCTCCAAACATCTGTCAACCATTTCAGCTTCTAGGGTTGAAAACAAATTCATCCAGTAACTGTGCCATTCCCATGGATTTCAGAGACCAAGAGTGATCAATATTCCTCTGCAGCCCATGAGACAGTGGAGAATTAGATGGGCTGGGAGAGATAGCAGGTCTTGATGCCACTGCAGTGATGCTCTTAGGTTCGCTGATTATGGTGGTGGCAACGATTTTAAAAATATGTTTTGCCAGCTGCTTTTCTGTGGAAGTGTGATTTAGCAATAAATGAATATTTTAAGCGCAGTGGGAGAGGGAGAATTTATTGCACCCACACAAAGATATATAGCATTATAGAAGGGGAAGAGTGGAAAGGATGCCATGATTACTTAGACCCAGCTTGGGTTTCTCAAAAACAAGTCATGCCAAACAAATTTCATTTCTTTTTTTGATACGAGTTACAAGCTTGGTGGATCAGGAGAATGCTAAGGACGTGGTGTATCAGGATTTCAGTAAAGCTTTTGACAAAGTCCTCCATAATATTCTTGCGGAGAAGCTGTTAATATGTAGGCTGGACGAGGTAACGGAGAACCACCCTGAGACCTGTGGGTATAGGGCAGTATACAAAGTTAATAAATGACAACTGCAACTACGACAACTGTTAGATGGATTTGTAGCTGGTTGACTGACTGAACCCAAAGAGTACTCATTAATGGTTCCTCATCATCCTGGAAAAAAAGTGGCAAGTGGGGTGCCGCAGGGTTCTGTCCTGGGCCCGTTGTTGTTCTTTTCTTATATATATAAATAATTTTTATTAATTTACAACAAAAACACACAATAATTTCACATCCAATTTATCACAAAGTGTTTCTTTTCTGGACTTCCTTTAGCTTTTCCGTGAATCATCCATAGTCATTATTTAAGTTACGCATTCCTTAAGTTGTATTGTCATTATTTAAACCTTTCCTTTTCTATTCCCTTTTAACAATACTTCTCAAATTTCACAGTGCTTCTTTAAATCCCTCTAGCGTTATCTGTCCCTCACTTATACTTTCCAGATATTCCACAAATTTCCCCCAGTCCTCGATGAACTTTTGGTCTCTTAGGTATCTAATCTTCCCAGTCAATTTGTCCAACTCAGCATAGTCTAACAGCTTCATTCTCCATTCTTCCATCGTCGGTATTTCCTGTTGTTTCCATTTCTGAGCCAGTAACACTCTTGCAGCTGTCACTGCATATTGAAAAAATTTACAGTCCTTTCTCTTTATCTCATTTCCTAAAATTCCTAATAGAAAGGCCTCTGGTTTTTTTTATAAATGTATATTTTAGTTTCTTCTTCAATTCATTGTATATCATTTCCCAGAAGCCTTTCACTTTCTTACATTCCCACCACATATGGTAAAAAGAGCCTTCTTTATCTTTACATTTCCAACACTTGTTACATGTGTTCTACATTTCCGCTAATTTTACCGGTGTTATGTACCATCTAGAAAACATTTTCATAACATTTTCTTTCAACGTCATACATGCTGTAAATTTTTCAATTCTCCTTCCACAATCTTTCCCAGTCTTCAAATTGTATATTATAACCAAAATCTCTGGCCCAATGTATCATTACCGATTTAACTTCCTCATACTTCAAGTTCCATTCTAACAACAACTTATACATTTTAGATAAAATTTTTGAATCGTTATTTATTATTTCTATCTGAAATTTTGAATCTTTGTCGGACCCGTTGTTGTTCAACGTCTTTATAAATGAATTTGATGAAGGATTTGAGGGGATGCTTATCCAATATGCAGATGACACCAAACTGGGAGGGGTAGCTAATGCCATAGAATATTATTTGTTGTTGTTGTTGTTGTTGTTGTTGTTGTTGTTGTTGTTGTTGTTGTCTTTGTCCATGGAGTTTTCTTGGCAGGGATGCTGGAGTGGCTTGCCGGTTCCTGCTCCAAGTGGATCACGTTTGGTCAAAACTCTCCACTATGACCTGTCCATCTTGGGTGGCCCTGCACGGCATAGCTCATAGCTTCTCTGAGTTATTCAAGCCAATTAGAGACAGTAAGGCAGTGATCCATGAAGGGGATTATTATTATTATTATTTATTTATTTGTACCCCGCCCATCTGGCTGGGTTTCCTGAGCCACTCTGGGCGGCTTCCAACAAAGATTAAGAATACATTAAAATGTCACACATTAAAAACTTCCCTGAACAGGACTGCCTTCAGATGTCTTCTAAATATCAGGTAGTTGTTTATGTCTTTGACATCAGGTGGGAGGGCGTTCCACAGGGCAGGCGCCACTACTGAGAAGGCCCTCTGCCTGGTTCCCTGTAGCTTTGCTTCTCACAGTGAGGGAACCGCCAGAAGGCCCTCGGCGCTGGACCTCAGTGTCCAGGCAGAACGATGGGGGTGGAGGCGCTCCTTCAGGTATACTGAAGACCGAAGACGAGATCAGCAGCCACGCACCTTAGTGGCTGGACCTGCCCCTCTCTCATGCCCACATGGGGGCACAAGAACAGGCTTCACATGCAATGTGGAGTCCTGTGACTTCTTGTGCAGGATCTGATAATCCCCCCCCTCTCTCTCTCGTATCCCCCACACCTACCCTACACAGAGGCTCAAGAGAGCTTACAGCAGTTTCATTTCTCTCCATCATTATTAGGTCGGAGTGGTTTGAGGAACAAAAGAGTGCAAACTAAAAAACCACCTTTCTACTCATTGGCATTTTTTGCTTCCTGTTGTTTCCTTTCTGCCAAAATGCCGTTCTTCCACACAATGCATACTTTGTTAGGGGCTGCTTACACACCATATATTTCAAAGCACATTTTCACCCAAGAATACTGAGAACTGTAATTTTCCATCAAGGAGCTACAATTCCCATCACCCTTTACCAAACAAACAAGCAAACAAACAAACAAACTTGTCCCTTTTCTTCTCTCCTGCCCTTGGGACCATTAGTTCTAATTTGTCTATCCACTGTGAGGGAAGGAGGGCCCAATCCAGTAAAGCAGCAAGAATGGAAATGGTGCCAAACCTTTTAGTGCCTGAGGTGGTGCAATGAATGACTCCCGCTATACAAGATTTGTGTAGTGCTCAAGGCCAGTCAAGTTATCTTGGTACCTGAGGCAGAAAATCGTACAAGCACCCCACCGTCTTGACAGTCAAAACAGAATGATAATCAATTAAATGATTAACTATATGCTGCTCTTTTTTCCTGACACCCCAATCTCTGTCCAATGGTAGGGCTGGCCCACATTACAGTTTGCTTTGTAGAGGCTCCTCCATAAACAGGGAAGCCTTAGAAGGAGATCAGGTCATTCACTTGCTGAAAACAAGTGCTAACAGACCATATTCCTAAAACCCACATCTTCAGTCTCGAACTGTTCCTTTTTCTCAGGTTTGGCTTCTTTGACAAAGCCTCCTCTCAAGGACTGCTGGGCTGCACTTCAAAACCATTTAAAGGCTTAAACATGTAATAACCTTAAGATCACTGAGGCAATAAAGCAAAATCTCTAGGAGGTGCCAATTTTATAATACACAGCTTAGTTAGGTCTTATACACTGAACTGCTGAGCCCAGCTGACAATAACTGGTCTTAACAGTCTACAGAACCACTTCCTAGACCTTCTACAAGGAGAGTCCTTCATCAAAAAGAGATTCTAAGGGACACGTACACTCTCCACATGAAGTCAGTTTTATCTCAGTAAGCATCCTATAAGGCCAATCCTCTTTGGATGGCAATGATAAAGCTCCTATCTTGTATTTGTGAGATGTAATCACTAGGCAGAATTGTGATCACAACTGTGATTACAATCCCCCCTCTCTCCCTATTACATTTTTTATCACCCCAAAATTTCTATTTTGGAATTATATTTTTAATTTGTTTCACTGAATCAGAGACCTAAAGTGATCACTGGTACATGCTAGCCCCATAGGAGGTGATTTTACTAGTCCTGATTTTACTAGCCCCACAACCACATGGGCACTATCAGAAGCTGGCATGGCTATACTCTGGAATCAACGGCTCTCTGCACAGTATATAGTGAGCCACCAGGGTTATTGGATCTCCTTGGTAAAAAATATTCCCAGGTGCTACTGGTTAGTTTCCACAGGATTTCTTGTTCATATTGGAACTTTGCCTGGGCAACATAGTTGCTAGTTCTGAGTCTTGGCTTATCACTTGCTGCTGTGGCCCCTGGCCTGATCTTTCGGCTCCTGGTTTCCAGTTCTCAGTGGCGTAGCGTGGGGGGGGTGCAGGGGGGGCCGGCCGCACCGGGCGCAACATCTGGGGGTTAGGGTTAGGGGGCGCAAATCCACGGGTTAGGGGGTGCAAATCCACGGGTTAGGGGGCGCAAATTACTTGCCTTGCCCCGGGTGCTGACAACCCACGCTACGCCACTGCCAGTTCTCATTGTGCACATGTACCCAACAGACATATACACCAAACAGACATGCTTCAGGTCTTCAGCTCAGAGTCTTGGGCTGCCATGAGGTGAACCACACTCATAACAGGGAAGCAGCCGTCAAACTAATGTGTCTACCAATAGTAGAAGTCCTTCAAAGCATGCAGCTTCCTCCTTCAGGGCTCAAGCATGATCAAATCATGAAGTGTCTGGGATGACTTAACTAGTTAGAGGTTGGGTAGAAGAAAAGCACTGGCATACTCGGGAATTCTCACCTTTGTATGCATAACCAGCAAAACCAATTCATTGTGGATTAATATATGCAGAGGACAGCACATATCAGCTGTATCTTTCTTCCTCTGACCACCCAAGCTTTTCCTTTCCATACCTTTCCCATGCAACGAGGAGTTTTCTGGAGTCAAGAGGCTCTGGAGGAGTTTTCTGGAGTCAAGAGGCTTCAAAATGACCGTGGGGCTGGGCACCTCAGTAACATACCCCCTGGCTCCCACTGAACTAAAGCCTTCAGCTCAGCCCTGACCGGCAAGTCCCATGTTATGCATCTGTCACATGAAAATGGAAGCCTCCTGGAAGGGCTAAGCCTGCGTCTTCATTTCACCGGAAGGAAATTTTGTGGCAAATATTAAGGTTCACCTTCAGTAGGAACATCTGGAACATGTTGAGGAAAGAAACCAATGTGAATGCCAGGGAGATTTCACAGTAGGGTTCTGCACATCCATTTAAATACAGTCATACCTCGGGTTACAGATACTTCGGGTTGCGTGTTTTCGGGTTGTGCACCACGTCGAAACCAGAAGTACCGGAACAGGTTACTTCCAGGTTTCTGTACTCGCGCATGCACAGAAACACTAAATCGTGCTTTGCGCATGCGCAGAAGCGCTGAATTGCAACCCGCGTGTGCGCAGACACGGTGCTGTGGGTTGCAAACGTGCCTCCTGCACGGATCACGTTCTCAACCCAAGTGTCCACTGTACTCAGTATCTCCAAAATTTCTATTCTTTTAAAAACAAACAAATCAAGGAGGATACGACCAGTCTGGTTCTCAGCTCATTAGAAGCAACTTCCAGCCATTAGGATTGCCCTCCAGAACATTGTGATTTGGACCTTTTTAGCTTAAGTGTTGATCTTTAGCCACTTCTGCCACCCCACCCCAAATTAATAGATCCCCACAAGCCTGCCTATTTGTCACCAACTACTTCTAAAGTTTCGAGTTCACATGCCAAGTTAAATTTCCCTGCGTGGTGGATCTCACCGCCTGGATGCTGTTGACCTTGGCGCTTTAATGGAATGGCACAGATGGAAGAAGAACGTTTTCCCAAGACAAGATAATGCCTGTAGTCTGTGTTCTTAAGTCTCAGTGGGAAATGGTTTTAGTAGTTATTCTTGGCCTCTCATTTGTCTATTGTGTCGGTAACCACCATGTGGTAAATGTGATGCCTGTGCAGGATTGATATTGTTCTACCAGCACCTTACTATGCAGTAAGCACTCCGTAAGCAATCTATACGTTTCTTTCCCCTCTGCCTCAGACACCAGTTGCACATCATTCCCCAGATTTATATCAGCATTCTCACTTCTACACCTTCCAGCAAAAATGCCTTCATGGACAAATCAGAATCGCACAAAACTAAAACGATATCCGAGCAACAGAGGCTACAATCAATAGTCGGGATAAATACAAAGTAAATTCAGAGTACAGGTATCCTATTCTTTTACCGTAAGCAAAACGTAGATTCTCAAAAGCAGCGTACAGCCAGGCTATATGGATCCTGCTATTCCACACGGGTGCAAACAAAGTGCAGAATCTGGTACTAAGAGTGCAGAGAGAGCCCCTTTCTCACTAAGTGTTGTTGGACAACTCCCCTATGTCATACCCTCCAACATTTCTCCGATGAAAATAGGGGTATCCTCATTCCATAATGACGATTTGGCTATTTATGCCCCACACATCTTGCTGGGTTGTCCCAGCCACTCTAGGCAGCTTCCAACATACATAAAAACATAAACATTGAAAGAACTTCCCTATACAGGATTGCCTTCAGACAGTCAAATGTACCCTTCAACATTTCTCCAATGAAAACAGGAACATCTTACTATACCCTCCAACATTTTCTCCATGAAAATTCTAAGGAAAAGTGGAACATTCTGGGATCAAATCAGAAACTGGGAGGACTTCTCTAAATCAGGGACATCCCTGGAAAGTAGGGGCACTTGGAGGGTCTGCTATATTGGAAATACAACAACAGGGATCATAAAAGGCTAATTCTGTTATTGGTGTCACTGATAGCAGACTCTGGCCAAAAGTTATAGTCATTGGGGAGTTTAATTGTCCTGAGAGAGAGAACGACCGTTGAGATCAGACAGTTGGAAGAGCTGGGGGGGGGGAATGCAGATCTGAAGGTGGTTTACCTCAGAATGTGTGACTGGATGTGTCTCCTTGCTGTCAACTAGGCCTGTAAATAATATTCTTCACAAGTTATGTATTATTCTTCAGTTTGTTATCAGTAAAGTATTATCAATTTCTTCTCTCTCTAGACTCCGTCTGCATTATTCTAGTCACTCTGCTAACACCTTAACTATATGTTGGCTGGGGCTGATGTGTGTTGCAGTCTAACAACAACCCTAATCTTCTTATAGGAATTGTGTATGTTTCCATTCTCTCTTTTTTTTATTGCCTTTGTCTTTTCCATATTTGTAACCTGCTTTTCCTGGTATTCAAGGATGCTCACCACAAAGCATACAGAAAGGGGCATGATTAAGGATGAGGGGAAAATTCACTCCATTCTGCATTTGAAAGTGAACTTATCTAATGTGCACCTTCCAAGACAATGTGAGAAAAATGCAGCCATTTTCTTCAAAATTCACAAATTCAAAATTTTGCTGTATTCTGGTTCTCACATTGTCTTGGAAAGTAATGCGTGCTAAAATGCATACGCTCTGGTAATGTGTCCAGAAAACTGCATATGCTCAGGAAAGTTACATGCAAAAATATATTATTTTAGGGGAATTTGATTTGCAAAAACTATGCATATTAGGAGAAACTGCATACAGAACATGCATTCTAGAATAAATTTGCACTAAAATGCAGTTGATTTTTTAAATGAATACTTAACCCCCCCCCAACTTATGTAAAAATGTGAAGAATTGAACTTAAAGATGGAAAAATGAGAAACCGAAATTTACAGATTCACCTAGCCAGTGCTTTTTTTTCTGGGGGCACGCAGGGGTACGCATACTCCTAAACATTTTGTGAATCTAATGGGAGAATAAACTATTTTAAAAAAATCAGTTACTTCTCTAGCATAGTGAATTGTCAGTTCCATTGCTACCGCCGATGGTGGCCTCATTTCCTGTCACAGTGTTTTCCGAGTCTCAGACGGAAGCGAGCATTTAATGTGTGAAGTAGGAGTTGGAATCTAACACAGTGATTGGTCAGTTTCGAGAAGATGTTAGTGCACACAACCTCATGCCAATGTGGAAGTTACTGTGAGCTGTCAGCTGTGTAATATGACGTAATGCATGTTCTTTGTACTTTTGTCCAATTACTGTATTTATTTTTCCCAATTTGAACTATAAAACGGTGGTTTTCTTGAGTCAAAATGAGAGTACCATTAACAATTTTTTTAAAAAGAAAAAAAGCACTGCACGTAGCCATCCCTGTTGGTTTCAATCGGTTTCTCAATGGGACTAAAATTTAACCAATCCTATGCATGTCTGGGATGCGGGTGGCACTGTGGGTTAAACCACAGAGCCTAGGGCTTGCCGATCAGAAGGTCGGCAGTTCGAATCCCAGTGACGGGGTGAGCTCCCGTTGCTCGGTCCCTGCTCCTGCCAACCTAGCAGTTCGAAAGCACTTCAAAGTGCAAGTAGATAAATAGGGACCGCTCCGGCAGGAAGGTAAACGGTGTTTCCGTGCGCTGCTCTGGTTCGCCAGAAGCGGCTTAGTCATGCTGGCCACATAACCTGGAAGCTGTACACCGGCTCCCTCGGCCAGTAAAACGAGATGAGTGCCGCAACCCCAGAGTCAGTCATGACTGGACCTAATGGTCAGGGCTCCCTTTACCCTTTACCTTTATGCATGTCTACTTTGAATTCAGTTCTGTGCTGTTCAGGTGGGCTTATTCCCGGTTAAGTGTGCTTAGGACTGCAGCCCGAGTCTGAATCCAACCTATTGTCCGGAAACCCAACTGAATCACAGTGCAGAAATCAGAGAAGCTGGGACAAAGTCTGCCAAAGCAGGAATGAAGGGGAAACAAGCTTGAGGCAAAGCCAGCAGGATGTGGTCCTCACACATCTACTTAGCTACAGCACACACACACACAGACACACACCTCTGATTTGGTGACCATCTTCCTAGTTTAGTACTGTAACACATCTGCCTTAGAGCAGTGATTTATTTCTATTTATAATAGAGACCTTTGCCAATAGGCTTGCGCATGACAGTTAAAGAAGCATCCTGTTTCTTTGAAAGGACACCTGCAGAGCTTCATCAGGGCAGAGAGGCTGCAAACATAAAAATGGAAAGGCAGTGGGAACAGAGTATAGCACATCACAGCATCTGTCTCAAGCTGGATGGTACAGAGCAGCAGGGGGCATGGGGAAAATAACAGCCGTCAATATTTAACTATGCTAGGAATCTGAAATTTAATGAATATTTAGTAGCACAGCCCATCTTTGATTCAGAAAGCATTAATGGAGCCTTGACTCTTAGCATCTGTTACTAGTGCTGATTAATCAAATCTCTGTTGTATGTTGCTTATGATGGAAATGTGAAGGGGGTGGGGAGAGAGGGAAGAAGCTCTGCACAGCAGCAAAATAATAAATTGTTATTTGTATATGCAAAACAGTTCAATTATTTAGTGCAATTAAAATAATATCTTGAAAATCACTTGAAAGGGAGGTGGCGCATCTTTATCAAGACCAAACTAGACTACATGAATAAACAAAGCAAATGGGTGAGCCATAAATTGCAGGCTAATAAAAACCACACAATGGAAAGGCAGAATCAGTTGCTCACATTTAAGGCTTATTGTTTTGTTTTGTGTTTTTTTGTGTGTTTTTTTGGAGTGGGGAGAGAAAGGGTAATAGACATAGGCCCATCATCTTAATTAAAAATATACATCTCTTAGGTTATGAAGGAAGGAACACTAATCTATATATTGCATTCCTTTATTTGTTCAATTTTTTAAAAAATTCCTGTATTAAATTGTACGTGACTGTTCCTGGAATCAAAGGACAGGGTGCCTTTGTGTAGCATCTAGATCAAGGGAAGTAATAGTGCCACTGTATTCTGCTCTGGTCAGACCTCACCTGGAGTACTGTGTCCAGTTCTGGGCACCACAGTTCAAGAAGGACACTGATAAACTGGAACGTGTCCAGAGGAGGGCAACCAAAATGTTCAAAGGCCTGGAAACGATGCCTTATGAGGAACGGCTAAGGGAGCTGGGCATGTTTAGCCTGGAGAAGAGGAGGTTAAGGGGTGATATGATAGCCATGTTCAAATATATAAAAGGATGTCACATAGAGGAGGGAGAAAGGTTGTTTTCTGCTGCTCCAGAGAAGCGGACACGGAGCAGTGGATCCAAACTACAAGAAAGAAGATTCCACCTAAACATTAGGAAGAACTTCCTGACAGTAAGAGCTGTTCGACAGTGGAATTTGCTGCCAAGGAGTGTGGTGGAGTCTCCTACTTTGGAGGTCTTTAAGCAGAGGCTTGACAACCATATGTCAGGAGTGCTCTGATGGTGTTTCCTGCTTGGCAGGGGGTTGGACTCGATGGCCCTTGTGGTCTCTTCCAACTCTATGATTCTATGATTCTGTGTTGTTGCTTCAGATCTAGAATACAGTGTTGGAAGAACAGCAATCCATGGGGCGAAGGGAGAACTAGGCATCAAATAAGAAGAGTCTGCCTCATCTCATCTACCCAGTGTCAGGGACTGGCAGGATACCGATGAGTGTGTACCAGGCAAGAGGGGCTGGAGTCTGACTCAGGAGAGGAGGGCAGTGGTCTTTGGGGACCTGTATCAGTCAGGAGGCAAGAAGCAGAGACAAGAGAAGCTTCAGAGCTGGAGGACGAGAAAGAAGAGGCAGGCCAGGCAAGTGAAGGGCATACCCTCCAACATTTCTCTGATGAAAACAGGGACGTCCCATTCAGGGACAACAAAAACAAGTCTTCTTTGGTAGGGCTTGCCCCCATGAAGAAATTGTTGAGACTGAAGGTCCTCACCTCCCCACAGTTGCCTAAGTCCCCTCCTCTCTAAGGTTCTCCCCAAGCAATCTGAGATTCTGTCTACATGACATTAATTTCCCTTCCACCCCCTTCACGCCTCTCCTGGTTCTGGGAGGTCGAAGGGGAGCTTGTCACAGCAGGCAGGGGAGGCATCCATGCTCCTTCACCAGACTCACCTCTGCCTTTTGGACTTCCTCATCTCACTCTCCTGCTTCTGCAGGGTCAGTAGGTCATGTGACTTGAGGACAGTTCTGAGGGGGCCAGATGGAGAAACCTAGAAAACCACATTTGGCCCTCAGGCCCGAGGTTCCCCAACCCATTTTAGAGGGCCATGGGTTCTCCACCTCTAATCTATAATCTAGACCCTGCCAAGGGAAATGCGTCGCTTGTTGTTCCATTCTACTGCCATACTGTGATTTGCCAACGCTGAATAGACAAACGAGGGTGAAAACAAGTTATGGTTGAAGGACTGAGCAAACTAGACAGTTCTTTTGCAGCTGACTTTTTTGCAGACATTTTTCTAATGTCAAAGTCCAGTTGTCCCAGCGCCTCTCTATAATATTGTTATTACCATTAGTGCTGAGCATACTTTTTCAATTTGCACATTGAAATTTGCCCTTTCAGGAAGGCAGAACCTTTTTGACAAATCAGTATGAAAGTTAATGCAGTCCCCCCCCCCCCGCCCAATCCCACAACACACAAACATCAAAAGGAAGCCAAGTTCAGGTGAAGTATGAATACCAGTATCTAACATATATCTGTAACTACCTTTAGGCTCATGCAGGCAATTAAGAAAAAATTTCTGTAACCTTCAGCTGGTGATCTGCTTTAATTTATGTGTTACTTTGATTGTATTTTAATTGTTGTCAACAGCTTCATACTTTTTATGAAATTGCAGTATACATTTTTAAAAAACAAACTCCTTGCACAGACAAAATTAACAAATTAAGGAACCTTCTCACTGACCTGCCAGGCCTGTTGTTGTTTTTAAATGTGTAGTGAAACACCTTTTAACAGAGAGAAGAGAATCCGAATATCTGATGTCCCACCTGTACTCTGAAGCAAAGCTTTTCCAGAAGTATCATACATTTGCTTCCCAAGTCAAGATAGGCAGATAACACTCACAGCCAGTCAAATTATTTTGGCAAGTGAGGCATAAAATCCCACAAGCATTTCTCCCTGGCAGCAAAAATATGATGATAATCAATTAAATAACTGGCAATTTGCTGCCCTTACATGACACCCAAAATCAGCTGCCGGAGGTGACCTCCCACTGCCTAATGATAGAGCTGGCCCTAAGCACAGTCCTACATTTATTCAGAAGCAAGTCCAGTTATAAGAAGGCTTCCTCCCTAATAAGTATATTTTACAATGTCAGACTTAGGTGAATGTATGTATAGTTGACCAACTGTTATAAAAGCTGCGGAAGGGGCAGAATCCCAACTATTCTGCTTGCCCCATAGCAACAGCCATCATTGTCTTTTTGCAGCTAGTACTCATGTAAGGCATAACATTTGTTATTCAGAAAATGAGCCTGGGGTGACTTCCGGAGGCGGCGCGAAGCAAGCAATGGCGGTCCTCTTTGCGCTGCGAAGAGGGGCTCCGCAGAAAAGGGTCGTTCGCTGCGGCAAAGCGACGACCCATTAAGAAAAACTACGAGCAGAGTGAGCTCGTGGCCGTGGGATCCGGCGGGCACCTAGAGCGACCCCCAAAACGAAGAAGGGACCCCGTAAGGGGCTCCGGAAGCGCGGAGGGGAAGCGGTGCTGTGGATTCATCGCTCTTTCTGCGGGAGTGAAGCCGCGCGGCTGTTGCGGATGAGCGCCGACCTTTCTTCCTTTTACATTGGATTACAAACCAACTACTCGTGAGTAAGATTTACTCAAAATTGGATTACAAATTTACGAATTTGGCTGAAAGCGGGAGGCGAGAAAAAGGAAGTCCGTCTCCCGAGGATGCTAGTGATCAAAAGCAAAGATTTGACAAGCTGGAAGCAGTGCGGAGAGATTTTAAAGTGAGACATCATACGTTCGGAAAAGTCGGAAACTGAAGCAGGCAAGTTACCTTTATTTCCTTGCTATTTTCTGTACCTTATCTGGGGACTTTCTCCTCTGCCGGACTTTTTTAAATTTTAAAGACTTTAAAACCCCCAGTCCCGGACTTGCAGTGGGACAAAAGGCTACTTTGCGGATATACTTATAAATTTGAAATGGACACTTAGAGGCATTACTGTTGGATACAATTAAACAACTGTACTTTTGCACCTTTTAAGAAGCTTATGGCAACATTGTGAGAGCTCTGCTAGAGGGAAAAGGTCTTTTCCAAGGATCAGCGTTAATTTACTTAACTTAAGGAACTTTAATGGCGTCTGAAACTTTGTTTCTTCTTCCCTGAATTGCAACTTACTCCCTCTAGTGGAACTTGGGACTTACAATTTCCTGAGAACTAACTTTGCTTTGTCTTTCTGTGGTTGGATTGTTTACGCTTGTGCCTGCCTTTCTCATGAAACTTTTGACAGCCTGACCTTGAATCCAAAGACAGGTGTGGAATGAGCGATAAAGTAAAAACAAGAGCTGCGTCGAAGGCAGGGAAAGGCAAACTGACACAAACAACCCTGTTTTCTCAGGGACGCAGATCTTCAGTCCCTGCTGTTTTACAGACTGCACCCTCGCCAACAACACTAGCTGAAGAAGCTGAACAACCAATAGGTGAGGATATGGCATCTGGAGGATCTAACACTCTTTTAGAGGAAATGTTACAACAATTCGCAATTTTGAACAAAAAAGTGGATGATCAAACTGCAAAAATTGACTTAGCCACATCTTCAATTACCAAACTTTCGGAACAGGTGGCTAAGCATTCACAGGATATTGGAAACTTAAACGACGTAACATCTGAAAATCGAAAATTGGCGGAGGCTGCGATTGGGAAAGCAGAGGCCGCAGCCAAAGGAGTGGAGGAATTGAAAGGAGAGGTAAGACCGCTCCACAAACATATCACAGACCAGCAGGCCTACCTGTCTTTGGTGGAACTGCGAAACAGGGAAAATAACCTGAGATTACGCTCTATCCCAGAGATTGAGAAAGAGGATTTGACCGGCTTTCTAACGGCAGAATTTTCCAAATTCTGGGGTATAAATCAAGACACAGATTTCAAAATAACGACTGCATTTAGATTGGGAAGAGTCGCTGGGAAGGACAGGCCTAGAGACTGTTTGATTATTTTAAGGACTAAACAGGAGAGAGACAAGCTACTTGATTTACACTTCAATAAAGCACTTGTGATCCAGGATAGAAGAGCACAAATTTACAAAGATATTCCCAAACAACTACTGGATCTAAGAGCCAACTACACTGACCTAACTGGACTTCTGAGAGGTAACGGAATACCTTACAGGTGGGAGTTTCCACAAGGCGTCTTATTTAAATACAAAGGAAAGAAGATAAAAATCAAAACGAAAGAGGATTGCCAGAAGTTCCTACACGATCACGGAGAAGACCTACAGAAAGGAGCAGCTATTTGGCCACCACCAGAGTCAGGGAAAGAGTTACCACCTTCGGACTCGGACAAAAAAGAAGACACCCCACAAGACTAACAACAGATTGATACAAGATGTCTCTGCAGCTGTATAGTTGGAACATTAATGGCGCGAATTCCCCAGAAAAACGCAAACGGATCTTCCATATCCTAAAGAAAGAGAACTTGGACATAATTTGTTTGCAAGAAACCCATGTGACAAGGGCTCACAGGAAGGTGTTAACAAATAAAAGATTAGGCCAAGAATTTATCTCATCAGATAGAGTCAAGAAGAGAGGCGTGGTGATTTACGCCAAAGAGACTCTTTCACCGAAATTTTTGTTTAAAGATGAACAAGGAAGAATCCTGGCTATTGAGATTTCGACCCAAGGAGAGAAAATTTTGATATTAGGAATTTATGCACCAAACGAGGGGAAATCAGAATTTTATAAGAAGCTGCATGAGACATTATTGGACTATCTGGACTATTCGAACATCATTATGATGGGAGACATGAATGGGGTTGTCTCTACCTTTATGGATAAGTCACAGAACCAGAATTTGACTAAAGATGGAAGACTACCAAAAACTTTCTTTGAACTAACTGACAATATGGATTTAATTGACTCATGGAGGACGAGAAACCCCCTCGGTAAAGAAGGAACTTTCTTTTCTGAGGCCCACCTGTCATGGACAAGGATCGACCAAATTTGGACAACTAGAGGGCTGGCACCTAAGACCACAAAAATAGAAATCTGCCCAAAGACTTGCTCCGACCATAACGCTTTGAAAATGGAAATGAGATTTACTACTGCCGACTCCTTCAGATGGAAAATGAATGACAACCTGCTAAGAGATCAAGAGATTGTAAAGAAGGCCCAAAAAGCTTTAAAGGATTATTTTGAAATCAACTTGAACACCTCGGTGGAAAAAAGAATAATCTGGGACGCGAGCAAAGCTGTTATGAGAGGGTTTCTGATACAACAGAATACGATTAAGAAAAAACTCTGGAATGGTAAAAAGGACAAGATATTGGAGAAGATAAGGGACGGCGAGAAAAAATTAAGATTAAACCCAAAATCCAAAGAGACCTTAAGAGAAATTAAATTCCACCAGTCACAATATGCGCAACTGATCAACCAAGAAGTGGAATGGAGAATTAAACAAATGAAACAAAGATCATTTGAATCGGCGAATAAATGTGGGAAACTGCTAGCTTGGCAGTTGAAAAAGAGACAAAAATTAAACTATGTTACCAATCTAGAAGTTGAAGGAAAGAACATCCAGAAACCGGGAGAAATTAGAAAGTGTTTCCAGAAATATTTTAAAAAATTGTATACACAAGGACCCGAGGATGTAACCGAGATAGAACAATTCTTGAAAGAAAATGGTCTTCCAGAAATATCTCAAGAGAAGAGATCAACCTTGAATTGTAAAATAACACAACAGGAAATCGAGGATGCCATTCAGAATATGCAGCTGGGCAAATCTCCAGGACCTGATGGACTTACCTCCAAGTATTATAGGACGCTAAAAGACTATTTGATACAACCACTAGAGGAGGTTTGTAACCAGATTATGGGGGGAGGGAAGGCACCAGATACGTGGAAAGAAGCATTCATCACATTGATACCCAAAGTGGAAACTGAAAAAACTCAACTTAAGAACTACCGTCCCATCTCACTCCTAAATGTGGATTACAAAATATTTGCGGATATTTTGGCCAACAGATTTAAAAAAGTATTAAATGAGATAATCCATAAAGACCAGGCCGGCTTTCTCCCAGGTAGACATTTGTTTGACAATACCAGGAACATTATTGATATCTTGGAACTTTTACAAACAAATATTAACACCAAAGCAGTATTGATCTTTATAGATGCGGAGAAGGCCTTTGACAACATTTCCTGGAAATTTATGAAGAAAAATTTGGAAGGGATGGGAGTGGGAAGGGGGTTTGAGAATGGAATAGAAGCAATCTATTCAGAACAAAAAGCTAAGTTGATAGTGAACAATGTGGTGACAGAAGAATTTCATATTGAGAAAGGAACACGACAGGGGTGCCCCCTATCCCCTTTATTGTTTATTTCAGTCCTGGAGGTTTTGCTGAACATGATAAGGGAGGATCGGCAGGTACAAGGAATATGGGTCGGAGCGAAACAATATAAACTGAAAGCATTTGCAGATGACCTGGTTTTAACACTACAGGAGCCAGAAGCCAGTACAAAAAGAGTTTTAGAACTGATCCAGAAATTTGGTTGGGTGGCGGGTTTTAAGTTGAACAAGCAAAAAACTAAAGTCTTAGGGAAAAACTTGACGGCCATGGAAACAGAAGGGTTTCAGAAAGAGACAGAACTAAATATTGTTAAGAAAGTGAAATACCTGGGGGTCAATCTGTCTTCTAAGAATTTGAATCTATTTAAAGATAATTATGAGAAATGTTGGTTAGAAGTTAAAAAAGATTTAGAAATTTGGTCAAGACTGAAATTATCCTTGTTAGGCCGAATTGCAGCTATAAAGATGAACGTTTTGCCAAAGATGTTGTTTCTGTTTCAAGCCTTGCAGATTGTGGACAGAGTGGAATGTTTTGGAAAGTGGCAGAAGGACATTTCTAGGTTTGTCTGGCAGGGCAAAAAGCCCCGAATAAAGTTTAAGATATTAACTGATGCAAAAGAGAGAGGGGGGTTTGCCCTGCCGGACCTAAGGTTATACTATGAAGCGGCAGCCTTCTGCTGGATGAAAGATTGGATTCTATTAGAAAACACTGATGTCCTAGATCTGGAAGGCTTTAACAATTCGTCAGGTTGGCATGCGTATTTGTGGTATGACAAGGGTAAATCATATGGAATGTTTAAAAACCATATTGTCAGAAAAGCAATATATATGGTCTGGAAAAAATACAAAGACTTATTGGAAAGTAAAACTCCGAGGTGGATCTCACCAATAGAGGCCAAAGCTCGGAAAACAACCAATATGGAGGCTTATTGGCCGAAATATTGGGAAATAATAGAAAATATTGAAGGTAACTGGAGATTGCAGAGCTTTGAAAAACTAAAGGATAAGGTGCAAAATTGGCTGCATTATGCCCAAATTAACGAGGTTTTTAAGTTAGACAAAAAAACAGGTTTCCAGGTGGAAAAATCGAAACTTGAGACAGAGTTGCTTGAACCAAAGACCAAGTTATTATCCAGAATGTATAACTTGCTGCTTAAATGGAACACTCAAGATGAGACAGTTAAATCAGCAATGATAAAATGGGCTCAGGACATTGGTTATAATATTATGTCTGATGACTGGGAAAGGTTATGGACCACCGGTATGAAGTTTACTGCATGTAATGCTTTGAAAGAAAACATTATGAAAATGGTATACAGGTGGTACATGACCCCGGTTAAGTTAGCTAAGATTTACCATCTGTCCGATAACAAATGTTGGAAATGCAAGGAAGCTGAGGGAACATTCTTTCACCTCTGGTGGACCTGCCCAAGACTGAAGGCCTTCTGGGAAATGATTTACAATGAGTTAAAAAAGGTGTTTAAGTACACTTTTCCCAAGAAACCAGAGGCCTTCCTTCTGGGCATTGTCGGCCAGAAGGTGTCTAAAAAGGATAGAACCTTTTTTATGTACGCTACAACAGCAGCAAGAATTCTTATCGCTAAGCATTGGAAGACCCAAGATTTGCCCACACTGGAGGACTGGCACACGCAACTGATGAACTACATGGAATTAGCCGAGATGACTGCAAGGATCCGAGACTTGGGAGAAGAAGCAATGGAGGAGGACTGGAAAAAATTTAAAGACTATTTGCAAAAGTATTATAAGTTATATGAAACATAAGATGTCGTGTGATTGGGAATCTAGCCCCAGTAACAAAACTTAATTATTTATGAAATTTGATAAGATTTACGAAAGAACCAAGGTTTAAATGGGTAAAAACGATATTATGGTATATTGCTTAGAGTATATGTTGATCAAGAGATTTAAACTTAAATTGTAATTGAAAATAGAAAGAAACACACGAAATAAGGATATAATTTGCTGATAAATTTATTGTCAAGAAATGCATTCTGCGAGGGATGGGGGAAGTCCAATGGAAATTTGAAATGAGTTATCGAAATGGTCGTGTTTTTCTTTTTCCTTTTTTTTCTTGTCTTTTTTTCTTTTTATCTCTTTGTTATTTCTGCAAAAAATGTAATAAAAATTATTATAAAAAAAAAAAGAAAATGAGCCTGGGGTGAGTGTGGGGAGGAAAGAATAGTAAGAAGGTATTGTTTCAGATTCTTATTATGTAGATTGGTTTCATGAGCAGACAGAATTAACACCAAACCACAGCTGTCGGGGCTGAAATTACAGATCAATCTATATTATGAAAACTTTGAAAATCTGCCAAAGGAGAAAATTATATGATTGAAGAACTGCTTTTGTCGAAGGCAAGTTAAATATATCAGATAAATGTGTTTGGGGGTTTTGTTGTCATTGTTGGTTGGAAACTTCGATCAATATGTTTATTCTGATGTAGTGCAGCAAGGAGAATTTTACACATCTTTTAAACTCTTTACTAAGAATGAAGAATAAAGTTCACAAAATCATTAGTCCTTTTATAGCCCAAGCCCCAAACAACTCTTGCTGAGACGTACACGTTTGTTGTAATTTCCCTTGAACATTTCTCATATCTAGTGTTTTGTTTTGTTTTTAATTTCTCTGGCCATCTGTGGGGGGGGGGGGGAAGAATACAATAATATCTTAGCCCCAGGGGAAAATGTTGGGGAAATGTCTTGGAAATAAATTGAAGTACTGGATACATGCTGATGTTTATCAGGAAGCTAAGCAATTCTTTAAGAAATTTACTTAGGGGTTGTCAGCACTTTGCATCTGAATAATTATTTTGAAGGAAGACCTCTGTTCTGCAACTTTACTTCTTGTTAATGTGTCATATCCAGTGACAAAATTGCAGCGCGAAGAATGGTTAGAAATGGTTTGCATTTGCTGAGTTTGTTAGCAGCATATGTCTGCCTATCACAATATAGGATATGTTGTTGTCCTGATATCTTAGAAACAGGCCATTGCACCACTAAAGGATAGCATCTACTCAAAAGCAAGTACCATTGCATTCAGCTTCTTCTGAGGAAACTGGGTGTATAGGATTGCAACCTAAAAGCCTATGGCCCTTTTCATACACAGCACCTGTGATACAGGAATTGCTTCGTTATGGTGCTATCACATGCCACTGGGAAGCATGCACCTGGGGACCATTCATGGAGGCCTTTCTTATCTAGTTAGCACCTCCGTGACAATGGGTAAACTAAGCACATGGCTTAGTTTGTGAGTCTGCTGTTTACAGCTTTTGCCCAGACTGAATCTCAGATAGCAGAAGTGAGCCAAGACAGAAAAATTTGCTTACAGCTATGCAGCACAGCAAGGTAAGGTGGGAGTAGGTTTCAGTCCGCTCTCTATGCTCTTATTTTTAAGATCAAATAGGCCCACCAAATCTCACTTTATTTGGGACCTAGGTTTAAAATACATACACATCTCTTTTGCCCCCAAAGACTGGCGCAGCTGGCCTTCATGCAACTGGTGACCACTCCTCAGTAGCATGAGAGAAGAGAAGAAGAAGAAGAGTTTGGATTTGATATCCCACTTCATCACTACCCGAAGGAGTCTCAAAGCAGCTAACATTCTCCTTTCCCTTCCTCCCCCACAACAAACACTCTGTGAGGTGAGTGGGGCTGAGAGACTACAGAGAAGTGTGACTAGCCCAAGGTCACCCAGCAGCTGCATGTGGAGGAGCGGGGAAGCAAACCTGGTTCACCAGATTGCGAGTCTACCGCTCTTAACCACTACACCACCCACACTGGCTCCCAAGAGAGCACGATGGAGAAGCAACTCTCTTACCAGTGTGTGTGTGTGTGTTTGTGTGGTGATGCTAGCTATGCAAACCAAGTACAGTGGTGCCTCGCAAGACGAAAAGAATCCGTTCTGTGATTCTCTAGCGGTTTTTTCATCTTGCGAAGCAAGCCCATTGACGGATTAGCGGATTAGCGCTATTAGCGGCTTTTAGCGGCTTATCGGATCAGCTGATAAGCAGCTTAGCGGCTTAGAAAAGGGGGGAAAGGAAAAAACCCCCGCAGGAACTCGCAAGACATTTTCGTCTTGCGAAGCAAGCCCATAGGAGATTCGTTTTGCGAAGCACCTCCAAAATGGAAAACTCTTTCGTCTAGCGAGTTTTCCGTCTTGCGAGGCATTCGTCTTGCGAGGCACCACTGTAGACTGAAGAGTGGGAATCCTGAAGAAAAAGACACTTGAAAGAACGTATACAAATCCATGCTGTTAGAATTACATGTGGTTCTGGGGGCATTAAAACCCCCCACATCAAATACATTAAACCAGTAAATCAAGAATTGGGAACTATTTGCTCAACAGATGTCAGACTTCAACATCTCAGTTCCAACCAGCATGGCCAATAGTCAGGGATGATGGAAGTTGTCGTTCAACATCTGGAAGGCTGAAGGCATGCAGAAGATTAATCAACTCCATACCCCTAATTATGGTGGATCTCAAAGCTTTACAGCTTGGTCCCATGTTCTCTCAGAAGTAAATATCATTGAGTTTATTTTTTTTATATATAAATTTTTTATTGGTTTTACAAAAATTTTTAAACAATACAAACATATAAAAAGACATACAAACATGTATAATTTCATAACCTTTCTTTCATAAGCCTCACTTCTCAGACTCCCCCATACCTCCCCTTCCTGCATCCCAATGTCCAAAATTATTTCAGCAACTTCTAGATAATTTTATCAAACATATGTCTTCCTAATCTTTCCTTCAACTTAATCTTATATCGCTGTAATCTCCTTTCTCAAAACCTCGGCATTTTAGCATTCATCAACTTTGTAATGGTTCTTAAGGTAGATTTTAAATTTCTTCCAGTCTTCTTCCGCCGTCTCTTTCCCCTGGTCACGGATTCTGCCAGTCATCTCAGCCAGTGTCATATAGTCCATCACTTTCATCTGCCATTCTTCCAGAGTGGGTAGATCTAAATATCATTGAGTTTAGTAGAGCCTACTCCCAAGTAAGGGTGCATAGGATAGCAGTAAAATCATTGCAATATGTGTTGCTGTTATTGTATACATGCTTTTTTCTGCAAGCTTTTCCAGCTAGCTGTTCATTTTTGTTTTCAAACCTATACGATCCCCCCTGCTATTCCCAGCAAACGATATTCAGAGGAATACTGTGTTTGACACTGTAGGTAGAACACACCCATTATAGCTAGTATCCATTGGTAGCACTAACTTTCATTTGTCTCATCTTCTTTTAAAGCTGTTGATTGCCATCACTAGTCCTTGTGAGAGCCAATTCTTTAGTTTATGGCCATGTTGCGTGATGAAATACTTTTTGTCTGTCCTGAATCTCAGGATAGAAGAATTTATCAATTTTTGTTTCACTCCAGTTCTCCACATTTCCAGATCCGTAAGTGGTTGTTTTTTTAAGTCTTAATGAGAACTCATCAGTATTTTAGTGTGAATTTTTCCCAATTTACAAATTTCTGCATGCAATTTTGACTAACACACACACATTTTTGCAAACCAACTTTCCATAATATGCATTTTGTATGCTATTTTCATTCATGTGTGTATGTGTGGTTTTGTACACATGACTTAGCTGGAGAACCGCATTGCAAAATTCAGAGAAGTGCAAAATTCAAAAGTTGGCTGGGTTTTGACTCACATATTGTCTTGGAGAGTTTCAATTAGTTAGGTTTACCTTTAAATATTAACTCAGCCACAATCCCTTCTGTTCCCTACCTGAATCTGACTTCATTCAAAGAAAGTACTCAGTGTGGCTTACTTAGGAATAAACTTGCTTCAGTTGATCAATCACTGAGGGCAAATGATAATTGGTGAGGCTGAGAATAAGCACACATTTTAAAAGGTTATTCTGGTCCTAACAGTATCCTGTAAAAGGAAAGAGACCATGATTAAATGAGGCCTTTTCTTTCGCGGCTTCTGCTTATTGAATTGTACCTTGTTTTCCAATTGTTTCAATATTTATACTGAGATATTAATATGCAAATGTTTTGAATTAGAATTGATTACTAATTAGTTGCAAGATGATTAATCACCTAAAAGGTCTTTAATCAATTGATGGCCCTGTCTTAATACAAAACCCTAAATTTGGTGGAAAAAAAACTTTTTTTCTCTAGAGAAGAATGTAGCAATCAGCTGAAGGTGTATAAAAATTAGACAAAGCTACTATTTAATAAAACAAGAGAAATGTCAAAATATAACCCTCAGTTGCTCATTAGAGGAGATGCCATAACCTGTGGCTGACATATTGCAATCTAGAACAGGTGGCTTCTCTCGCTTGCAACTTAATATTGCATGCAGTGCCGTGTGCCATAAAACTACAGTTCATTATATAGAAAATGTGACAGTTTCTTTCCCCTAAGGAAGACCTAAGATTATTCAAATCTACAGTGTGAAATACCAAGGCCTGTCAACCAAAGTGCACAGAAAAGAAGCTCATTTAGCAGCAAGGTTGGTGACATATAAAAATAGCCAGTGGCTAAACTAGAATCAGGATGTCATTAAATAAAAAATAGCCCCAAACATCCCCCCCATTGCACATATTTCAAAGTCTTAACCTCTTGCAAATCACCAACTTCAGTGCAATTGTTCTTGGATATTAGATTATGCTCTGACCCATGTAGAGCAGCTTGACTTCTGTAGAACACTGAATGTAATCCAAAATAATAATAATATGCAAAATATATGACTCCAGCTGCGTACGTTACTTGGAGCTTTGATTTTTAATAACTTATGTCCTAGTCAGTGGCCTTTTTAGTGGTGACTCCTCATTTGTAGAATGCATTCCCTCCATCACTAGTAACTTTCAAAATATATTTGAAAAAAATTCCTGTTTTCTGTGTTTGGTGGCTGAAGAATACTACTCCCAGCAACAGCAAGATCATGGATGGAACTATGTTTTTAATTGTAATTGTTTTTCTGTTGTTTTTAGCTATAACTGCTTTTAGATGCTTTTAAACGATAATTTTTTTAAGAATATTTTGTTACATTTTTAGAATGTTTCTGCTTTGTTTTTAAATTGTGAATTTGTTTGCTGCCCTGGGCTCCTTGGGGAAGGAAGAGCAGGGTATAAATTCAGTAAATAAATAATATTGCTCTCAACTGGACTTAATCGCAATTAAGTTCAGATGGAGTGAGGGCAGGATGTAATTTAAAAATAAATAAATGGCAAAAGCAATGTAATTTAAAAATAAATAAATGGCAAAAGCAAAAAAAGTAAGTACTATGTGATGCACATTGGAGCAAAACCTGTTAACTTAGCATGTTAACCATCTCTCTTTTTGAATTGCTGTGGCAAAAATCACCAAAACCATTCAAGAAGCCATTTCCTTGTAAGGCGTTTCCATGTATGACAATGCTCAGGTCAAAAGTAGTGTTTTCAGTGTAGTGTATATTTCTACACTTCTCATTCAACTTCCCCTTCTGTTTTTGAAAATTGGACTTGCCTCCCATTTTTCTACTTGATTGGGATAGTCTTCAAACACAAAGAACTTCCTTCCTTTTTTTCTCCTTTAGTTGTGCCCTTATTATACACAGCCATGTTAGACCCACAAATTTGAACATTTATAGAATAGCAGAAAGTTGTGTGTGTTTTTGGGTCAGCTGGAGCTGGAGAAAATTTACTTTGGCAAATGTTGTGTTGTGTACTTTGGTGTTGAAAGTAACCTTTGACTCACTAAAAATGACTTAAAGTAGGATGGCTGCATCTCAGCCAACGTTTTCTGCAACTCTCAACATATTTTCTTGGAAATAAGTAGAACTGTGAAATATCCCTGGTGCCTTATCATTTGGGTAGTGAAAGAAAAAAAGGAAGAAAGAAAATGAGTTGTTGGAACTTAATAATCTGTGATAAAATTTGATGTTAATTCCTTTTTTAAAAAAAGTATTTGAAACTAAGTTTGCAATGTAGAACTTTATCGTCTTCTCTCTCGCTTCACTGGGGGTTTAAAAGGCACAACACACATCTCTAGGCTGAACCTTGACACCAGAGACAGCCCAAGATGTTTCGATGCTTGAGGCAGAAAATCCAAATGGAGCCCCTCACAGTGGTAAAAATACAAACCTAAATAATTGACAAATTTGCTATCCTTTAATGGCATGTCAAAATCTGCCACCTGAGGCAGACTGCCTCACTCTGCCTCCTGGTAGAACAGACTCTTTCAGACAACCCTCTGTGAAACAGAAGTACAAGTTGAGTCGATTCCAGCTCAACTTTCTTTCACGTAGCAGAAGAATCCAAAGTCTTTTCTCCCATCCAGTCCAGGAATTTAGACTAGAGTTCCTGTAGTCTGGTTTCACGATTGGTGGATCATTCTGAGAGGAAGGACTCGATGCAGCATTTAATGGAGAGCATGTGCGCATTGCAACATTCCAGTCTAATGTGAATGACTGAGAGCTTCGTAATGATGTGCAATTATTCCTGCACCCAGCAAATCCTTTATTCTAACTCCTTCTGACAATTAAGCTCAGGCATGCTATTTAAATGCTGGTTGTTGTTGTTGAGGAAGAAGCCATTTCATTTTTCAGGATTTTCAGCGAGACTATGAAATACCCTTTCCCTTAGCTTGGAGCTAAATATTGATTTATTATACAGCTGCCAAGGTCTTCTCATCATCTTTTTTTGCCCATTTGTGTATAAATGGCTGTCATACGCACACAGAAGTAGTTGCTTAGCTGCCCTTCTTCCACCTCTGCCCTTCAGTGGTCAGTTCATTTTAAATTGGACCACAAAACATTTGCTGACCCAGGGCACATAAATTATACCATTACTTAATGAAGTGTTGCAGAATTCACTCAAATAGAGACAGTCTTTCTTGGGATTGTGATTCTTCCCTGTGATTAAAGTGTTTCAGATAGCAGCGTAGTTGAGGGTAGACAATATTAATTTACAGATGAGTCATTGTGTCCAACACCACTCTGAAATCTAATGAGCTGATTCAAATTCATTTAGATCACTGGGGGCAGGGAGGGAGACACAAATTAAACAAAAAAAAATGTGGCAGGAATGCAGGGCAGAGGGGCTGCTTCCTTGTCATCCACAGCAGTCAGGTTTTGGTCTACACTTAATGTTTGTTCAGACAAGCACAGAGGGGTTCTGCCCCAGAAGTCAACTGAATTCAATGGGATTGATATGAAAGCTTATCGAATTGATTCTTTTTCTTTTTAGAAAAGTGAGTTGAGAGGTAGGATTATGCTGATGAAATTGTCAAAAGCCAATACAATGGTTGGGGGGGTTATAATATATGCCTGCAAGGATCGTAATATTATGCAGATAAATTGGGGTATCTTGGGAACTGAAGTAAAAGAAATAAAAGAGAATTTAGTCGCACACAGACCCACTTTTGACACTCAAGAGCACATTTGTGAGCTTAAAGAAGGTAGAGAGACATGTGCAAGCCCTGTCATGGCTGTATCATGATATTTTCAGAAAGTATTATTGGTTTCCAACATGAGTAATGGACCTTGAAGGCCTCCATTAGAGAAGGGGGTCCTGCTACTTCCTCTTCCACAAACAAGGTGAACATGAGCGCAACACCACTCTCCTACTTGCAGTTCCCAGCAACGGGTAATCAGAGGCCTACATATAGCCATCATGGCTTCTAGCCACCAAGAGACTTATCCTTCATGAATTTGTCTAAACCTCTTTGAAAGGCATTTGGGTTCATAGAATCATAGAATCATAGAGTTGGAAGAGACCACAAGGGCCATCGAGTCCAACCCCCTGCCAAGCAGGAAACACCATCAGAGCACTCCTGACATATGATTGTCAAGCCTCTGTTTAAAGACCTCCAAAGAAGGAGACTCCACCACACTCCTTGGCAGCAAATTCCACTGTCGAACAGCTCTTACTGTCAGGAAGTTCTTCCTAATGTTTAGGTGGAATCTTCTTTCTTGTAGTTTGGATCCATTGCTCCGTGTCCGCTTCTCTGGAGCAGCAGAAAACAACCTTTCTCGCTCCTCTATGTGACATCCTTTTATATATTTGAACATGGCTATCATATCACCCCTTAACCTCCTCTTCTCCAGGCTAAACATGCCCAGCTCCCTTAGCTGTTCCTCATAAGGCATTGTTTCCAGGCCTTTGACCATTTTGGTTGCCCTCCTCTGGACACGTTCCAGTTTGTCAGTGTCCTTCTTGAATTGTGGTCTTCAGTCCATTAGGGTGGTGGTCTTCAGTCCACTTCTGGTCCATGTCACGTATGTATGTATTCATGCCTAACTCTGTTCATTTCTGTGCTAAACACACACACACACACACACACACACACACACACACACACACACAAGTCTGCACAAGAATTCATATTGAAATATTCATTTATACGCAGTGGGTGTTAAGAAACGTAATAATAGCCCACTGGATCACGCCAATGGCTCATCTGCTCCAGCAATCTTCATCTCACAGATGTCTGTAGGAAACCCACAATGAACACAACAGCACTCTCCCTTTCCACTGTTTCAAGAAACTTGTATTCAGAAGAACTATTGCCTCTCACTGTGGAGGCAGTGCATAGCCCATGGCCCTGGTGGCTAGTAGCCACTGACGAGCTGGAAAATCTGTGATATCGCTCAGTCTATGTGGTATCAGGCTTCCACATGTAACTGCAACGGTATGCAATGAAGTTGTAGAGAAACAGTTTCAGCACTGCTTGGGCAACTTATGAACGAGAACCTAAATGCATCCTCCTCCTTTTCACCATAACTTCAAAATGTACCTCAGGTTACATATGCTTCAGGTTACATACGCTTCAGGTTACAGACTCCGCTAACCCAGAAATAGTGCTTCAGGTTAAGAACTTTGCTTCAGGATGACAACAGAAATCGTGCTCCAGTGGCATGGCGGCAGCAGGAGGCCCCATTAGCTAAAGTGGTGCTTCAGGTTAAGAACAGTTTCAGGTTAAGTATGGACCTCCGAAACGAATTAAGTACTTAACCTGAGGTACCACTGTACTAGCAAGTCTGCAACATAGGTATCTCAGTTTTGTCCTACAGAGTAATATTAGACCTTTCAATATTTTTCTTTGGTCACCAGCCTTTTGTATCTGTAAATATCAGACCTGCAAGAAAGTGGGTTCTGTGTGGAGGGAATGGCACTCTTCCCTCTCTAAAACCTGATGCCTAATAAATTCAGTAGGTGCCACTTGTGTGGATGGGTCCGGATTCCTTGGCCGTCATTTGTCACCAAGGAGCAGTTTCGGGGCATTCCACAGTTGTATGCCAGCGTTTATTTCAGGCCTTATCGTCAGCGAACATTTCATGCTAAAATAAATTAATTCCCTGCATCTGTCATTATGTGAACAATGCAAAAGCACTCGTTACAGAAGGCCATTACTCAGTACATTAGGCACCAATATGACAGCTTTGTTCATCTCATACTTCCATGCAACAATAAGTAACCTCTCACCAGTCCAAGTATTGTTTATTGGTCTCCCCACCCCAACTCCTGGCCCAAACTGTGTCAAAATTAATTTTACGAAGGCAAGGCATGGGTGCAATGTTCTCTTTTGTGAAATCTGTTATCTGTGCTAGCCTGTAAGCAGAAGTTAACATCACAGTTTAAAAGTTGGTATTCCCATTTATTTATTTGCTTATCTGAACAATAATACATTTCCCTTCCAAATTTCCAGGTTGGTGCCCTATTAATTTCTGCCTGTTCAGAGAAGCTCTGAACACTACTCAGAAAGAGGGGGTAGAATTCTCGACTGTACCGATTCTGATGGCAAATATAAAAATGTCTTTTTTATATGAGATGTTACAGAGAGGACTATGTTAAAGCTTTCTCTCTGATATACTTGGGGATATGCCCTTTTAAAAAAAATGGGGGTGTCAACCACTTTTAACCTAGATGCAGTGGCACAGTACATAATTTCACTATCACTGCCTACCATCAGATCTTCATAATGTGGAGCTGGGAAGCCTCCATTGCTGTTTCCCTGTCTTCTTGTGGTTCTGCCTCTCAGATTCACTGCCATTATCCTGTGCTACTCTCTTAGTCCTATTTTCCCCCTCTTTCAGCTGCGTTTTCTCCATACACATCCTGCTTTATAACCCTCTTCTATACCTGAAGTACTTCTGGGAAGGAATCATGGCTGTTTAGACGTCTTCTGTCGAGACTCAATCAACAGAGATAATTAGGTGGTGATTAACGATGGCTACTGCCTATCATATTATTTCTGAGGAACAGAGACAATGGGGTTAATATCCAATACTGTGGAAGGACTGCTCTTCTGCCGTGGAACTCAGAAATCTTCAAAGAACCCAGAGAGATGCCTGGACTTGAAGACTGGAAAAATCATGTAGCAGAAGGAGGAACAGCTACAATAGATGCCACCCTGGAGTGAACATCTGAATATTTTTGAAAAACTATTGGAAGCCCCTTTTTACTTATTTATTTCTCTTTCTTTTAAAAATTCCTTTATCATTTTCTTATTCCTTTAACATTATTTATCTCTGTTATCTTTTCCTCTTTTTTTGCTTTGTTCTTCCTTCTGCTTTGCTCTGTTCTTTTGTATATTTTGTCGTCCTCTGCTCAGGGTTAATGAGGGGTTTGCTTGCAGATGAAGGTGATGGATGGTTGGTGGAGGACGCTGTGTGAGAGGCAAGCAAGACCTCCCAGGGTGAGAAGTTGGGAGAAGAAATCAAAGCTCCTGTGTAGGAGCTGGGAGGGTTCATCTCTTTCTGTGTAACGCAACTTAAGGTCTATCTATGAGAGAGGACTTTGCATTCTTCTTTTTCTCCTTGTGTTTTTCTTTTGTTTAGATTAGGTTTATTTACCGTAATGTGCTAGGAAAGGTCTTAATAAAATCTTAGTGGGGGGAAACAACCTTCTTCTACACCTGCATACATTTGAAACCCTAAAAAAGCCATGTTGAGAATTTTGAGAGACTGTTGAGAGCATTTCTCATGTAATGGATGCCATGCTGGGGTGGGTGGGTGGTATGACATTGCTCAAAATGGGTGCCATGGAGCTTGGCAAAAGATTAAAATGGATCTCATGGGAGGATGTGGCGCAAAATGACTGCTACATCTTAAAAATGAGACGGGACCACAATGGGGTGTGGGCATGCTTCCCCAAAGACCCATCAATGGAATAAAGGCATCTGCACAAGCCATTGCTGAGAACCTCGTCCACAAAGAGAAGCTCTTTGCACTTCTTTGTTCAAAACAGAAGGGAGGGAGAATGTTCCATCCTGGCATCCAGTGCTATGTGGGCATGTCTGAAGGATTATGTTGAATGTAGAAGAGACCAAGTTAGTGCAAGCAGGAATTGAGCAAGAAGAGCAAATAGTCTCTCATGCATTTGTGGATTTTTGATGGCATATAGGCTGAGACTTTTTTAGTTGTAATAAAAAAAATTAAGGTCTTATATATATAATAAATGTTCATAAATGTACCAACCAAGCATGTACATAGATATGTGAACCACATGTCTGGAGCAGCACAGGAAGACCGCCCTGAAACCATTTTGACTCCCAAACTGACCAAATGTTTTCTCTGCAAGGAGGGAGGGGGTGAGGGAACCTTCCCATTGTCTCAGGAATTGGGTAATCACCATCTGAAAGGAATGGCCATACTACCAGGAAAGGCAATCAGATAAGGCACTATCAGATAACCTGCATAGCTGTCAACTTTCAGATTTGAAAATAAGGGATCAGCAGCCTCACCTGTCCCGGGGACAGTCTACGGGATATCTAACAATCCGGGATAGCAGTGGGAAGCAGCGGGAAACGGCACTGGAATAAGGGAATTTCCCACAAAAAAAGGGAAGGTTGACAGCTATGGATATCCTGGCAGACAGGAAAAACAACAACATTCAAATTTCTGTTGTAGACCGCCTTTTCTATGATGTAGGTATGATGTTTGTGGGGGGTGGTCTTGGGTTTACACCCCTTCTGTGATATATGTATGATGTATGGAGGGGTGGTCTTGAGCTCCAGGGAAGGCAATTTAAAATGTCTATATAAGGGCAGGCACACCTTTGTTCTGGGTCGTCCTCCTCTCTCCTGTGTGTGAGGGGAGCACCCTGTTGCAACAGCTTTAATAAAGAGGAACGGCTAAGGGAGCTGGGCATGTTTAGCCTGGAGAAGAGGAGGTTAAGGGGTGATATGATAGCCATGTTCAAATATATAAAAGGATGTCACATGGAGGAGGGAGAAAGATTGTTTTCTGCTGCTCCGGAGAAGCGGACACGGAGCAATGGATCCAAACTACAAGAAAGAAGATTCCACCTAAACATTAGGAAGAACTTCCTGACAGTGAGAGCTGTTCGACAGTGGAATTTGCTGCCAAGGAGTGTGGTGGAGTCTCCTACTTTGGAGGTCTTTAAGCAGAGGCTTGACAACCATATGTCAGGAGTGCTCTGATGGTGTTTCCTGCTTGGCAGGGGGTTGGACTCGATGGCCCTTGTGGTCTCTTCCAACTCTATGATTCTATTCTATGATTCTAAGATCAGGCTTACTAGCTGCTTTGCTTCTCAATATTCTCTGGTTGGCCTCTGCTATTTTCTCCTACTGATGGAGAACCTACAAAGGATTCTATAAAGGGCTCTTGTATACCCCATAAGGGAATAAGGGCAGATAAGCTGTAAGAGGCACCACATAGGTGGTTCCTGCAGAGAGAGAAATACGAGCTGCAGTGACTGTGGGTGCTGAATTAAGGGGTGAGAAATTAAGATTTGGAGAGAGACTATATCATCACACATGATCTACTTGCCCCTCAAATGTTGCCTTCTTCAAAGTGGACCACCTGTCAGGCATGGCTGGTGGATTTCCTTCAGATCTCCCAAAATATGGTGTCCAGATCTCTGAGCTGGTCATCTCCATTAATCAAGGAACTCCACGGAAATGGCTGGTAGGGCAGCTGCCTGTTACATTGCTGTTATTCTGCTGGTGGGGTGGTAGGGCCAATTTCCCCCTCCCTTGTCTAGGAGCTCCGCACTGAAGTGCAAAGACCAAGAAACAAAACAACAACAACAACAAAGTGTCTGTGTTCCAGGTGAAATTCAGCTGCTCAGCCCAGGCAGATCAAGACAGTTAATCTGGCCAGTCTCTCTTGTATTGATACTGTCAGCTTTGTAGTTGCAAAATTATGAGCCTGCCAGGTAAAAATTACGAGCTAGGCTTTAGCATTCAAGCCATTTGAAAACATAAATCTCTGAGGTCTTTCTATAGTCAATCCCTCCCCACCACCCAGTTGTTGTTTTGTAATATCCATTACCATGAAAGCAGTAGTGGCTCCCCCTTGTGGGCAAGCGAGAGCGTGCTGGGCTGCTTTTAAAACTGTACAAAAGAAAACTTTGTGTGTGTGTGTGTGCGATTACTGTTTGACTCAACAGTGCAATACCATGGTATGGAAAGCTGCTTTTGCAGGAATTCCCTCTTTGGTTGTCACCAAAGACATCAGAGTCACCTCTTCGTCTGCATTTCATCCCTGTCCCTGTCTCTTTCCAGCCTGACACTAAGTATATGTTTCTTTGGAAGTTAAATCCTACTGTGCTCAATTGGACACTTCTCTGCATGCTTAGGCTGCAATTCCTAATTTCAGATTTTGCCAAGAATATGCCCCATTGCACACAGTGAGTAACCACGCATAGGACTGCAGTGTTAGAATTTTGGTCCTAAATGCATAACATTTAAACAGCTGCCCTCTTTAACTCTGGGCAAGGGAGAAGGGGAAAATATTCCTCCTGTTTTTAATTGTGTAAGACCCTTCCTAGTGTGAAATATCATAAATGCCCTTGTTCACATTTTACAACGGCAGTTGATAAACTACGTCAAAGCTTTATGAACTTTTCATATTCATGACACTTTTTAGACGTGCATCATTTCACAACACAGTAATTCAGTTTTACTAGCAAACTAACCCCTTTCCAGCCCCGGGAGGAGCGCAGGGAGCGTTTGTGTGACACATCTACACACTGCAGACAACACACTAATGTGTTTCGACACACAATTTGGAAATCTCTGAAGTACATGATCCTAATCAAGACATGATGTTTCAGCCTTAGCTCTCCTGTCTGCCATATGGGGATGAAAAGGTTGGCCAAGGGTTGTTGATTTAGACAATAATAGGAACACAGGAAGCTGCCTTATGCCAGAGTTGGTTCCCTGGTCCATCTGACTCAGCTTTGACTACACTGATTGGCAGCAGAATGCCAGGATTTCATTCAGAAGTCCTAGTCCAAATTGGAGATGGCTAGGACCCAAACTGGTAGCTTTCGCAGGCGCTACTACCGACATCTCAGTAGGCATTAGGGGAACAATTTGCATTTCAAGGCCACGCTCTATCATATTCAAACTTTCTGATATAATACTTGAAGGGAAACACAGTCTCAGAAGAGAGCCCACCCCATAAACTGTTAACAATATTATCTAGATGCAGAATGCTTATTCAGACAACCCTAGATATGTCTACTCAACAGTATGTCCCCTTGTATTCAGTAGGACTCACTCCTAGCAAAATTGCTATAGGATTGTGTAGCCTAAGTCTATTAGATGTAGAAGCATTTTAAAACTTTTTAGTCTCCTTGTTTTTACAGATGTATTTGAAACTCTAAACGCGAAAAAAACCCCAAAACCTGCCTGTGGCTTTTCTGTTTAGCATGGGTTTTCTTGCCTGTCCTGTTTCCTTTATCTAGATCTTCAATCACTCTGAAATATCCTGGATTCCCTCTAAGGGCTATACCAATGCCCCTCAAATCTCCCAGTCTTGTTTTCAAAGAAACATGCCTAAGGGTTTCTAAGTGATTTTTCACACACTCTGGCTTAACATCTGAGTTATGTCTCTCTCCCCCCCCCCCATTTCTTTTCTTTTCTTTCTTTCTTTTTTTTAAAAAAATATGCCCTTTGTTTGTGCTTTTCTTCTTCACTCCCAGTCTGATACTCAGAGCGAAAGAAAACAAGGTTTTCAAACCTGTTCTCATCAGGATTTTTATTTTTTTAAAAAAACCATTGTTGTGCAAGCCGGTTCCATATACGTAATATAAAACATAGGAAATACTTGACTAAAAAGCATATGGATCTCTGAAGCGCAAAAGGTGCAGTAACATAAAAGGGGATCAGAGAAAGGAATGTTTTCCATTAGAGACACTCACTGAGGTCTTTCCAATGGAGATGATGGCAGGAGATTCAGGACAGTTGTGCTATGAAAATTGCTGTCTCAGGATCTGAGGAGAGTCATCTGCTAAAAACGAAGATCGTGGCCACTGGTCCCATCACCTCCTTGCAAATAGAAGGGGAAGAAATGGAGGCAGTGAGAGATTTTACTTTCTTGGGCTCCATGATCACTGCAGATGGTGACAACAGTCACGAAATTAAAAGACGCCTGCTTCTTGGGAGAAAAGCAATAACAAACCTAGACAGCATCTTAAAAAGCAGAGATATCACCTTGCCAACAAAGGTCCGTATAGTGAAAGCTATGGTTTTCCCAGTAGTGATGTATGGAAGTGAGAGCTGGACCATAAAGAAGGCTGATAGCCGAAGAATTGATGCTTTTGAATTATGGTGCTGGAGGAGACTCTTGAGAGTCCTATGGACGGCAAGAAGATCAAACCTCTCCATTCTGAAGGAAATCAGCCCTGAGTGCTCACTGGAAGGACAGATCCTGAAGCTGAGGCTCCAATACTTTGGCCACCTCATGAGAAGAGAAGGTTCCCTGGAAAAGACCCTGATGTTGGGAAAGATTGAGGGCAGAAGGAGAAGGGGACGACAGAGGATGAGATGGTTGGACAGTGTTCTTGAAGCTACCAGCATGAGTTTGACCAAACTGCTGGAAGCAGTGGAAGACAGTGCCTGGCATGCTCTGGTCCATGGGGTCATGAAGAGTCGGACACAACTAAACAACTAAACAAGAACAACAACAAGAGAAATTCATTTAGAACAGTAGCCACTACAAAAAGCCACTAGTCATGATGGCTGCATGCTGCTTTGGGGATGAGATCTGCGTGCCTGTCAATCAGGAACAACAGCAGGAGGGGGCTTCTACCTTCATGTCTGAATTGTGGACTTACCAGAGTCTTCTGACTGGCTAAACAGAATGACAGACTAGATAGGCCTTTGCTCTAATGCAGCAAAACATTGCGGAGCATTATCCAGAGGCTTTAAAGAAGACTACAGAGCTGGACACTCATGTAGACATAATGTATGAAGTGTTGCTGCCGTTTAGAAAATGTGAACTCTTGGGTTGTGTTTGGGGAACGGACTCTCCAAAATTCTCCATCCCATTTATGGGGAGGGGCAGGATTTGTCAAATATTCTTTGAGGGGAGGAAGAATTCTCGAACAGTTTTAGGCTGGCTGAGGGGAAAAATGTTTCCCAGAAAATTAATAAAGCTCTATTGTTTTGGTGGAAGAAGGAAGCCACATGCCATGGACATCAGAGATAGTGCAGCCCCAGAAATCAACGTTCTGGTGCCTACTGCATCATTTCACTTAGTTTGAAACGAACCCTTCAAGTTCTTGCTACCTGAAAAGCTTGGTATTAATCTTTGCTTCATGATCGCGTTGTTGCTTATGATCTCGTAGAAATATTGAAAAAGAATAAAAGTATTAGTTGTACTCACTCTCATATTAAATTTGAGATAGCTAACCTTTCACCGAGAAGCCCATGGTCCCTGTCTGCCAGTGCAGCTAGGTTCATCTTCTTCAATCCTATCTCCAGAGCAGTAAAGAAAGACCTTAAGAGACGGGTTAAGCTAGTATTATTAATATTACTGGGCAACATGCTATGATGAAGACATAGTGAAAATATCTTTGGAGCTTTAGGAAATGCTGGCATGTAATCAAGGCAGTTCATTATTTAAGAATAACCAAGAAACAAGAAAGGATTGTTCCTAAATTTAATATTATTAAATTAGTATTATTACCAGGGAAGAGACATAAAAATGAAACAAATACTGAGCTTACAAACTAATCTATTATTAAAAGGGTTATTCAGAGGCCCTTTGAAGTTAGATGTTGCCAGCAAAGCACTTGAGTTTAAGGGTATAACTTAGACTAAAATTGTGCAAGTTCCTCCATCTCTGAGTCTCCCTGACTTTGTGTCAGGAGACCTTCTCTTTCCTCCAGTGGGACAGCTCAGAGAAATCACTGAGTAAGATCCTTCACTCGAAATTTAGCTCCAGGCCTTTAAAGCATCTTAGAAAGCTTTTGAGAGGGGCTTGTGCTTATGGCAACAACCAGTATTGCCCTTCTTCTCTGCGCCCTATTCTTTCATACCATACCTCGTTACAGCGTGCACAGTATTTGCCATTTTGAAGTAAATTTGTTTTCAGAAATATCTTTCTTTTAAGTAACCTGATCCGTGTTTTATGCGGCAATCCTAACCCCCGACAGGCAGCAGTGGGGACTGATGGAGCCACTGCGCTGGCCAGGGTGGAAGGTGGATGCAGAAATAATGCCCCCTTTGGTGTCCCAGCTCCCAGGCTAGTACGGTGGACTGCATTGTGCCTGCAGTTGTCACATGGTGGCAGCAGGACCCGCTCAGGATCCAGAGGACCCTGTGTCAGCCCAGCCCCCCCCCTGCCCCTGAAATGTCCGATTCTGGAAGCTTCTGCTGGCTGCCGCCAGTGGCAAAATTACCAGTTGCAGCTTCCTCCATCTGCCATTAGATGCCTAGGGGTTTTCTTCATGGGTGAAGCTCTCCCACCAGTGACAGAGCTTCCCTGCTGACAGAAGCTGGTGTGGCGTTCGTATGGAGCCCCCGGTCGTCTCATGGACTATTGACCCGTACACCACTAATTCGCTGACACCAACCAGGCCCTCTCCGGTAGGTCAGGTTCTCAAGTTAAGAAAGAAGAGTGTAGTTTATTGCAGACACAAACAAACTTCAGCTGCATTCCTGTGATGGCCTGGGAATCTGATTCAGAATCTGAACCTGAGGCGTCCCAGCCTGCACAGGAGTCCCCGCCTCCAGGGCCGGGGCAGGGGCTTGAATCTGAAGGGCCCGCACTTCTGCCAGATCCTCAGGAGCAGACACCAGATGTATCCACTCTGGCTCCGGAGGTGATTGAGGACCCATTGCCTGCAGGTGTGCCTCTCCCAGCCCTGTCAGGGGAAGGTGAAGGTGAAGCTGAACCTGGGTCCAGTAACCCTCCAGCCTCTCCTGAGCTGCAGAGGCTCAGGGCAGAGAAGCGGAGGGAACTAAGTTCTCTCAGGAGGAGTGCTCACCTCCAGGCCAGGAGAGGCAGGTCACCTGTGGGCCGGGACCGCCCCTGGCCTCAGAGAAGATAAAGGCCAGTCAGCCCAGTCCCAGGTTGCGGGAGCAACGTCGTTGGAAACCTGTTTCTGCCAGCACCCAGACCTGTTCTTCCAGAGTTCCCGTCCACGCCTGGCTTCTTGCTTTGGACCCTGCTTCCCCCCCTCCAGACCCTTGACCCAGGACCGGACTCTGACCACGCCTCACGGTAACTTCCCCCTGGGACCAGCACAATTCCAAGCGTTGTTACTCTTTACCTTCTTAGTCTTATTTTATCCTGTCTTTATCTCTTCTACCTTCCTTCACACAAGAACCAACTGCACTAACTGTCTCTCTATTTCCAACTGCCTGCCAACTGCTTTTCCAACTGCTTTTCCCAACAAACCAACCCACTAAAACCAACCAACTACCCACACCCAAACCTCAGGCTAAGCCCTTTTATAAACAGGTAAGCTCCACCTCCGACTTTCCTATTGGTCTACATTTTAACCCTTTCTCTCTCCACTGTACAGACATTTTCAAACAAACGGGCAAACGTCACAGCTGGACACAGGGATACTCATCTGCTCCACCCGAACCCCTTTCCCCATGGCTTATTGGCGGCGGGGGGGGGGGAGTGGTTTGGGCTGCTCTGCCAAGGCCTGTACAATACCTGTTGGAATTTCCAGAAAATACAGGTATATGATCTTCATGGAGAACCTAACACATTCTGTTTTAACACAAGGAACCCAGAGTTTACTTAACAGCTGGGATTTGATAACTTACCTGTGAGAAGCATACCATGATAAATGGGCTAAGAGAAAAGAACTGGAAGAAGCCAATTGTTTCCTTCAAATAATATTTAAATAATAACTGATAATTGTAAGTGGATAAACAGCCAAACAATTTTATTCATGGGCAGAAAAAAAGAGCCCCCCAAATAATAATTTCAAAGATTTCTCAGTAAATTCTTCTCTGAGACTTTTCACCCCAGCCTTCTCAATTATTGCAGTTGCGCCCCCTCGCCGCCTCCTATCAGCTTTATTTGCTGCCACCAGCAGAGGGAGCAGAAATCACAATGCAATGTTGCCTCATCACCTTTTCAAAAACCACTGTTGCAGAGGGAGCGAGGAGGAAGCCATATGTCTTCCGGTGCATCTAATTCTGAGGATGTCCACATAACGAAAAACTCATTCTGCTGTCTGTCACGGAGACCTTGGCATAACTTTATGCAGCATACAGATGCGAGAGAAGACTGCATGACAAAACTGATCAAGGTTTGGAAGACTAAGATCACAGGCAGAAGGCACTCGGGCAAATATGTCAACCCAGTTGCACTCAGTTGCTTTATTTGGAAACTGCATGATGGTGCCTACCCGGTGCATGTTAGAAGCAGGACATTGTGCTCAGGATACAAATAGATATACACCATGTTCTATGCATGCACTTTGGATTCCAGAGCTCTGGTTTTTTGCAGCTCCTTATATATCTCACTCCTGCCAATCTAGCAGTTTGAAAGCATGACAAAATGCAAATAGATAAATAGGTACCACTCCAGCAGGATGGTAAATGGTGTTTCCGTGCACTGCTCTGGTTTGCCAGAAGCAGCTTAGTCATGCTGGCCACATGACCCGGAAGCTGTGCACTGGCTCCCTTGGGCAATAAAGCAAGATGGGCGCCGCAACCCCAGAGACGTCCACAACTGGACTTAACTGTCAGGGGTACCTTTACCTTTAGTGGTGTTTTGGTTATATAACTCACAAGCTTCTCATGAAGGATTGGGGGGTGGGTTACAGAGTAGGATTTAATGTGACATGAAGGGCTGTTTTTGACAAACCCCTTCCATGAATGTCTGGATGCCTTAGACTGACAACTGACACTCTCTCTCTCTCTCTCTCTCTCTCTCTCTCTCTCTCTCACACACACACACACACACACACACACACACACACAGACAGACACACACATACAATTTTGGCCCATCTCTCTCTCTCTCTCTCTCTCTCTCTCTCTCTGTCTTTCTAACCAACAAAATGGAGAAGCATGGCTATATCACTGGCACTGTACACATAAGTGGATTGGTAAAATTAAAAAGGCATTAATACTCCACATTTATTTATTTATTTATTTATTTATTATTATTATTATTATTATTATTATTATTATTATTATTATTATTATTATTATTAAATTTATTTATTTATTTATTTCTACCCCACCCATCTGGGCACTCTGGGCAGCTTCCAATATATATAACAGCATAATAAAACACTGAACATTAAAAACTTCCCTATACAAGTCTGCCTTCAGATGTAATAATAATGGCGAGTACCACACAGAGATAAAAGAAGCACAAAAGTGAATGTATGAAGCTTCCCTCCATGTGACGTAAAGCCATAATAGGATGATCCTCTCACTGCACAGCAGCCAATTTCATTCAGTGGAGATCTTTCTAAATACTACAAAACAGGGTGGTGCCAGAATAGGGGATTTAGCAGGCACTTGGTGAACCATAATGCATGGCTCATGCTGGCTGTGAGTCCTAGAAGATCTGCTCCCTGTCTTGCAGGCTTTTTTCAACCTGGCCTGAGAGGGCAGGACCTGGACTGACTCCGCCGAATGGAAGAAACCCCCAAGGATTATCTAGTCCAAACTGTTGCTATGCAGGAATCTCAATGAAAGCATTTGGGACAGATGAGCATCCAACCTCTGCTTAAAAATCTTCAATGAAGGAGAGCCCAGCACCTTCTAAGGTTGTCCATTCTTACAGCCAGAAAGTTCTTCCTGATGTTTAGCTGGAATCTCATTTATTTTGCTATGCTTGTAATTATGTGCAGTATTTATTTTTGTAAATGTTGTAAGCCGCCTTGGGCATAGTTTGAACTATGGAAAGGTGGCATACAAATAAAATTTGTTTGTATGTGTTGAATACCATCCAGATGTGGCATAAGTTTGATAAGCTGCTTAAAGGTAAAGGTACCCCTGCCCGTACGGGCCAGTCGTGTCCGACTCTAGGGTTGTGCGCTCATCTCACTTAAGAGGCCGGGAGCCAGCGCTGTCCGCAGACACTTCCGGGTCACGTGGCCAGTGTGACGAAGCTGCTCTGGTGAGCTGGCACCAGCGCAGCACACGGAAACGCCGTTTACCTTCCCGCTAGAAAGCGGTACCTATTTATCTACTTGTACTTAAGGGTGCTTTCGAACTGCTAGGTGGGCAGGAGCTGGGACCGAACGACGAGAGCTCACCCCGCTGCGGGGATTTGAACCGCCGACCATGCGATCGGCAAGTCCTAGGCGCTGAGGTTTTACCCACAGCACCACCCGCGTCCCTTATAAAATAGCAATTATGGGATTTGAAAAACATATTCATAGACTTTCCGTCTGCTAGTTGTAGACTTTGTTGAGCATCAAACAAGCCACACTGCTAGTACTTAGCAGCCAGATGGGCGGGGTATAAATAATAAAATTATTCTTCTTCTTCTTCTTCTTCTTCTTCTTCTTCTTCTTCTTCTTCTTCTTCTTCCTGCCATAATATTTAATAGAACTTTCTATTTGTCATAACACCAACACATTTCCCAGTTCTGTGCCCCTGTGGTAGCCACCAGTGGTATGGAACAGGAGGAGAAGATGCAGAATTTTGCACCACCAAGAGTGTTTGAGGCAAGTTATACTAAATATCCCCATCATCTCTTACCACTGGCTATATTGGCTGGGGCTGATGGGAGCTGAAGTTCAAAAACATATCGAGGGCCACAGAATGTCCCTCCCACATTCTTAAAGCAGCTAGTTTGGTGTGTGTGTGTGTGTGTGTGTGTGTGTGTGTGTGTGTGTGTGTGTGTAGAAATTCAGCTGTGTAAGAAGGTTTTTCTACATGCTTCCTCAGCTGTAGTTTCTATGCTTTATTTTTACATGTTTCTTTCTTATTTTAACTAATCAATGCACCTCTAAATGTTGGATAATGAGGCTGGCAGTACCTGAATGCAAAAGAAGGATTAGTTCAATTTGATTTTAATATCTATTATTTAAAGCCAATATGGGAGCTTCCAGGGATAATGAGAGTCGAATGATACTTTGTGTTGATTCATTACACCACAGCCTTTGTTATCCTGTATATTTTGTTTCAGTAATGTCAGCATTTGTTACTCTTGGCCAGTCCATTTCCAAATCCCTGCCAGATCGTGTCACATTCGCTCGGTTCATTAAAATTATCTGCTGAAATTATTGATGAAGCTTTGTTTGTTCATATTCCTTACACAGAATGTGATTCCAAACAATTCCATCTCTCACATCAGCATACACAAAGAGGTTCCTTGTTTGTACAGCCTCTTCGTTCTTTGTCCTGTACTGCTTAATTAAGGACGTAATGGTGGTTATTATAGTCTTCATTTTTTTTTAGACCGGCTTGGAAGTAATGAGGTCTGAGGCAAAGAACTGAATGCTATTTAATTCAAATCAACTTACCTTTTAAAAAGCCATTCACAAAAGGAGTTCATCCCTATGATGTTTGCTTCAGAAATGGTTTGTACCTACATTTTTCTCCTCTTATTTTACACTGGGTCCACTTACCAAGTCAGAATTATATAAAATATTGGGAGGGCAGGGAATCCCTCTACAAAAGGCAGGTTCCTGTTCTTTAGCCTAATGAAGAAAATCTAGTTTGTGATCAAATTAAACATAATGTTGAAGAAATGTGAGGCCACTTCTTTCAAATTTTGTCGCTGCTGGAAGTTGGATCCTTTTAATGATGACTGTTCTAAGCACATTTGTTTTAGAATTGTTTTGTGCAGTTTAGCTGAGCTTTATCTACAGTTTTATTTCTTTTCTTTTTTTAAAGATATTTATTGCAATTTTTAAACAACAAACAAACCACCAAGCATATAAAATACAACAAACAGAAAAAGTCAAAGCAAAATTAAGAAATAAACAAGAGTAAAAGAAAAAGAATAAAGAAGAATACGAATAAAATACAGTTATTCATAAATCAAATTTTCATAATCTTTGGACTTCCTCACATCGCCCTTTCCTGCGTTCTCAGTCATATAGTTATAAGCAGCAAATTATTACCTTATTTCAATTCTTATTTTATAGTTCTCAAATATTATGTCGCAAATTTTCAATATTTTATCATGTACTGAACTGCTTAACTTGAACATAATATTACTTCAAATTTCATCCTTTTCTTAATCATCACTTATTCATACATCTTACAACTAAATTTACTGTATCTACAGTTTTATTTCTACGCTACTTAGAGAGCTCTTTGATCAATCAGTCTATGCAGCTTCCAAAATAAATCATATTTCACATGGCAAAATAGGATTTTAATGTCACCTTGGCAGCCTAATCAAAACGCATGCATTGAAATCAATAAGCAAATAAGGCCGGTGCAATATGCACACCTATTGTGGCCTCTTAGATTAAGCATCAAGGGGGAAATTTGTGGAAATGTGGCACTTTCATTGCTTGTCCTATAAATCACAGATGGCCTTAAAGTTGGCAGCTGTCTCTCCACTGCTGTCCCCCCCCCTTCTATGAGAATTTGGTTGTAAGGAATTTATATCTCCACTCAACACCAAAAAACATATCACTGTGCTCATATAATTTTCTGCTGGAGCATTGTGGGGAACGCTGATTGCAACGATGGATGTGTTGCATTGGACATCACATTCCTGGATGCAAATGCGTCCCTGAGATGCTTACGTGACTATATCAGAAGTGGGGGGGGGGGATCTTGTTCAGTCCCAGGCCCGTATTTCCTTTTGGGCAACCTTCCCAGGCTATATGTCAGAGGGAAAAAGTGGACAGGGACAAGGGACCTCTCACCTCTGTACAACAGCCTACATTCTTTTTTTTAAAAAAAGATATTTATTAAGCATTTTTAAATTACAGAAAAAACAAAGAGACAAAGAAGAAAGAGGGGGAAAAAACAAGGGAAAAGCAAACAACAATCAAACAATACAAATCGATAAAAATCAAAATCAAAAAACAAAAACAAAACACATCAAAATCAAAAAACAAAAGTAATCCACAAAAATTTAAAAACAGATCCAATATTCCCAAATCCTTAACTGTCATTGCCTTATTTCATCGACCTCCTCACACCTCCCTTTTTTGTATTCTAGTTATTAATTATCACAGCAAATCCTTCCCGTTTTTCATAATATTCTGTCATTAAATTACCTTAATCTATTTTAACCTTATCTTGCTATAAAAGACCCTAAAACATAAAACTTAAATCTTATTTATACCCATTTCTCATAACCATAACATATTCTTGCATAGTTCTTTTTAACATTTCTGCTAAAGCCAAATAATTCCGTTCCAACATTTTTCTAATACTCATTAATTTTACAAAACAATCCTAAATATTTTTTTTTAAAAAAAAACATTCTTCCAATCTTCATCCAGTGTCTCTTCCTCCTGGTCCCGGGTTTTGTCAGTCCTTTCTATCCCACAACACCCTACATTCAGCCACAGGGATATAGGCTTCTATTGCCCTCTCCTCCAACAAACAGGCATCTGTCCATCATCCATCCTTGGGAAAGAGTAAACTGGGAGGAGATATGATAGCCATCTTCAAATATCTCAAGGGCTGTCCCATGGAAGAAGGAACAAGTTTGTTTTCCCTTGCTCTGGAGGATAGGACTTGAACCAATGGCTTCACGTTACAAGAAAGGAGATTCTGACTGAATGTCAGGGAGAACTTTCCAACAGTAAGAGCTGTTGGACAGAGGAATGGTCTCCCTCAAGAGGTTGTGGACTCTCCTTCCTTGGAGGTTTTGAAGCAGAGGACGGATGGCCATCTGTCATGGATGCTTTAGCTGAGATTCCTGCATTGCAGAGGATTGGACTAGATGATCCAACTCTATGATTCTATGATTCTATGATCCAGGCAAGCAAGAGATGTCTTCACAATTCAAGGATACTTTTTTGGCCAGGCAAAAACACGAGGGGAGCAGCCAGCGAGAGGAGTGGCCTGGGATATGCCCCACCCTTGTACTACATGAAATAACCAGCCAATATCTGAACATGATGACATAAATATATAGTGTGATCTCATTCGCACATGCAAATTGTCACTTGATGAAACAGTGCTCACAGTATTAGCGGATTGCCTCTGAGACATATGTGAATTTGAAACCTTGATCCCTTGATGTATTCACAGCAGCTGGATATTCAGATAGTTTGCTACCACCGTCTCCCCCAATGGACTTACAATGCAACCCTACTCATTGTAAGACCCAATGCAATGTCTACTCAGAATTAAGCCTCGCCAAGTTCAGTAGGATTTATTCCCAGGGAAGTGTGTATGGAACTGCAGCCTCAATCTACCGATATACAGAATCAAACCAGCCTGGGTTATAAACTAGCTCTAAAAGAAAGAAAGAAAGAATGTACCATCTATTTTCTCTGTCTTTATTCTTGGGGGTAAGCACGACATCTGCTGAGGCAGCTTAAGAAGTTAGAAATCCAATATTTTTGCTATATTTGTTCTCCCTTATGTGGCATGTCACCTCAAGGCATTTTTGAAGCAGAATCTTGAAGAATAAACTCATCCTGATGCACATCAAAAGCCCCCTTCAAAACTAAGATGCTTCCAAAATGCTCCTCAACTGAATTTCTTCCTCAGATTTTGGAGCTTTTGTTACATTTATATCTTGCCATTCTTCCATCATGGAACTGAAGATGGTGGATATGGAGCTTCCAGGTGTTTTCTGATCTGGGTGCTGGCTGGACCTGCTTGGCTTCAGCAAGATGGCTGCTTTATGTGCCGCTAGGTCCTGAAGTACTTGGGTTCTGTCTCCCAAGTGGAACTGTTAAATTAGGATAAACCTGGGCTAGGACTTTGTTTATTTTTTTTAGCAATTCATGGTGGGAAGGAACGAAAAGACTTCTCTATATTAGCAGGAGGATGGGATTTCTCAATGTATCAAGCAAGTTGGCTTACCTTAGTTTGGGGTGAAGTGAATATATGTGTCGGTGCTTCTGCATTCACAAATCCTCACAACCATCAAATCTTTCCACAGACTCCTACCCATAATCCCTGGAATCTACATGAAAAAGATCCCACTATACAATGTAGTATCATTCTGGACCCAGACACATAGCTGGGAGAACATAGAGAGCCTTGCAATGGCTTGGACCTACTGGAAGGACCCCCATCCCAAACTAAGGAAGTCCAACCTTTCCCCAAAAAGGTTTCTCAGAAATCTCTCTCCAGTGCAGGCACCAGCATCCTCATTTAGTGATGAGCAAGAGCGCAGCAGGCAGATTTTCAGTATGATTTTAATTAGGAATCCCCCCTCCTACATTTTTCAATGCTTTAATTTTGAGCCGAATGAAAGGAACGCAAGTCATAAAGTCACAGAGCTGGAAGGACCCTCTCAAGCACACCTGGTCTAATCCTTTGCCATTGCAGAAAGATCACTACTACAGCATGCTTGATATAGAATCATAGAGTGAGAAGGGATCTCAAAGCTACAGCAAACAGCACATCAGGGTTGGCCCAATGCCCCACAAGCCACCAGAAGAGGTGAGTGAAGATCTACACCAGGAACAAGGGTGGGAGGAGACTAGCAGCACAGATGCTGCTGTTTCGGTGGCATTTGGTGGCATCAGGAACAAGGGTGGGGGTTGGGTTGCTGAGGAGGAGGCAGATCTGGCCTCCATGGAGTGCACCACAGCTGTTGCTGCCGCTGTGGCAGCAGGAGAGTCATTCCTAGGAGGCTGGATCTGCTGCGCCTGTGGATTCTGCCACCCGAGGCGGTTGTCTTGCCTTGCCTCACGGGTATGCCCAGCCTTGCAGCACACACTTTAGCTCCAGGATTAGTTTTGGTAAATAAAGCAAAATCCACAGGTACGCGGGCGCTGCTATGTCAAGGTCACTGTTGAAGGGCAGGAAAGGAATTCTTCTGCATTGGCAGGTTTGCCTTTCCCATAGCAAAACGTCACAACTTTGGTGGTATTAGGCATTGGGTGGAATCTGTTAGTCTGTCTTCCCTAAATTGGGAGGTTGTCATTGCTCTCCCCTGCGACGGCGGCGTAATGGGGGTGGGCTCTCTCTGCTTGAACATATGTTATCCAGAGCCAGTCCATCCATCACACACACTGGATAACCCTGATGTTCCCCAGATCCTCGGCAGGGGACTGGGAGGGATAAACACCCAATGCCTGAGCCAAGGTCTACCAGTTGGAATCTCCGTTACAACCGAGCTGATAAAGCTCATCTTTCTCCAGTCGAGTCCTCCGGAATCGGTTCCGACATGATTGATGACCTGAGCCTCTGATAAGGGTCCAGGCACATCCCATTCAGCAGAGAATCCAAAACAGCACGCGGAAGTGATGAAATTTATGGTTACATCGCTATTCTTTATTACTAACTACGCAGACAGAAAAATACATCCTCTCTCTGTGAGAGCAGAGAGCAACTGGAAACAAAGGAACAAAGGAACAGGAAACCAGTAAACATCACATCCGTCTCCCGTGAGACTTCCAACAGCCTGGAATGTGTCTGGAATGTAAACAGAGTCTTGTGACTCCAAGCAGCTGCACAGTGGCAAAACAGAAACTAAGACTACCCACATCTGGAACACAATAAAGTTGTGGCCAATTTTAATCCCATAGCACGTTGTCTTGAGTTGTTATTCCACACGGGGGCCGCCCAGGGTTTTGGGGGACTCCGCCTGTCCACGCAAGGAATACGGTTAATCTGCTTGCCCCTTCCTGAAATGGCAGAGTGGTCATTAGCAAGGGAAGACAAACAACGAACAAAGCTCGTCTAAGGGGGAGGAGGCATTCCCCAACACAAATTGCTGAGAGGAGCACCTTCCACTGCAATGAGGGCGATGTCGGCTTCAGCCCAAGTCGCCTAACGTTACATCCCACCCGAGGATGAGAATAGACTGGCTCAGCGTTTCAGCCATCACCAGCTTCCACCTGCCTCCACCCTGTCATGCATTAGTAGGAAATTGCTTCCCAGAAGCCAGGTGGCACTTATTTATTTCAAGAACGAGTCAAACTGGAATATTGTTTCTCGATCTAAAGAAATTAATTCTGGAGTCATGCACTCTGCTGCACTTCATGTTGAACATTAGACACTGTATGCAGCTAGGTAGCACTAATAGCACCTGAGGCAATTTCCTTTTTATTCACTTTTTCCCCTCCTGCCAGCTGGAGTCTGGACTAAAAATAGCATCGTTGGTGACAGAATAATGAATCCTAGCGATAAGTGTATTCCGCAGCAATGCAATGAGCTCATTATCTATGTGTTAATGGATGAACAATGCAGAAGAGGGTGGCGGGGAGGGACTGGGCAGTGACATACAGTTACAATAAAACTTCAGATTCCATTTCCTTCTTTCTAACAAAAACAAAAAGGGCAGCTTTGAAGGTTATGAAAATTGTAGCCTGACTGGCTGCTTTCAAGGTACTTAATTAAAAATGCACACAACAAACTCGTCTTAATCCAAGGAACCCCTCTGTGTAAGAAATTATTGGATCCTGTGCTCACTGAAATTACAGCAATTATTTTTTTGGTGGGAGGGGGGCTGCAGGAGGAGGGGAATAATATATACGACATGATCCAGCCAAAGTTACAAATCAGAAGAGGGGCAGAACTATCCAAAACACTTTTAGTTGTATAGAAACCCTGATGAATTCATTGGGACATTTTCTGCTAGATATCTATCAAAATATACTTGTGCTACTATTACTGCAGGAGACAAGTACAGTGGTACCTTGGGTTGCAGACATTTTAGGTTACAGATGCTTCAAGTTACAGACTCCACTAACCCAGAAATAGTACCTCGGGTTAAGAACTTTGCTTCAGGATGAGAACAGAAATCGTGTGGCAGCAGTGCAGCGGCAGCAGGAGGCCCCATTAGCTAAAGTGGTACCCCAGGTTAAGAAGAGTTTCAGGTTCAGAATGGACCTCCAGAATGAATTAAGTTCTTAACCTGAGGTACCACTGTAAAACAATCTGAAACATGTTTAGTTATCCATAAATCCATAAATCCCAATGAAGCCAATGGCATATTTCCTGGTAGATATGTTTAGGACCATGATCTTGGTGATCATTAGCACTATTATTGTCTAGAGATATAGTCATTATGTGTTAGTTTATTATAGTATTGGTGCACTCTTAGCAACACCATCATCAAAAGTGGTGTGCAACTTGATGCTATTCATGTTTACTTTGAAGCAAATCTCGCTGCGTTCAATAGAACTCTCTCCAAACAAAGTTTGAATAGGATTACAGCTTTATTTATACCACTACATTTTGTATGTAGCAATGCTACTGGTAATATAGCATAAATGTGGAGCACTCCCATGGCACATGTTACAAATAGCAGTGGTCTTTCTACAAGAAGCACCGGCAGAAGCATTAGTACAGATGGTGAAAAGTTAGAATCACAATCCTATGGATCTTCTGGGACTGCAGTGGTGGGATTTTGTACATCTGCAATTCCAACACATGGGCTACATTGCTTAAAATATGCATTTGATTTCAGTCGGGGTGTCTTTTGTGTTCCAGCCTGCAGGTGCACACCCAAAATAGCACAAGCAAAGCTCAGAGATGCTTTTTTCATGTCCTTTGAGAAGACTATTCTAATTTGGAGGATGCAGATTAGGAGTAAAGTTCAAGCACTGTGATTTAGGAGTGACCAAAGACAGGAAGACAGGAGATGTGTGAGTGGCTTGAAGAGCACTGTAGACATGGCAAATGGGGAAAAGAATCCATTAATACAAATGAGGGCTGAACTGAATGTTCTCAGACAAATGTATGTGTCATGTTTTGGGGAGGTGAATGGGTGAAGAGAGAAAAAGGGGGTGGGATACATTCCAATGCATCTGAGGGCACCTTAGGCAGTGAGGGTAAGGGTTTATATTTTTTATTTATTAGTGATAAGACATAAGAGACAGTAGCAGCCAGAGATGCCTGCCTTCCTCCTCCTCCTCCTCCTCCTCTTCTTCTTTTCTTTCCTTCCTTCCTTCCTAGAATCATAGAATCATAGAGTTGGAAGAGACCACAAGGGCCATCGAGTCCAACCCCCTGCCAAGCAGGAAACACCATCAGAGCACTCCTGACATATGGTTGTCAAGCCTCTGCTTAAAGACCTCCAAAGTAGGAGACTCCACCACACTCCTTGGCAGCAAATTCCACTGTCGAACAGCTCTTACTGTCAGGAAGTTCTTCCTAATGTTTAGGTGGAATCTTCTTTCTTGTAGTTTGGATCCATTGCTCCGTGTCCGCTTCTCTGGAGCAGCAGAAAACAACCTTTCTCCCTCCTCTATGTGACATCCTTTTATATATTTGAACATGGCTATCATATCACCACTTAACCTCCTCTTCTCCTTCCTTCCTTCCTTCCTTCCTTCCTTCCTTCCTTCCTTCCTTCCTTCCTTCTGTGGGATGTAAAGGTGCAGTCAAGTGCAACATTCCGACAGAGGACTAGCGGCCAGTTTGTCGGTTGCTGGTAGTTTTGAAAGATAACTGCTCAGTTGCAGTCACTTCAGGACCAACTTCCCTCTGGAATGGTTTATTTGCTTGTTACGTAACCTAAGCCTGCCTTCAGGTACAGTTCTGTAAACCTGAATCAATCTGAGAGTAAAATAGTTTTATATTAACATGAATCAGATTTGTGTGTGTATTCTTTAAGAGGGATTCAAAGGGATTGTTAACCAGGAAGGCGTCTTTATTAGTAGAACCCAGACGAGTCAGCAACAATCTGATGGCTGCATAAAAAGGCGATTGTTTAACTCTGCTAAACTAAACCTGCTTTCTTTCTTTCTTTCTTTCTTTCTTTCTTTCTTTCTTTCTTTCTTAAAAATCCCCTCTTCCCTTCGTGATTTAAACAATTTCACCTTTGTGACATAAAAATCCACACAGAAACACATCATTGCTTGTTTTAACTCGCTTGTGGGAACAACACAGAGGCTGTGAAAGAAGGAAGGTTAACAACAGAAAGAATTAGAGGAACTATCGGAAATGACTATGAAAAGCAGTAGAAGTCTGAGATGATCAGAACCCTCTGAACTTGAAGCATTGGAAGTCCTATTAAAATTTATTTTGGCAGAATATTCAGATTATTTGATATGTATATGTATAATTTGGAATATTTAATGTGATTTGATTGGCTTGTTAAAGTGGAAAATTTAATAAAAATGATTTTTTAAATTTTTTTTTTAATAATTTCACCTTTGCTTTCTCACAGTGGCAGCTTCTTCTCCATCTGTCTGGTGCCATCTCATCCAACCAAGCAGAGGTTGGATGGCCATCTGTCATGGATGCTTTAGCTGAGATTCCTGCATTGTATGGCATAGGGGTCCCTTACAACTCTAAGATTCAATGACTCTAAGGCATTTAAGGAAGAAAGGAACATAGGAAGCTGCCATATACTGAGCCAGACCAAAGGTTCACTTAACACAGTATTGTTTACACTGACTAATTCTTCGGGGTTTCGTACAGGGAATTTCCCCCAGCTCTACCTGGATGAAAGAAGATGCTCCACCACTGAGCTATGACCCTCCCTCCCTCCACTCACTCCACTCTGTCAATTTTAGTTTGTTTCCACTTCTCTTTTTTTCCAATCTGAAATTCCGTTCATCACATTTCCGCATCGATGTGCAATTAAAAAGCACTTCATGAAAATTTGCCAGCACTTTAGTGCACGTTTCTCCCAATATATGCATTTTTTAAAATGCAATTGTGCTTAATCTGTGCATTTTTGCAAGCAACCTTGGCACTGTGGCACTGAAGCTATTCATGCCTGCCCCAGGTATTCAAAAGTACTTGGGATGCCTCTGAACATCACTTGTTGGCATATGTGCCAACTCTATGGGGCAGAGGACAGCTCAGACTCCCAAAGTATGTGGGGGCAGGGCTGAGCCCCCCAGTCTTGAGGGGCCAGGCCCCACTGGGCCTCCCTGAGATTTGCATCTCTATTTTTGAATTATGGTGCTGGAGGAGAGTCCCATGGACTGCAAGAAGATCAAACCTTTCCATTCTGAAGGAAATCAGCCCTGAGTGCTCACTGGAAGGACAAATCCTGAAGCCGAGGCTCCAATACTTTGGCCACCTCGTGAGAAGAGAAGACTCCCTGGAAAAGACCCTGATGTTGGGAAAGATGGAGGGCACAAGAAGAAGGGGACAACAGAGGACGAGATGGTTGGACGGTGTTCTCGAAGCTACGAACTTGAGTTTGACCAAACTGCGGGAGGCAGTGGAAGACAGGAGTGCCTGGCATGCTCTGGTCCATGGGGCCACGAAGTGTCGGACACAACTAAATGACTAAACAACAACAACTAGGCCCAGGAAACATAGGAAGCACCGTGCTCAATTCAGCCAAAGGCCCATGTTGTCCAACATCTGGGTCTTGCAGTGGACAAGCGGATGCCTGTAGGAAGCCTGCACAAAGCCCCTGAGCACAGGAGCCCTCTCTCCACTTGTGATTCCCAGTAACCATGTGACATGGGGGAGGGGCTTGTGCTCACGTGACTTCTATATAGGATGCACATCATAGCACATGCACATATATGTATAAGCAGTACCTTAGAAACAGAAAAGACTAGAAAACTAAGTGAGATGGAAGGAAAGTAGCTGATGTCTTGATGAGAAACAACAGTTGTGCTTTAGGCAAATTATGGCTGTAAGAAAACAATTCCAAAACAAACATCTTCATAAAACAATGGCTGAATCTATCCAATAAACTGAGCTCTAATTCACATCTGTCACAAGTCTAATATCTTTGTCTGCTCCGCACGCAACTTTCACAAAATCTACAAACACGTCAAATTATCAGCAAAAAACCAAAAAAAACCACCTTCCTCAGACAATAGCTCATCAAGTCTGATTTGCTGATACCCTTTTACAAGTAGCAACCCAAAGCTGTGCTTCAAAACTGCAATAATTACAAGACAATTGTTCGGCACAGAGCCTTATCATTTTAATGAATCAAAGATATAAAAACCAGGCTCTCTTTAGACATAGCTCATTTGAATTAAAGTATTAATAATAACCTCTTCCAATCAGGGACAGATAACAAAGCCCCATTGTGAGCTTCAAGCAGACATTTTGAAACTCAGATCATTCTGCTGTATTCCATTTGTAGCATTTGATGATGTATATATTTATACAGTGTTTAGATGTTTAAGAGAATGTAAGACTGCAATTCTACCCCTACTTACCTAGAAATAAGACTCATTTAATCCAGTAGGACTTAACCTCTGAATAGACATGGTTAGGCAAACACAGGAAGCTTTTACAGTGGTACCTCAGGTTACAGACTTCACTAACCCAGAAATAGTACCTCGGGTTAAGAACTTTGCTTCAGGATGAGAACAGAAATTGTGCGGCGGCAGCGGGAGGCCCCATTAGCTAAAGTGGTACCTCAGGTTACGAACAGTTTCAGCTTAAGAACGGACCTCCAAAACGAATTAAGTTCTTAACCCGAGGTACCACTGTATTACATTTAGACTTTCATACTTGAAGCATATCTGGGTGGTCATCCTTAGGGCTGGTTTGCTCACAAATGAAAGTCTGCATTTCTTACCTACCATGCTATTACAACCCACCGAACATATATAATGACCTGCTAGTACAACCTTGACATTCTGTCTGTTTCTGCAGTTCTAGGCAGGCAGTAAAAAACAAGCAAACCATGAATTTCCCCCTCACTTTACAGCTTCAGTCATAGGATGCTAAAATGCCCCCTTTCCTTGAGCCTTTTGTGGGGGCTATGAATATATACAAAATTCACTGACTATGACAAGGAAAGCAAGAGAATCTTGGGGTTCACTGGGTAACCGGATGATATTGTCTGTCTTCCCAGCAGCTGATAGCACAGTGTGGGGTGATAGGAGTATATTTGTACGACTGAGGCCACAGGAGGCCTCTCTACAGGACCACATCAAAGACATTTTGGTCCCTAAGGCAAAGGACAATATGGCACACTCCATTCCATATTCAGAAGCCAATGGACCTGCACGGAGGTGAGGAATCTCAGACTTGAGGGCCAAATGTGGCCCACTAGGCTCTCGATCTGGTCCTGAGGATGTTTCCCATGTCACAGCACCCCCTCAGCCACAGTTCCTCTGAGTAAAATGTTGAATTAAGAGTGGCGAAATCACAGCTAAGAAGCTCAAATCATATACAGTGGTACCTCGGGTTACAAACGCTTTGGCTTACAAACTCCGCTAACCCAGAAGTAGTACCTTGGGTTGAGTACTTTGCCCCAGGATGAGAACAGAAATCGCACGGCAGTGGCACGGCAGCAGTGGGAGGCCCCATTGGCTAAAGTGGTGCTTCAGGTTAAGAACAGTTTCAGGTTAAGAATGGGCCTCCAGAACAAATTAAGTTCATAACCCAAGGTACCATTGTATATGACTGACACCCTTCTTTGGACATTGAACCAATGCCCAGACTTTAACCTTCAAAAACTTTATTTGCAGAAACTTATAGGGAGGACGCGGGTGGTGCTGTGGGTAAAACCTCAGTGCCTAGGACTTGCCGATCGTATGGTTGGTGGTTCGAATCCCCGCGGCGGGGTGAGCTCCCGTCCTTCGGTCCCAGCTCCTGCCCACCTAGCAGTTCGAAAGCACCCCTAAGTGCAAGTAGATAAATAGGTACCGCTTTCTAGTGGGAAGGTAAACGGTGTTTCCGTGTGCTGCGCTGGTGCTGGCTCGCCAGAGCAGCTTCGTCACACTGGCCACATGACCCAGAAGTGTCTCCGGACAGCGCTGGCTCCCGGCCTCTTAAGTGAGATGAGCGCACAACCCTAGAGTTGGACACGACTGGCCCTTACGGGCAGGGGTACCTTTACCTTTACCTATAGTTATGGATGAATTGAAACATAATATTTACAGTCACATGCTTCTCCAAGCATGGGCTTACTGTCTCTTCTTCTGACTTCCAAACAACTGTATTTTCCTCCCTTTCCAGAGCTCAGCACTCAGCCTTCTGTATCTCAAATAGGCCATGAGACATTTACACTTTTACTTTCTTTGCTTTCTTTCAAGCAGAGAAGAAGCATCCCGACGCTCTATTCAACTTAGCAGTGTTCACAGTGGATTCTAAAACACAGTCATCTTCCTTCCCATAAAATGGAGTCTCTCCTTCACTAGATACCTCCCATGTGACCAATGTTAGCCAATCACACGAGAACTGCTAGAGAACTCTCTAGAATTCAGTTACTAACCGATCAAATTTAAATGCATACAAGCCTTTATAATTTCAGTGAATTAAATTGCAGTATGCAACATAAACTCCATAAGCACACACATTACCGGTGAGAATAACAGTCAGCTACGTAAAACCTTGTTCGTTTTTAGAAGACACATTTCTGCATCATTCTAACTATAATGTTCATCACATCAGTATTTCTGCTGCCTAACCCCGTCTAAGACAAGTTATGGGTTGGATGCTTTCTCTGGCTCCACTTTAGAGGAGGCAAAATAAGATCTTGCAAATGAGCTTATAAGAAAAGAGAGGAACATAGCCATCTTTCCCAGAGGGGATCTCTTTCAGGCTTCTCTTCAGTCCTCCTGCTGAGGTACGGGTCAGCTTCCATTCCCCCAGCTTGCCTTTCCCCCTATTGGCATCCCAACTCTTGAAAGAATCTTAAAACATTCCACAGACGAGCGGATAAGTAAAACTTGCCTGACTGCAACTTCTGACAAAGAGAAGAAGACAGCTCTTGATGCTGAGACTCTGGAGAGGAAGGACTGAGAGGGCCCTCTTCACAAGAGTAACAGAGGATGAATTCTGTGGAGATTAAGACAAAGGGTTGGACAGAATGCTGAAAACAAAGTAATGTCTGCAAAAGAGGCTGTGAATTTGTTTCAGCTGGGGGGGGGAAACACCTTAATTGTACCAAAGCTGCAAAGAATGTAACAAAGTCGAGTATGAAATAAGAAACCAGAGCAAGTTGTGGCTGCATAAATAGGCACAGTGGTACCTCGGGTTAAGAACTTAATTCATTCTGGAGGTCCGTTCTTAACCTGAAACTGTTCTTAATCTGAGGTACCACTTTAGCTAATGGGGCCTCCCGCTGCCACCACGCCACCACCACACAATTTCTGTTCTCATCCTGAAGCAAAGTTCTTAACCTGAGGTAGTATTTCTGGGTTAGCAGAGTCTGTAACCTGAAGCGTCTGTAACCTGAAGTGTCTGTAACCCGAGATACCACTGTATAAGTGACACAGGGATTTAAGGCATCTTCAGTGGGAATATGCATACAAGCATTTGTTCAGGTTGCACTTTAATTGAAACCTACCTAATTAGTTGGGGCCTATTCTCTGGAACTCCCTGCCAATTGATTATGTGCACTTTTTAAAAAAATGTTTTGGTTTTATTTGTATTTTGAAAAACAAACCAAAACTGTTTTTAAAAACCGTCTTTATTGCTATTGTAATGAACGTTTCATAACAATTTATTCAAACTGCTTAGATTTTTTTTTTAATTAAGCAGTGCATAAATCTATAGCTGATCTAGACACTGGATAAATCAACTTCTCCAAGACTGTCCTACCTGATTATCAAGGTCCACCACAGATGCTCTGCTTGTTGACAGAGCATTCTCAGTGGTGGCTTCCAATTCTAGAAATGCCTCCAAAATAACATTTGACTGTCCCTCACATTGGCCACATTTAGGTACCAGGTAAAACCTATTTCTATTTGCCCAAGCCTTTGGGATATAATCAGTATTTGTGGGCGATTCTGTTATTTTTTGTTATTTTTACTGTTGATGCTTTATTCTACTTCATATCTGGCTATGATGTGGTGTTAGTGATATTTTACTGCTGTGTGCTGCTATGCATACAATACTGGATTGTTAGCCACTCTGTGTTTCCATTGGGAGGGCTATTGTTATTGTTTTGTTCTTAATATGGTATGTATTTTTGTGGTTTTTATATTGTAAACTGCTCTGGGATCCTCGGATGAAGGGCAAATTTAATTAACTTTGTGCTATTGTTGTAACCCAAAAATGGTTTATCTTCTGAGTTTACCCCTATAAAACTCAGAGACAAGAAGAGTTAGGAGTCTGTTGTTGTTTACTGCAAAGCAATAGGTTACAGTCGAATCCTTTTGCAAAACTGCAACCCCGCCCAAGGGTCTGGGCAGGGGTATTTATAAGTTTCAAACAAAGCATTTCAATTTCCACCAATCATATACATCATTACCTTATGGTTTGAGATACCCAGTGCTTTTTTTCCTTAAAAAAACATTTAAGAGTACTCTCATTTTGACTCAAGAAAATCACCATTTTGTAGTTCAAATCGGGGGAAATAAATACAGTAAATGGACAAAAGTACAAAGAACATGTATTACCTCATATTACACAGCTGACAACTCACAGTAACTTCCACATTGGCATGCGGTCATGTGCACTAACATCTTCCTATTCGTATTGAAATGCTGCCCCACAACGAGGCCAGACTTTCTTCAATGAAACACCACACATCCACATTCCACACTGCTTCACACATTAAACGCTCGCTTCCGTCTGAGGCTCAGGAAACACTGGGGAAGGAAATGAGGCTGCCATTGGAACTGATGATTCACCATGCTAAAGAAGAAGCTAAATTTAGATTCACAGAATGTTTAGGGGTATGCGTACCCCCAGAGAGAAAAAATCACTGGATATACCAGCTCAATGAAGTCCTGTGTTTGGTGACCTGAATGTGTTATTGAGAGATGCCATTTGGATTTTTGGTTCAAATGCAGTGAATATGCTTGAGGTTTTCCTAGGGTCAGGCCCTATTTTTTGGCACCTGCCCAGTTTTTAAGCAACTGAAAGCCTGGATTTCTGCATCCCCGGTGTAGCAACACTTACTTGGCCCAACGTCAGCCATAAAACTAAAATATTAAAAGCCCAGATTGAGTGAGAGAGCGGTTTCATTTGTTTTTTATCTGACTAAGATGAAGCCTTGGAATAATCAGGCTAAAGTGAAAGAGGATACCTGGCTAAAGAAACAATTTATTCCAATTAGGCCAATTATCTTGGCTATAGTTCACTAGCGTGAAGTGAAAAAAAGGCAATTAATGTGCTTTGGCGCTGATACCATTCCTTTGGACTCTTAATTCTTTTAGGGCTATTAGCTTTTTAAATCCACTTCCATGACGGTAAGTTAATTTATACTAAAATCAAATTGAAAAGTAATGTGTAGCTACAGCTACTATCTGAAAAGTAGCACCAAGTAAGGTTGTAAACATTCATTGAGGCAGAAGTTGGTGATTTCATTTAGTTGGTACTTTAGTTGGATTTGTTTCGTACAACCGTCCGTCCCAGCAAAAACAAAAGACGGGAGGGGAAATGAGAGAAGAGAAGCAAATGGAGGAAAAGAATCCCATTTTGTAACAATATGGCTTCAGCACAAGGAGTTATACCAGCAATAGCCGGTGGGGGAACTTGAAGGAGGAACAAAAGGTGAGGAAGTAAAGCCAGAGGGAGAAAGAAAATTGTGGGAACCTGCCAGAGCTCTGTATAAATTTGTTTCAGCCATATGTACATGAATTCTAGAAAACAACTCCCATCCAGTGGAATGAAGCTACAAGATTCATCCCAATAAATAACGTCTACTCCTCTGCCAGTGAAGAATCAGGAAGTCTATGTCCCCTCTGGGCATTTTCTTTCAGTTTGGGATAGCACCAGTGCTTTTTTCGGGGGGGGGAGTGGGGGAACTCACCACCAAGTTTGTTGGTTGGTTGGTTGGTTGCGGGCCCAGTTGCAGAGCCACATCCTCCCCCCCCCCGGCAGTGGCTAAATGTAAGATGTGATTAATAAACTCAAGCAGGCAACGATCTGGATTAGAAAGGGCCTCAACTTTATGGATGACAGTTATACAGTGGTACCTCGGGTTAAGAACTTAATTAGTTCTGGAGGTCCGTTCTTAACCTGAAACTGTTCTTAACCTGAGGTACCAGGGCCTCCCACTGCTGCTGCGCCATCGCTGCACGATTTCTGTTCTCATCCTGAAGCAAAGTTCTTAACCCGAGGTACTACAGTGGTACCTCTGGATGCGAACGGGATCCGTTCCCGAGCCCCGTTCACATCCTGAAGTGAACACAACTCACGTCTGTGCATCTGCGCATGTGCGCGTCAAAATTTGCCGCTTCCGTGCATGCGCGTGACGTCATTTTGAGCATCTGCACATGCGCAAGCAGTGAAACTCGCTCTGTTACTTCCGGGTCACCACGGAACGCAACCCGAAAACGCTCAACCTGAAGCTACTTCAACCTGAGGTATGACTGATTTCTGGGTTAGCAGATTCTGTAACCTGAAGCGTCTGTAATCTGAAGCATCTGTAACCCGAGGTACCACTGTAGGTGGATTTTTGGCTCAGGCAAATAATTATTTATTTTTTAAAATTTAAAGGAATTTAGTTCCCCCAAGTACCTGCTAAAAACACACACACCTCTGGATAGCACAAACGGATAAATTGGCAGATGCAACATTTTTCAACTGTTTATGTCTTTGGCAAGTTGTAGGTATTGCACAATGTGTGTTAAGTGGGTCTTCCATTCCTGGTAGCCAATTGAAAACCAAATGAAAAAGGACAAAAAAAGAACACAGATTTGAAGAAAGATTGCATATAATTTTATTTTTAATTTTACAAACATTGTGATTGTAAAAAAAAAAAAATCACAACAATTAAAATTGAAGCACATATTCCCATACTGGGGGGCACTGTGACTAGCTATGTTAGAGAATTCCATCAGAAGTGGGAGCAGAAATTGCTGCAATTTGACTGTTCACCTGAGAAATCATGCAAGTGAATATAAGTGGTACTCATTCCGTTCTTTTTCCCAGTCCACAAGTGTTACATGAATAGTTGCATTGTTTTCTGCATATTTTTGATATTTACCTGCCATTGAAATGCGTACCAAACTTTTCCGATTGTTCCTCATAGAATTTGCTTTCCATTCTGCTCTCCACTTGGATCTTCAGCAATTAAGTGCTCCATGGTAGATTTAAGTTTTTCAGCAATCGGGTCCAAGGGGAAAGAGCTCGTTGGAAGCAGAATTGTCAAAATCACTGCTATTGGCTCACAAAGACTTCTTTTTTTGGAACTACCAGTCTCACAACCTTTATTTTTAATTACATGGAATAACAGAAATTATTTTTGTATACATTTCTCGGCTATATGTAGAAATGCTTCTGAAACGCTGCCAAATGTCTTGGTGTACTTTACCCAGCGTGTAATTAAAAGCGCTTTGAAAAAGCAGGCTGATGTACCAAACTGTAGAAGCAAAAATAAGATTATTTTTCTTCCTCCTCTTTCTCATGGACAAAAATGTATTTGTTAAGATGTGGAGTTTAAATTACTGCATCAAGCCATTCGTGGTTTCCTTTCCTCATTTTTCCCCAACTTAAGTTCAGTTTTCTACATTTCCACATCAGGTTTAAAAACAAAAACAAAACAAGTTCCTCTGCTAATATATACATTTTTATGTAATTTTGCCATAGGCACATTTTAACAACTCATTTTCCCTAATATAATGCATTTTTTTGTATGTTGTTTTCACGAATATGTGGAAGAGTACAAATGATAGCACTCTAGAGATGGCTATTTTGCTCCCTTCCTTGCCATGTTTCACCAGAAAGTTAAGACCTAAAATAAAAAATAAAAAAAAACAGAAGGCTTTCCCTTTGGGGGTAATAAACTTTAGCTGTGTAACTTTAAACCATCTGCTGCCTGGGTTTTTTTTTTTAAAAAAATGTATTAATGCTATTGCTGTTTACTATGCATATGTGAGACTTTTTAAAACTATTACTTTGTTGGTTTTATTGTATTATTCTTTTTAAAAGTGTGTCTGATTTCAAAAATATTTCAAAAAGTTTTTTGCCTTTTTTTATTAAGTTGCCTTGAAAACACTGTAGAATGAATGACATAGCATAACTTCATAAGCAAGCAAGCAAGCAGTATTCATACATATTACCATAGGAGTCAACTCCTAGGGGCCAAGTTCCCTTCGCCCCCTCCATAAAATATTCTTGCCTCCCCTCCGACGTTGATGGATCCCTCTATCATTTGTAACTATGGGAGTCCTCCTGCCCCTGGCTTTAACACTTTCATGTTTACATGGTGCTGCAGAAGTAAACCCTATACAGTGGTACCTCTACTTACGTTCACCTCCGAAACAACAGGATATCCCAACAATTGAAGAATGGCAACAGAAAGTATTGGAGTATGCGGAAATAGCAAGGCTAACTGGAAGAATCCAACAGCAGGACGATGAGAAATTCCAAAAAGAATGGTCCAGATTTATGGTATACTTAGAGAAAACTGTACATAAATAAAGACATTCACAGGACTGAAATAAAACTCATAACGTTTATTGTAAATGTTTGGTTAGACCACAAGATGTAATGCTGTATTATAATAAGGAATGTATGTCTAAAGTATAATACAAAAATTTGTTAAGGAATTATAGACACTTATAGAATATATATATATATATATATATATGCTTTCGTAGATTTTCACGGGTACAGGAATGCAGGTTTTGGTGTCTTCGGGTGTCTTCCCGTGTAAGAGTCGGGGTGTCTGTGCGACGTTTCGACGAGGTCTCACTCGTCATCTTCAGGCTGGTGCTTTCGGCTTCTTGTTACTGGAACAGAGCAGAGTCTGGTGTTTGAGTTCCTATAAATACTGTTGAGGGGTGTGGTGTATAGCTTCCAATGTTCTGGGCAAAGAGGAAGTTCCTAGATTAGTGTGCCTTTTCTTCTTTTGTTCCTTAATTACTTGAGGGATATCTTGGGTGATTTCATGAGTGGATTCAGAATATCACTGGGTGGGTCATTAAGTGTAGATTAGTTGCTAAAGCTTTCGTGTCTTGACCTCTTGAGCTTGTGAAGAGTTTTTCTGAGAAGATGGCTGTGCTGCATTTAGTTGTGCTCTGGCTTGGCTTCGTATATATATAGTAATCAAGCTTAAGCAAGAGCAATGCAGAGAAGCCAGAAGAGGTGTGGAGGGAAGTTAACTCGGATAAGATATAGATTTAAAGGAGAATGATATTGTTAAGCTGTATTGTGTTTAAGATATTTGGAAAAATTTAATAAAAAATATTGGAAAAAACAAAATACTGACATTCATCTCCAGTTACATATCCTTCGGGATACATGCCCAGCAAACCCAGAAGTATTTTTCTGGGTTTTGTCGCACGCACATGCGTGGAAGCGCTCTATGCACATGCGCAGAAGTGGCACCTCCGGATACACACACCTCGGGATCCAACCGGAGCTCTGGAATGGATCCCGTGCACAACCAGAGATACCACTGTATTTAAAAGCCTCTTTTGCAATAGCATCGTGTTGTTTGGGAAGCAGTTGTCTTTCTGTCACCATTCATCACAATTAAACAGTATGAGATACAACCACGTGAAGATAATCTGTAACTATGTCATTTGCTTTTCATCATCAGTGATGCATCCTAGAGACTGGAAATACATAAATAACGTGCATTGGTAAGAGACCATGCAGAGCAATGGTGTCAAAAAACCACCACTGTACTGTGGGTGTCAACTTTTAATGATTCCAGTTTACTGTGTGTGGATATAGTGTCATTATTTAGTTTATAGTCACTAGATGGCACTGGACTTAGTGGAGTCAGGAGTTTCCTGTGCTACGCCGTTCTTGTTCAAGAGAAATGATAAAGTCTTTGTCTGGCTTCCTGGCTGCTGCGTACTCTAAGCCTTCCATAACGGGGAGGGGAAGCATGGAGAGTTATGATGGATGTGATGGAAATCCATAGGGCACATAAAAGGTAAAGGTAAAGGAACCCCTGACCATTAGGTCCAATCGTGACCGACTCTGGGGTTGTGGCACTCATCTCACTTTATTATCCGAGGGAGCCAGCGTACAGCTTCCGGGTCATGTGGCCAGCATAACTAAGCCGCTTCTGGCGAACCAGAACAGCTCACGGAAACGGCGTTTACCTTCCCGCCAGAGCGGTACCTATTTATCTACTTGCACTTTGACGTGCTTTCGAACTGCTAGGTTGGCAGAAGCAGGGACCGAGCAACGGGAGCTCACCCCGTCACAGGGATTTGAACCACCGACCTTCTGATCGGCAAGTCCTAGGCTCTGTGGTTTAACCCACAGCGCCACCCGCATCCCATAGGGCACATCGTTTGTTTTAATTATTGGTGTAAATAATTATAGGCTGCTTTTTGAGAACATGCCACCCACAGTGGCCCACAACGTATATGAAAACATTGCCTTATATATTATGGCTGGAAAGGGAACCGCTTTCTGCAGGCAAGTCATTTTTGATGGCCCAGAACAACATGCTGTATTTCTCAAGCAAGGGAGCCGGGTTGAGGATAACACCTTTCCCTGGAAGGATTCAAGAAATGATATTCTATTTGCATCGTGTCCTGTTAGGAGAGCTTGAGCTTCACACCAGGCAATTGTGAGGATTCAGCCAAGAAGAGAGAAAGCAGAGATTAATGCATTAGCCATTGACACTGAAAATAGTAGCAGAAAATCACTTCTGGAGGAAATGGAAAAGCTGAGGTTGAAGAAAGAAAGATTTGCAGTGAGTTGCATAATGGATAAAGAGAAAGTGGAAGAATGTGGGGCTGCGAGATCTGGCAACGCTCAATATGTCTAGCACTCCTGCTGGTTACTTAGAATCTTGACCACATGGACTCAGTGCCCTATATCATCCTCTTTGCAATGCTCAGGAAAGGGCAGGATTTAGCACTGCGCTACTGAATCTTGGCTGTTTTGGTGATATATCTTGGAGTTTTCTTGTAGTGTTCGTCCGTCCACGAAGATTTCTGTATCGAAAAAATGCCCAGGATACAGTCACAAACAGACAGAGTTGGAAAATACAATTGGGTTGAATTCCCAAATTGCTATAGTAAAGGTAAAGGGACCCCTGACCATTAGATCCTGTCGTGACCGACTCTGGGGTTGTGGCGCTCATCTTGCTTTATTGGCCGAGGGAGCCGGCGTACAGCTTCCAGGTCATGTGCCCAGCATGATTAAGCCGCTTCTGGCGAACCAGAGCAGTGCACAGAAACGCGTTTACCTTCCCGCTGGAGCGGTACCTATTTATCTACTTGCACTTTGGCGTGCTTTCGAACTGCTAGGTGGGCAGGAGCTGGGACCGAACAACAGGAGCTCACTATGTCGCGGGGATTCGAACCGCCGAATCGCTATACATTGCTTTTAAACATGCCTGCCTCCACCAATGACCATGGTCTCCAATTTCAGTTCTCTCTCTTTTAAAATTTCATTTGTTGATACTTATTCAAAGCTATACAGAAATACATACTCATTCCAGAGTATCTTTTTATAATATACTGAAATAAAACAGCTACTTATTCCCCCCCCCAAATGCAAAGTAGGAAGGAAGAAGATACAAGAAAAATAGAAATCTAAAGAAAGAGAAAGCAAGAAAGAAGGAAAAGAAAGAACAAACTAAAGAAAGATGAAGTAGAATAAAATGACTTCTGGCTCTCTGCAGCTACGTATAATATTCATTCTTTAGAATCCAACCATTCTATCTTCTATAAGCCAGTATTTTTTCAATCTTCAGATCCAGATATTACAAGTTCATTTTCTCTTTCGTGCAAAAAGTCCATAAGAAATTCCCAGTCCTTAACAAATGACAGCCATAACCATATTTTTTCACATAAGCAAAAGATCAGTGTTTTGTTATTTTCATACCAGTGTCAACACTGTGTGACACAGTAGAAAATCTAATCTGGTATGGGGTAGTCATCTGTTTGCTTCTGAATATGCACCCAGTTGCAGAAATGTTTCAATGTGGTAGTAGCAGCAACAGCAGGTATATATGTTGTAAATTGTCCAGTGATCTAAGGGTCTGCAGTCTGCTGTCAGGCTGAAGAGACTATATTTCTTGAAGCTTCATGTAGATACCTGCCAGGAGATTTTTACTAGCCTCCCTGCAAGGAGCAAAACAGAACAGATGTTGGATAAGCACCAGGCAGGTTTGCTTCTTGCTGACAGCTGTCCAAACCAGAAAGATACCCAAAGAGGATTTATCATAAATAAATCTTCTACAAACTCTGTGGTGAACAAAACATTTTTTAAAAAAAAAATAAAATAAAAATGAATGTTGGGAACCGGTTTCTTTGGCATCAAAATTTTCTGAATAGTTGGTAGAACACCTGTTTCTACATCGTGGCTGTCATTTCACATTGATTAATGTGAAAGAAGCATGTGCATTGGTTTTTTAAGGATGTGCAATGACAATATTCACCTTGCATGAAGTGTTTAAATGCAACCTGATGTGTCAGGATTAATCCATTTTCCATTACTCTCTATGGGAAAGCACGCCTTGGTTTAAGAATGCTTTGGTTTAAGAATGGACTTCCGGAACAGTTTAAATTCGTAAACCGAGGTAGGTAAAGGTAAAGGGACCCCTGACCATTAGGTCCAGTCGTGGCCGACTCTGGGGTTGCGGCGCTCATCTTGCTTTATTGGCTGAGGGAGCCAGCGTACAGCTTCCGGGTCATGTGGCCAGCATGACTAAGCCGCTTCTGGCGAACCAGAGCAGTGCACGGAAACGCCGTTTACCCTCCCACTGGAACGGTACCCATTTATCTACTTGCACTTTGACATGCTTTCGAACTGCTAGGTTGCCAGGAGCAGGGACCGAGCAATGGGAGCTCACCCCATCGCAGGGATTCGAACCACCGACCTTCTGATCAGCAAGTCCTAGGCTCTGTGGTTTAACCCACAGCACCACCCGCGTCTCTAAACCGAGGTACCGCTGTATATAAAATGCTGTAATATAAAGGTTAGTTTTGAAAGTCAAGAGGTGGGAGGGAAGGAAGTCGACAGGCTCTAAAGGGCCAAAGTAGTAATGTGCATAATAATGATGTGATTATATATGTTTAAATGGAAAAGTAATAAAAAATATTTCTTTAAAAAATGATACAGAGAAAAACACAACACCAATATCTATGCAGTCAGGCGAGATGCATTACTGCAGTTCAACAAGATTCCAGGGTGCTGAGCAGCGCCCCTGAGGCATGTGGCCTGAGAAGGAATGTGGCCTGGGTTCCCAACTCCAGACTAAGAGATGGGGTTGAAGCAGAACTAACTTTTCTGCCTGCATCAGCCAAATTTTGCCCAGCTGACTGCTGCTCCTCCCAGAAGCAGCCTCTGCAGTTCCTCTCGGGTCGCCAACTTATTCCCAAACAAGTTTGAGAAGCACAGCACCGTATATTATGTGCTAAACCCACTTCCATATTGTGCTCCTCAGTCTGTTGACTTTTTCATTAGTCAGTTTAATATGCCATCTATTCATGCATAATATAACTGCCTTCAATTTGCTCTTGTAATTAAGGCACATGTACAGGCATTCATTGTTCAAATCTATGATGAATTATAAAAGTCATTAAAACCGAGTGAGGGGCTGCTTTGACAATGGAACAGGGAAAGCTTCGGAATGTTGAGAAGATTAAATGTATTAGTTCTTAATACGTGTAAGCTAAGCCAACACACACATATATTGCAGGGAAAGAATTCCCTTTCCATTTATAAAAAGCACATGCTCACAAAGGTATCTTATGTTTTATACAAAAGGTAAATGTAAAAGGTAAATTCTGGTCTGTAAGCAACATTCCAACATCCCTATTAGTGAAGTAGCTGTATTTGGCCAAGAAAAAAAAAATCACAAAATGACTCATTTACAAATATGTGTGTGCTGGTGTTCCTTCTCCCCTGCAGTCCTTGGGGCAACCTCAAATCTGTGCTGTCTCGGGTTGAGCTTTCTTTGATTATTTGTGACCCCATCCCCCATTCCTTCTTTCAGGTTATCCTTGCATCCATTGCCTTGTTTGCCATCCAGGTTCCTGAGGCCAGGAAAGTGTACACAATATTTTGTGACATTTTTGTTAGCCTAATAACCTGTTATCCATTTTGAAGGTTTTTTAAAATGTTTCTGCCGAAACCAACAACAACACAACACTATTTTTTGGTTCTTCACTCCCCCCCATAGCACTTGCATAATTCAAAATTACCTTAGCCAAAGTTCTTTTCTTGAAGGTGCCAGTGAATTACAACCTGAGCTTTATAAACACTTTCATTTTCAGCGTGCTTCCCCCCTCCCAATTTTCCCATTTCCCAAATCAACAAATAATAATAATAATAATAATAATAATAATAATAATAATAATAATAATAATAATAAATATTTATATCCCACCCTCCCCAGCCAAAGCCAGGCTCAGAGCGGCTAACATAAAATGTATAATACATTAACATAAAATCAGACAATCAATTAAAATACATCCTCAAATCAAATCAGGATCAGAATAAAATCCAATCGGATAGCAACCCGCAGATTAGGGTTGCGGACCTTAAATGCTCACCAGACCCAACTGTTTGTGCTGAACTTATATGTGCCTGTGAGAAAACTGGGAGGCTACTTTCATGTAAGTTCTTATGAAAGGGGAGAGGAGTCAGACTGAACCCCGACCAAAGGCCTGGCAGAACAGCTCCGTCTTGCAGGCCCTGCGGAAAGATGTCAAGTCCCACATTCCTCTTTCACTTATGCATATGAGTGTCTGTAAATTATTCAGACATCTGCATTCAGAATCATGTCTCGCAACACTTAAAGCTTATCTAAGATATCGCATCTCTCAGTGACTCAGCTGAATGAGTCGCCTCCATTCAAAGCCGTGGTACGTGACGGGAGATCATTTGAAAGCTCTACTGTTCTGTTTTGTCAGAGAAGAGTGTTTTACGTTGGGAAGTCAAGTCATCTCTTGATGTTTCAGTCATTGGGTGATGAAGATGCATGGATGAACATTAATACTGGTACCATGGAGGCAATTGTCACCGCCTGGCTGGCTCAGGAATGTGAAATCATTGTGATGGTGCCCAGTCAGACATCTTTTCCTCTACCCTCTTCTGCTTCTGTCTTCAGCACTAGGGTCAAATCCATTTTCTGTAACTTCGGACTAAGGTCCTTGGAAAGAATAACTGTAATATCAAGAATCAACAACCACAATAAAAATATCTGTAGGTTTAATTTGTAAATGAATTCTACTCCATCCCCTTTAGTTCTGCTGCACACTAAAGAGTAGCTTGCTTGGTTTGTGGTGCTTCTGACCAGCATGGTCCAACCACACCATTAGGTCAAGTCATGTCTAGGTGGTGCTGCTTTGGTGTGTAGGGGGAGAAAAAACAGTTGTTTATGCCAAACCACTTCCAGTAATTTTCTTTATGAATACCAACCAGTAAGGGTTCATACAGCACAGAATTGGCCAGGGTGATGACTCTTAGAGTTGCTTTGCATCAATTAAAGAAGCTGAGAAGTCAAGTCCAGTGAGGCAGCCACCTCAGTCAGCAAATGTTGAGAAATGTGGAACAGCAGCAGGTGTTGCAGGACGGAGGTATCCATGTTGTGTGGTCTACCCTCCACACCCTTAGCTAGACACTGCACTCTGGCATTACAAAGGTTAGATTCAGCTGCCTGTCCACGCAAATTCTGTGCATGGAATTGGGAGAGGAGTACCTTGCAACTTTTTTCTGAATTGGATTTTTTTGTGTTTGCACATCAAGGCCCCGAGCCCTCCCCCATTTCTTGGATAATAAAACACACAGACACCAGAATTTAGGTTACTGGGATAACAAAGGCCACAACTTTATTGGTTTGAGATGTGAGTGGTATTGGCTAAGGCATTGGAAGTGAAGGACATGAGTCAGGAGTTGGTAATGCAGGTGAGCTGTGCATAAGCAAGCTGCCAGCTACCTCTGCTGAGGCTCTTTTTATTAGCACAATATGCAAAACCAGTCAGATACATTTTGGACTGTGACCTTTACATCTTCCAGTTGTGTGATCATGGGGTGGTACAACATTATTTTGGCACCTGTTTCCACCCTGTCACTTTCCCCTTGAACAATGTCTAACGAAGGAGACAAAGGTCACAGACAGGGCACGGCAGACCACTGAGGAAGCCAAAGGTTAGACAGAGGGCATGATGTTCAGACAGCTGTGGCTTGTCTGTGGGTGGACCACACCCAGCGGTCATTCTTTCAGAACCAACTATATCTGACACCTGCCCACCATGCAGGTAGTCTAGTAAGGGTCAACCACCAGTAGGGGGGCCCTGTTGATGTACATCAGGCATGGCCAAACTTGGCCCTCCAGCTGTTTTGGGACTACAACTCCCATTGTCCCTAGGTAACAGGACCAGTCATCAGGAATGATGGCAATTGTAGTCCCCAAACAGCTGGAGGGCCAGGTTTGGCCATGCCTGATGGACATCAACTGTGAGCTCCCCCAGGGACCTCGAAAGGATCATGGCATGGCCCTAGCCCATACCCGGGCTTTGGACAAGATCAAAACCCCTGGATCCCTTTAACGGGGTACCCTTAAAGAGGAGAGGTGGGTGAAGGCCACAGCCTCCCCTCCCATAAACCAGGTTTTACCAATGGTCGGCGGGGGCCATGAACCGGCTGGGACTCCCTGTGATGTGGGCGGCATTGCCACGCCCCCGATGAACACAGGGAGAGGGTGTGGCCAGCCTGCAACCCCGCCCCCCGGGAAGGGGAGCGGCCTTATTGCTCTGAACAGTTTTAGATCGTCTTTCCGATTTTCCAGCTTAAACCACGGAGAAACATTCCTGTGGCATTTCTTCATGTCTTCGCTCCTTGTTGATTTAGACAGAAGAAAGAACATTTGAGAAAGTTAATACATGTGGCTTCTTTAAAAGTTCTCCCCATATTTCCTTGTCCAGAAAGTTACCTTTAATTAATTAATCTATCCCATTTTTCAACTGCCCTTCATCACTTAAGAACCCTTGGCAGTTAAAAATTATAAAGTTTACAAGGGAGTTGCAATTTACAGGTGACCCAAGCTAAATTTCCTATGCAATTCTATGCACGTTTACTCAAAACTCCCTGTGTTTGACTGCAGTGTCAAAATGATTTTGGAGGTTCCTTTTCAGGTAAAATTACCAAAATAGTCTGAGGAAGTCAGAAGAAAAATAGCTTTGAGACCATTACCAAAATCTGGATTGGATGCATGCAACTGAAGCTTGTAACTAGATTTTTGTAGGTAATTTTCCAAAGTTAGATTTCAAAAGTTAATGTGGACATTCCTTTTCAGGGGACACGTTTGAATACTTTTGAGGGAAGTCAATTACAGTATATGTTATGTACTCACCCTGGGCTGGCAGGGGGATACTGTAGATAGTGATGCAAATGAAGGATCGAAAGTGACGTTCAGTGATTGGATAGTTTGTATGCAAATGAAGGATTGAAAGTGACGTTCAGTGATTGGATAGTTTTAGAAAGTTGTTACAGTAACAAGGTACTGGAGCTCTATATAAGCAGGCTGACTGAGCCCTTCAGTTCAGTTCAGTTCTGGCATCTGAATAAAGAATTGCTGTTTGAAGAATTGCTGTGTCGTCTGATATGTTCACCCACAACTTAACAGTATACTTTGGTAACAAATTTGTAAAATTTCATACAGCTGTACCTAGGAAGCTTATGGCATAGAATCAAAATCTTCTGAATCTATGTTGTTTCATTTCATCCATAAGTCCATTTTCACTACTTAGCTATGTGCTCTGAGAGAAGTAGAGAAAGGACTTCTTCAAAAACCTGTAACAGGAACTACTGTCTGGGAGGGGGACCTGCTGTCTGTGAGATTAACAAGTGTCTTTCATAATTGCAGTTTCAATCATACTCTTCGGATTCCTTCTTAGCTGTGTGGTTTAACAATATAATTTTCTCTGCAGGAAACTGTATTAGAGAACATGAGTAATAATGTAATAGGATGCTAATAGAATGTGATTGAGTATTGCTAATATGTGATCCTGATCAGAATTTATAATGCTTGTTTCAGTTCTGTGGCTATTTTGAGAGTGAGGCCACATGGCAATATAAGCCTGGCTTAAAAGAATAGCCAGTTTTAATCAAGTTCCTTTGCCCATCTTTTAGTTGGATATAATTGCTGAAGTTAAGGTGGCCTGAATGGTGCCCAAACTGTAGGAATTGTGTGCCACAGATCTATAGTCACCTCCCAAACACATCCTTTCTGAATTTCACAGATATCTTTGCCTTTTTAAAAAGTGACATTGCATATTCAGCATCTGTCTGCAAAAGCAGATGTACAAGTGTAGCATCTTCAAATGGTTTTTAAATGTGTTATTTTGCATATTACGGCACGTTGTTCCCCATTTAAAGAGAAACAGAGCTGCAGGGGTGTTTTTTTTTTTTTAAGGGTGTTGGGATATACTGTTAACCACCAGTCATACTGAAAAGCGATAGCCAACTTCAACAGGAGATGGAATTGGATCCTTTCAATAGTCAAGTATCATTAACTCAATAGAATGCTAACCAGAGATTTCCAATGGGGAACAGCTCATTTTTAAATGTTGAAAAATAAGGGGGAGGGGAGAAAATGACAGAATACAATTAATAGGAAACACAAGTAAAAAAATTAAAAGATTCACACTTGTCTCTGTTAATATTAATTCTGTTAATATTTAATATTCATTGAAATGTCTAAATATGGAGTACAGGAAAGTCTGTATTTACTAGACTCCCTAAAGACTTTTATAGGATTTAAAAGACAAGCAAACAGGGCTAACAGCCATACCTTTGAGTACCAATAGTCCGAATTAACTAGCTCAAACATTTTCAAAACCTTGCTATAGACATTTTTGCTGCCATCAAAAAGTGAGAGATGAGTTCCGTATTTTAAAAGTACAGTGGTACCTCTAGTTACAGACTCAATCCGTTCGAGTCCAGAGTGCTTCTGTGCATGTGCGAAGTGCACAGAACACTTCTGCGCATGCACAAAGCACGCAGAACTCTGCACACTCACGCGTGGTGAAACCCAGAAGTATACATTTCTGGGTTTGCTGCGTTCACAAGCTAAAAAGACGTACCATGAACCTAACACAGCACGAGGTATGACTGTACTTATTAGCTTCAGGTGATTGTTGTTGAGCTTTCTTATCATCTTTATTAAATTAATAAACTTAAAAGCACCAAATAACAGAATTCTGCAACCTTGGGGCAGTCCTACCACATGTGCCCATAGGTGCCCACCATTTGGCAGCCCCTGCAGCACATGGGTGAGCTGCTTGGCTGCATAAGTGAAAGCTGTCATGGCTCTAAATGGCAGGTGTGGGCCACCTTCAATTAAAGTTCTCTCATTTGGGCTGAAAGTGATTCATAGGGCGATTCAGACCACAGCCCCTTCCATCTTCTGTCAAGGGGATATTCAAATTGGATTCCCACTACAGTCTCTGACTCTGGGAGGGACCAAATGAGATATTCATTAAAAGTTTATGTAAAAATGAAGTCAAGCCTATCGGCATTTCTATATCTCGAATAATTTGCTCACTAAACAAGCATCCAAAGCATGAAGGTGGTTTCTGGAAGAAAATGTGTTTATGGGTAGGATTTCCACGCTCTTGCCTTCTTAACATGAGAAATAGAACTTGAAGGCAGAGGGCCTAATTTATGTTAGAAAAACAAAACATAGCTTGAATTTACTCTTTCAGAGTGTCTCTGTGGAATTGGAGCACCACAGGGGCATGACAGCCAGCATAAATCAGGCCAGAACGAGACCAACGACAGCAGTCCCTTGTCTCCCTGCTTGAACATCCAGTAATATGAGAGATGCAAATGACATCACTGCCCTGTGAGTTTCCCCAGCCTGCCCCAACTTCATTGGCTGCAGCTCGCAAGGCCAGAGAATTTTGCCGCATGGTGACATTGAATATTCACAGAATTTAAGAAGGGCGCAGCTGGAGTAGACCAATGGCCCATCTATACTCCAGCATCCTGAGCAGGACCTGAGTGCACATTGCCTCAGACAGTAGAGGTAGAATGACTAGATGTTACTGAGGGGGGGACTTGAGAAGATGGAGGACTACTGGTTTTGGGCAGAAGTCATATGTCTTCCAGAATGTCTGGTTCTTGGTTCAATCACTTTCTTGGAGGTCTGATGAATCAACACATGGAATTGCATACATAGGAATTTGTTTGTTATCAGCTCAGAAGAAGCTCTGAAGCAGGAAATTGGCTCTGGCTCATATTCCAGATCATATCTTACATTAAAGGTAAAGGTAAAGGTACCCCTGCCCGAACGGGCCAGTCTTGACAGACTCTGGGGTTTGTGCGCCCATCTCACATCTATTGGCCGGGGGCCAGCGCTGTCCGGGGACACTTCCGGGTCACGTGGCCAGCGTGACAACGCTGCTCTGGCGACCCAGAGCCGCACACGGAACGCCGTTTACCTTCCCGCTGGTAAGCGGTACCTATTTATCTACTTGCCCCCGGGGGTGCTTTCGAACTGCTAGGTGGGCAGGCGCTGGGACCGAGCAGCGGGAGCGCACCCCGCCGCGGGGATTCGAACCGCCGACCTTTCGATCGGCAAGCCCTAGGCGTTGAGGCTTTAGCCCACAGCGCCACCCGCGTCCCTTATATCTTACATTAAAGGACAGTAAATGAAATTGTCAGACTATTTCCCCATCTATTATTGTCTACTTTGACTGGCAATGATTCTTTAGGGTCTTGGGCTGAGGCGTTTCCCAGCAACTGCTACAAACAACCCTTTTTAATGGCCTTCTGTGTGCATTCTAAAAGTGAGCTATGGGACACCTTGTAAATTGTCACTGCAGGAAGACATGCATAACCCATGTTCTGAAAGCATAGGTGCATAGGTGAAAGATCCTTATTTCAATCTTGTCATGGAGCATTGCAGAAACCTAACTGAGTCTTTCATTAACATGAACAATCTTTGTGTGTGTGTCAGTGTGAGGATGTTGAGGAAGAGAACTATTACAAAGATTAAGATGTTAAATAAGAGGAATAATCACATCTATTAAGTGTTAAGTATCTGCTTAGCTCTTCCAGTTAACTGGACTGGAACTCATTCAAATTAAAACACTGGGTAATGCTAATTTGGTAACATGCTTGTGATTAAAATAAAAGATGATCAAATGACAAACAAGCTGGGTAGGATGTCCTTCACCTTTGCTTCCTGTTCAGATGATTTTGTATTACAAAATTATACCTGCAAATTATGTAGTCACCTCCCCTCTTGAAATGCACATCTACATGAAATATCTTAGACAGAACGCTATTGATACTTTAACCTTGGACCCCATTCTTGGTTTAAATATTGTCTGCTCATGTAAAGGAAACACCATTAATATTATTAATATGATCACAAAGTTGCAAGGGAGTTCTAGTCTAATCCCCAGCTGAAACACTGGGCTATATACCTCTTCCCTTCCCTTCCATTAGTGAACCCACCAAATTAATGGAACAATGGCTAACCCATTTGGGCACTAGGCTGGGAGTCTGCCTATCTGATCTCCTCATAGGTAAAGGTAAAGGGACCCCTGACCATTAGGTCCAGTCGTGACTGACTCTGGGGTTGCAGCGCTCATCTTGCTTTATTGGCTGAGGGAGCCGGCGTACAGCTTCCGGGTCATGTGGCCAGCATGACTAACCCACTTCTGGCGAACCAGAGCAGCTCATGGAAACGCCGTTTACCTTCCCGCCAGAGCGGTACCTATTTATCTACTTGCACTTTGACGTGCTTTCGAACTGCTCAGTTGGCAGCAGCAGGGACCGAGCAACGGGAGCTCACCCTGTTGCGGGGATTCGAACTGTCGCAGGGATTCTGATTGGCAAGCCATAGGATCTGTCGTTTAACTCACAGCACCACCCGTGTCCCTTTGATCTCCTCATAATGCCTCTGAAAAATATATTTGTGTGCAGGCAAACAGATAGAGGAGAAGACACGGGGTGTAGAGGAGGTGTTGAGGGGGCTGAATCCCATATACCCTTGGTCATCCAGACCTTGTTGGGTTCCATCTCCCATCGGTACCAGACCAACATGACCAATGTTGGGAACTGATGGGAGTTGTAGTCCACCAACATCTGGAGAGCCACAGATTCCCCACCCTGTCACAGATAATATGAAGGATGAGAAGCTAGGCATGAGCAATATCAGGGTAACCTTTCATGTCAGCATGGAGATACATGTCCCCTATCTAACATTTCTCTGATCTTAGTGACTTGCAACTTTTATTTACTTTCAAACTGGGGGGAAACTGTAGGACGCCTTCATCTTCAAGATGTTGAGTGATGCTCTGATACTCTCAAGAGCTGAGAGGTACTATGATTTGAGGTCACTCAAAGTGGAGAAGCTGGCTCTGCACCTTTCCAGATGGGACTTGTTAACTGTCAGCAGATAGGAGGAGCGTGGCCAAAGTAACACTGAAAGCACATACCTGCATCACATGCCTGGTTGTTTGCATTGCTGCTCACACAGTGAAATGTCAGAGCTGTATCTTCAAATGATGAATTTCAGACTTAATTCTGGCGCTTGCAGGCTGAAAATAGCAGTGGGGTTAGCATACAAATATTTCCTATTAAGCATAATGTATGCATATTATCCACGCTGGCTTGGGGGAAAGAAACCTGTAGTCATGAATTTTCTGTCTTTCCCGCAGAGCTCAAGGAGAAATAGATGAAGTTTTTGTTAAAAGGAAAACATTTCAAATATATATATATATATATATATATATATATATATATATATATATATGCACCAAAGAGAAACAGGGTTGTATAGGGGATAGAAGGCTGGGATTTGAAGCAGGAAGCCCAAGTTGAAGTATATTCCTAACTTTGAGGTTCGATGAGTGGATTGGAAAAGTTCATTTTCTTACAGACTAGCCAACCTCCCAGGTGTCTTCAAGGTAAAAGCAATGTGTTCAGCTGCTTGGAATAAAGGCAGGATAAAGGTGAATTAGCACTGTGCCAAAGCTTCTTCAGGTTTGATTTCACAGCCAAAGGTACAGTATTTTGGGGGTGGGGGTGGAGTTTCCCTGGAAAAGCAATGCTCTGCAAGAGATATGCCACTTTTCACTACCAAACTGGCATCTCTCCCAGTCTCTTGGGAAAGAACTTGGCGGCAGGTTACCTCTTTCGATGGGACTGCTGTACCGCCTGTGGATTTGGATTTACCTAAAGGTTCGTATAGTAAAAGCTATGGTTTTCCCAGTAGTGATGTATGGAAGTGAGAGCTGGACCATGAAGAAGGCTGATCGCCAAAGAATTGATGCTTTTGAATTAAGGTGCTGGAGGAGACTCTTGAGAGTCCCATGGACTGCAAGAAGAACAAACCTCTCCATTCTTAAGGAAATCAGCCCTGAGAGCTCACTGGAAGGACAGATTGTGAAGCTGAAGCTCCAATACTTTGGCCACCTCATGAGAAGAGAAGACTCCCTGGAAAAGACCCTGATGTTGGGAAAGATGGAGGGCACAAGGAGAAGGGGATGACAGAGAAAGAGATGGTTGGACAGTGTTCTTGAAGCTACCAGCATGAGTGTGACCAAACTGCAGGAGGCAGTGGAAGACAGGAGTGCCTGGCGTGCTCTGGTCCATGGGGTCACAAAGAGTCGGACACGGCTAAACGACTAAACAACAACAACAAATCTTAGCAAGAGATGTAAATGATTGGATGGGATTGTAGCTAGCCCTGAGGTTTGGTTCTCTTTAAAAGGTGGCTGCATCCACTTTCAAGGAAGGAAAAGGCAGGAATATGGAGAGCCTACTCTGACATTGCCCAGAGATGAGTCTTGCTACTCATCTCAATTTAATGGTTGCCTGCAAGTGAGGCAATCTTTAAAGTTTATCCTGCTAGGCTGAACTCTGAATGTTTGCTAAAAAGGGGGTAGGTGGGCAAGGAGTTTCACCTTAGCCCTAACCATTAATTATTATTATTATTATTATTATTATTATTATTATTATTCTTCTTCTTCTTCTTCTTCTTCTTCTTCTTCTTCTTCTTCTTCCTCCTCCTCCTCCTCCTCCTCCTCCTCCTCCTCCTGTGTTCCTCCCAGCTCCGGCTGGGGAGGGCAGGGTACAAATAAATTAGCATCATCATCATCATCATCATCATCATTATCATATTTGAACAAGAGCTGTGTCTTTCAGCTAAGAAGATGAAGGTGGAGAGATTTCTTTTGACGTTAGGAACTCCACCAAAGAGTACTGTATAAGGATCACAGTTGTCCTGGCCTGGCCTTGGTGAGAAGCTCATAGGGCGCAATAAGGCAGCTGCAGAACCATGGAGAGCTCCCAGTGAAGCACTTGCTCCAATAATGATTCTTCCTCCTCAGGATTGAATAGCACAGCAAGGCTAGTAAAAGACCCCATTACTACCACCTACAGGCACCAGGAGACTCACACTTCACTCAGAGCCTTTCACAAATGGTCATAAAATCTCCAACACTGAGCCCCATAGATTCTTGTCCCAAAGAGAGCAGCCCCCAAGAGACAAATTTGTGAGACCCAAATCACTAAACTTAGAAGGATGAGACTTTCCATCTTCTGTATGCCACAAACAATCCCAAATAACATGATCAACTGTTTCCTCCACCCCACAAACCTCACAACATCCAGAGTCAATCCTACTTACTCAGCACAGACCACCTCAAAAAGCACAATGCCGTATCAGAACTCCAAAGAGGCAAGCTTGTCTTTGCCATGCTTTCAGTTAAAAAATATAATAATCCTCCAGTGATGGACAAAAGGAGAATAGCCCCTTACCCGTAAAACTCACCTCTCACTGCCTTTGCCATTCACCTAACGGAGTCTGTTTAACCCAAATTTAACTTATGAAAAGGCAACACAAGAACAAAGCCGCCCTAGCCATATGATCAGTCATCTCATGGTCAAGGGCAGGCACCCCCAAACTCGGCCCTCCAGATGTTTTGTGACTACAATTCCCATCATCCCTGACCACTGATCCTTTTGGCTAGGGATGATGGGAGTTGTAGTCCCAAAACATCTGGAGGGCCGAGTTTGGGGATGCCTGGTCAAGGGTCAAAGGGGATAAGAGTTAGAATACAAGAGCACCAGGAGGGCCACTTTTATGCATTGCATAAAAGACAAAATGCAATCTCAGAGATTGGTATTTGAAATCTAAATTATGGCAGTGTGTGTGGAAGAGACATTAAAAGGGAGTGTATGGCGCATTTGTCGAACTCTACTCAAGAAGAAGAAGAAATCAAATGTCCCATTGACCATGTCCAAGTCCTTTGTGGCCAAGATATACGGGTTTTCCTCTCCCTTGAAAAATAAATTGGAATCCATGCAATTTTGGGCTCATAATTTTAGTTATTTTGGGCTTTCTCAATCCTGCTCCTGAGTTCCTAACCTGGATTAGTATGGGGAGATATATTTAGAAAGACAAAAGAAAAGTAGCAAGTGAACAGAAAGGTTAGAAAGGAATTAGAAAAGAAATGGAGGGACACGGAAAAGAAAAGAGCCAGCGAAATTAAATCTGGCTGTAATTATCCTTGTCGCTTTTCATATCGAGGGGAGGGGTGCAGCTGGGTGAACAAGTAATAAAGAAGAAGCCAAGGATTTTAGAGTAATTAATTCATTGTTGGGATTGTCTCCTATTCTTCAGACTAGGAAGGAACCATGATAAAAGAGGAGGGCGAGAGAACGTTATTAGCATAATTAGTCATTGTTCTAATCACAAAAACAGATATAAGGAAGAGTGTGGAAAAATAATTACCTCATTGGCTGGTTTCTTCGTTTTTCAGATATTGTAATTGATGGGTGAGCTTTGGACTGAATCAACTGAAAGGTGCAGTGGAAAAGCAGCAGTTCCTAAAAGGACTCATAAAGTATAAGTGCCAGGCTGGGGAGTTGGATTTGGATTGGACAGAGTGACCTCATTGTTACTCCCTTAATGCTGAACTCCCCATTCTGTCCACCAGATGTTCTGGGGGTGGTGCTGAGCTGCCCCAGAATCTGCTGGCTCCTGAATTGTCCCCACTGCTGTCACACAATGGCAATGGGCAAGGCTTGCTCAGTGGTTTTCCTGCTCTTGCCTTCCACCCTCGTCAGCGTGACTAGCAAGGCTTCAGATACAACAGTGGCCTCGCCACTCCATTCATCCTCACCACAGCCCAGCTGGGATTGGGATAGCACCGTAGTTCAGATTGGGACAAGGAGCTCAAGCGAGGTCCAGGCTACGTAGAGCTCAGACTGCCTGTGCCCACTGTAGCTCATCTAAGGGAAATGCACACCCCAGAACTGTCACGACACACTCAGCGCTATGATTCTGATTCATTTGTCTGTCACCCTTCGGTTATTTACAACAAAGACATCAGTACGCAATAAAGATCCATACCATCCCAAGACATTTCACTGCCTAAGGCAGCACTTCTCAAACACAGCTGTTGTTGGACTACAATTCCCATCACCCCTAGCTAGCAGGAGTGCTTGTTACAATTATTGGATCATCACCTGAATTTCTGACATTCACCTCTGTCCTTCCATCCGTCATTCTGCTGGCAAAACAATTTCACTGGCTCTAGTTACCTTTTTTCTGAAGAAAAAGCCATCTTCATTTCACTTGCTCTACAAAATGGGGGATTGCTAGCCTCCATGATTAAGGATGCGATGCAATCAAATGCATGAACATTTTGTCCCCAGGTGACCAGTGCTCAGGGATGATGGGACTTGTAGTCCAACAACTATTCTCTTTATTCTGTGAACGGTCCTGAGACCCCCAGGTATAGGGTGGTATATAAATTCGAAGAAGAAGAAGAAGAAGAAGAAGAACAACAACAACAA